>NC_053452.1:76230394-76537894 GCF_015227805.2 Hirundo rustica
ATGAAACACATAGAAAAAAAAGCCAGTTTTATAATAACAGTAAATAAGAGAATGTATGCTTTCAGAATTGTATTCACTTCTTTTGCACACTTTTTTCATTTCTTATATTTACTGGCCATGAGATTAAGTTTACCTAGAAGACGCTGATTAAACTCAATAAAGATATTCCATCTTTTTAGACTTACAATAAAATAACTATGATCACAAATCACCTTTACAAAAGGCTAGCTGAACTACACTAATATATAACATTATATATGGTAAGTAATCATATTAAAGCAATGAGTTGTTATAATAGAAAAACTGAACTTCTCATCTACTGGAGCTCAAAGTGAAGTAAGGTACAGACAGAATGTAAACTCTCAGCTGTTGTAAATTATCACGGCTCATGAAAGCTTGCCATTTTACACCTTCTGGGGAATCTGAACTTCAAAATCATTCCTTACAATATCTAAACATTCCTTACAAGCATCTAAAAGCAATTTATAAGCAGTAAAACTCAGGCTTCCCCAAGAGAAGTTTACATTTCAACCACTTTCTCAATATGGGAACTAAGAGAAAAATTGTGTCTCTTAATCAAAATCTTCTGTCCCCTCAATCAGTCCAAACTACAAAACATTCCATGGAAATCTTGGTGCTCATGCCACAGAACAAAGACTGGTGGTATGCGGGTACCGGAAAGTGAGGACAAAACAGTTCCCTAAGTATCATCTGTCAAAAGTACTTGAGATATTTTTGCAACTGAAAAGTGCATCTCCACACAGGCAATAAAGACTGCATCCTTTCTTGGAACCTTGGAACAGCAAAGACAAAACTGTCCCATAGTGTGCTTCAAGAGAAGTCTGCTCTTGTGCGATCAGGTCCTCAAACCATGGAGGAGTTTCCTCTACAATCACTTGGAGCTTCTCTGCCAAGGCAGATTTACAAATTTACTTCTCACATCTAACTGGTTCTTCCACTGTGATAGAAGAGGCAAACAAGGCCCTGTACAACCCCTCTTAATGACACTCCTCACCTAAAAGTGTGTATTTAAAAGCTGTATGAGCTTGTGTGCAGCTCTTGTTGCAACAGACTTTACAGCTAGCCCACTAGCCACAGGCACTCTGTTTTCCAGTGCATTGCAATAGCTGTCACACCTGGGAGTCTACACACATAAAACAAATGAGCTGAGAATGATCACATTGGAAAGGCTCTACTCACTCTCGTAATCAAGGCAAATTTTGTTTTAGCAAGATCATCAAAAAGGAGTGTGGAGGGTGGCAACGCAAAGCCAACAAAACCAGAGGAAAGAAAAGCAATAAAACCAAGTCCAAAATATGACATCCACAGACTCACTCTCACTTTTTCCAGGGACATAACTTTTTCCTTTGAAACAAGTCCAGCCACAGAGAGTTAGAAGTGACAAGGAAATCTCCTCATCATAAATACGTTGAACATAGGTAAAACCTTACAAAGAGAGGGCCTTGTAAAACCATAGCTCAGGCCTACTACTTTGGCTAAACTAGAAAAGGACTACAGAAAAGTGACTCAGCTGAATTAGAGGTAGAAAACCACATTATGTAACCATCACATGTTCACATTGTGGTGTATCATGGTTGGTTGAATTATGTTTACTATGATTTAAAACTATGTAGCTGATAACCAGCTAATTGCATAAAAAGGCCTGGGTTTTGGAATAAAGCAGCGCTCCTTTGGACTGCCTGGGGACTCTGTGTTGCTCTGCATTGTCACATCAACACTCCTAAAATGTAGCTTCATAGGTCCATAAAACCTGCCTCTCTTTAATAACCAGATCAAATGGCAATAAGCTCCGAGGTAAAAAACTTCTTGCCATCCCTTTTTAAATGCATCACAAAATGCTCAATTTGGATCTTCCACCATTTGTTGTGATGGTATAACCAACATTGCTAGGTACTTTATATCTGATAAGTCTTTCTGAAGCTGCAAAGAACAGAATCTTATCTCTTCATAAACACAGCTGTTTAACTAGGGCCCTTAACTGTGATTTGATTTCAGTTTAAGGAGATTAGGGTTTATGATAGCATTTATCTTTTCTGAAACAGGGTAAGGACAGAGAACGGGGAGGTGGAAAAGGATCTGCCTCCAGCAGCCATCATTGCAAAATCTAGAATTGCTCATTTTTGTTTTTAGAGAAAATATTCAGGTTGACACCAAATGCATCGAAATTTTACATAGCCACATTTAAAGTAAATTGCTGGTACATAATTAATAAATTGAAAAGATTATTTTAACCATCTGATACACATTGGTTTTTACTGCTATTCCTGTCTTGTTATTTTTCCCTCTGAAATATATTTTAGAAGTGTAGCAGCTTACTACAGAGACAAGAATCTACAAGCTTTAATCAGTAAAAAAATGTTAGAAAATGAAATAGGCACAAAATTGACAAAATTCTATAAAAATGCAATTCAGCTCTGTGAAAATTAGTCTAAATGGTTCTTGAATGTAAAAGCATCCCTATTTCTATCTTCCGTATTGTTAGGGTATAATTTTCTAGGGGTTTAATAGGCAAATCCAACAAATCACTAAAAAAATGTATCATTTTCTATAATAATCTTTACAACAGCTATACAGGACTTGCATGTCATTAACATCTTTGGTCACACACAAAAACATACGTCAAAGTATACGCTCTCCTTAGCTGGTTTATAAATATGCATGTGTTCAACACACTGTGTTACTACAAAACCACAGACAAAGAGTTTTCCAGCCAAAATCCCAGAACAGTTTGGGTTGGAAGGGACCCTAAAGATCACCTAGTTCCAAACCCCTGTCACGGCCAGTGTCCATTAGACCAGGATGCTCCAAGCTCCATCCAACCTCACCTTGAACACTGCCAAGGATGGGGCATCCACAGCTTCTCTGGGCAACATTTGCCAGTGCCTCATCTCCCTCACAATAAAGAATATCTTCTGTATCTCTGATCCAAACCTACCCTTCTTCAGTTTAAAGCCATTTTCCTCTGTTGCAGCACTACACACCCTTGAAAAACATCCCTCTCCATCTTTCTTGTATGCCCTCTTAGATACTGAAGACCTGCTGTAAAGTCTTCCTGAGGCCTTCTCCAGGCTGAACAACCCCCACTCTCTCAGTCAGATTTATTGACTTTGATTTAATCCCCATATGATGGGTTTCTGATTAACTCACTGCTTAAACAAATGAGTCCTGCATTAATTTTTCAAAATCAATTGTTCTAAGAAAGTTATTTCTTTCAGAAAGTGACTTAAACGTTTAGAACCACATTTGTAATTGCATTTGAGATCCCAAACATATCTAATGAATTGGGAATGTCAGTTTCCCCACAAGATTAAAACAAACATAAATTTATTATATAAACTGACTAAATACCTGAAGCAAATTGAAACACCTGTAACTGCTAGAAGATAAATCTTGTAAAATTATGACCTATACAGTTTCACTCAAACATTAAAATAGGCTCCACCCTAAAGGAACACTTTGAAAGCTCTTCAGCACAGATTTTCACTTCAGAGACTGTGATCTTTCAATCTGTCATTACTATCCCACATAGACCTCTAGCTTGGAAGCCACTTCACAGGAAAGCTTAAGATCTTTTTAACAAGTGTATTTGTCGTAATTTCTTCCATTTCTCCCTGGCACGAGGGAGTCCAAAGTGATCAAAGGAGTAAAAGGAACTCTTTGTCACAAGGAAACCCTCAGCTCCGCAGCTCACTTGCACATCTAGAAGCTGCCAACAGTGTCCCAGCTGGAGTAAGAAAGGCTGTGCAGAAGTGACACTGCTTTTCCATCTCCTTGCCTGCTCACCTTCCTGGAGCCACCAGTGTCTGATCCTGGGGTGGGAGAGATAGCACAGGGCAACAGCTATCTCAGAAATCTCAGCAGTCGTGCTGAACCAATACACTTCTTGGCAGGTCTAGACACACGAGCGTAACTCTGCTACATCGAACTTGGGGCACTTACCCCCAAACTAGATTCTAGCTATCTTAACACATCGATGACCATGTGCATGGTTTCAGGAAACACAGAATTCAAGTTTCTTCCACCATCTACTTTGGTTTTGTGGTTACAAATAAAAATAATGTTTCTATCAGCTCCCAAAGCAAAATTTGTTGAAATGCAGATCTGGGAATTCTCAGACGAGTTTCTAATTTCCTATCATTTTTCAAAAGCTTAAATCCACTGGAAACAGTATTAAGCAGCTTTAACTAAGATTTTGAAAGAATAAAGATTACTTACATTTATATCTCTGAATGGAAAACATTAACTAAGATAATAAAGATAGTAACAACAGACTGCCATAATTGATCATCCATGGTATCTGTGGATTTTAGACTTTATGTTATTTTCTGTAATTTAAAAATTGATGTATATTTTCAACCACACCTGGCTTTCAAAATGCTTCGGCAACCTTTTTTTTTTTTTTTTTTTTTTTTTTTTTTTTTTTTTTTTTTTAATGTAACCATATATATCTGCTTGATTATACAATTATACTTAAGATAATCTCCAACAGATCTGAACCACAAAGAGTGCAACAGTCAATATAAATCCCCCACACCAGACAAGTTCAAACACAGAATAAGTCTTGCTGTGTGGACAACTAGGTGTCTTTCTGGCTTTCTAAATCAAAATTCACATCCACTGCTTAGCTGAAGAAGTGACCTAAATTCAAGAGCTGTGAGCACAGCAGCCTTCCTAAATACTGTGTGTGATGCTCTGTGCACTTCTGAAGGCAATCTGGGATAAATAAGTTGAGGCAATATTACTGTAGGACAGCAGGATGAAAATAATGCTCTCTAGTAATTCTCCAATGCTCACAACAGTAGCAGCAAAATAATCAAGTTTTCTGATTGCAACTGACACGTATCAAAAAGAAAATCAGAAGAACACACAGTTGCTCCCAACATAGTTTTAACACTGAAAATGGCTTTCTATACTGTTATTCTTGATAAATAACAGTCAAAATATTAGCTAACATTCAAAGAAACAGGAATCTGGAACTTTTAAAAGTTCAGAAAATAAAGCAGATATAAAGTTCACAAGATATTACTGTAAAGGACGAGATTAAGAGCCCATTTGAATTAAGCCAAAGCAGACAAGGGGGAAAGGTGTTTCATAAAATAAGGGAACAGTGCCAACAGGGAAAGCATTCATTTTCCCTGTAAGCCAAAATGCCATTACTATTACAAATGATACAGAAATCACATCAGGAAAATAGTGTGTGATGTGAGCACATCAGCTGAACAGTGCCAGTTTCCACTGCCCACATCCTCTGCTTTCCCCCCTGTACCCTGCATGAACCCTGGCCAGTCCGCAGTTCCAGTGGACACTGACCTCCTTGCAGATCTTGGCCACAGCTACTAGCTTGGCCTACCTGTAATGGATGTCCTACCAAGAATATTGCACATGCCTGTACTTATAAAAATTATTCCACCCCATCTGGAGAGATTGTAATGAATACACCATTGCACAGAGTCAATTCAGGTGAGATACTGATGTTTACAAGGATTAGACTAAGGAAAAGGAAACCTGCAGCCTATCACAGGTTATGCTTCCATACTACTTTTATTTGAGGGTAACTGTGTGACTTTGCTTGCAGCTAGTCATAATACACACAGTGCAACCATCACAGATGCAATACACTGGATACTAGCATTCACAGGTGACTCTCTGGCACTTTTACGTAGACTTTCACGAAAAGGCTATAAAAAAGGAGGTAAAAGCACAGCAAAACACACATGGGCAATATGTTAATTCTCTAATTTAGCCTCACCAATTCACCTCAGCCTTGCTATGCATCAAGCCTCTTTCTTCTCTTCTATGCCTTTCTTGATGAGAGGCTGACAGCCACATTTTAGAGAGGAAGTTTCCTGCTTAGGCTAAATACTCACTAGAAACAAGCATTAGAGTAGATATTATTTCTCTTATTGCCCAAGAGAGCACTTAAGCTTATTTCTGGAATAGTGAAAGGCTAATATACTGCTTAAACACAACACTGATTACTGAAATGCTTTCCTTCACATATATTTTATGTTGTTACTTGTTTGGCAGTAAAACTTAAGTTCACATTTAGCAAGGCACTTAGGCCACATTTCATTAAAATATATATATATATATCCCTGACAAAATTGACTTTTGCTCTCTCTGTATGAAAAATTGCTCTGCAACACCAAAAGATTGACAGGAAAAAAAATCAAGTACTGCTCTGAAGGAGTGGCAAGCTTGTACCAGAACATGAAAACCCACTTTAGAAAGTGCTGTTCTGCGTAAGTAAATGTGTGCATCATTGGAGATGTATGGAAGATGTCTTTGGATCTGTCATCAGCACAGAACTGTTCCATCATAGCAGGCTACCACAATGCCTACACCATAAAATTTTCCCCAGCATTGAACTGTGGGATTTCTGCTGAAGAATAATTCTGGCCCCTCACAAATGCCATCAGGAAATACAAAATGGAGCTCAAGCATAAGAAAAGGCTGTAGAAAATAGGGCACAAAAAGGATAAACAGGACTTTAATAAGAAAACAGGATTTGTACACTTATTTTTATAAAAGATACATTAAAAAAAAAAATCATATTGACCTATAACACCACAGTCTTCTTGTCCTTTTTTTTCTATTTACTCAAGCAAAGACACTTCTCCAGTACAGAGACCGAACACTGTTTTTGCACATCCACAGGGATAAAAGGAATAACTAGTGTTACACTTTCACACTTTCCGTGTGTGTAAGTGTAACACTAATTATTTCACTTTCGTGAACACAAGTTCAGAAGTTACGCACAAGGAATTTAACAGGGCTAGAATGTCTTAGTAGACTAGCCCTGGAAAAGGCACAACATATTTGCATACCTCCTAGCTGGATAAACCACTCATGTAGCTTTATCTACCAGTTTTTCCCAGATTGCTTGCTTATCAGTCGAATACCAAGACACCAAGTTTCTTGGCAAAAGAAAAAAAAAAAAAAAAGAAAAAAAAAAAATAAACCAAAGAAAACCAAGGGAAAACTTGTAACCTTCACTTCTGAAGAAATATTGACAAATACTAAAATTGATCTGCTTTTACTGTTAGCTGTTTAAAAATTATATGTATCTTGTTACCTATTTATATGTTAAGTAAGTAACAACCTACTTAAACAGTAGCAGAGATGGAAGAAACTAATCTGTAATAATCTCACATTAAGATTTTTTTTCCGAATATGATTTAAGAGTCCACCTTGGATCAAGTTCAGTATTTAATACAGAACCACTTAACGAATCTACTTCAGGAGACAGAATAATCCAGTAAATATTTCTCTCTGTAACCATTAGTATGATATTTGAAATGTGAATATCTAAGCCTCATAACACTCACGTTTCTAATAACAAACCTAAGGCATAATTATAGCATAACTAAAGTTAACATTAGTTTTTTACCTAAAACTTTGGCTTGCTTTCTACTTGCTAAGGTTCCAACAACAAGCCCTCTACAGCTATATTTCTCTGGCAACATGTTCCATCTTACAGGGTTGGTTACTTTTTCAATTATCAAGGCAAAGAATTCACCTGCTTCCTTGAAGTACAGCCAATGAATCTTTCTTGTAATGGTCCATTATGAAAAGATTCACTTTTCATTTCACGATAAACTAGACATTTATGTCCTTGTCATGACTGCTTCCTGTGGAAAAAAGAAGGGTGCTTCACAGGTCGTGACAAAGAAAAACAAACCAGAAAAAGTAGTTTCTTTTCCTCCACCTTCTTCATGATTCTTTCCTTTGTTTTCTTCTTTTCTTTTTTTATAAAGCCTTTTTTTCCATGTCACTGACTTAACTTTACACATTCTAATGCAGCTGACAAATCAAAAATTTCTTATATAAAAAAAAAAATCATAATCTCACATGCTAATAAAATGTAAAAATCAACATGAAAACAAATCTTATGTCAACTAATAATCATAATTACTGGCTTAGCTTACCTAAGAAAGATCTGATTGAGGAGGCTCATAAAATGATCCAATTTCACAGCCTACACAGGCTTTCTGGTGGGCTTTTTGTTTTCTACTTGTTTCAAGAAATATATCACTATAGTCCTTGTCTATTGTCTCCACTTAAAATAAGACACATCAAGCCAAAGAGTCTAAAAAATCAACAAGAATTTCTGTAGAAGTTGGCATTAATCCATATCCTAGCACATTGCCACCAATATTAATGTTTAACTTTCTCACACTTGGTTTGTTCACAGTTATATTTCACCATACTCACTAGAACTAGCCAATTGTGAACTGGTAGCCCAGAAAAATCTAAAGTATGACAGGTAAGAGCTGCAGTCACTTCAGTTTAAATCATATTCAAGCATCACTCCATGTACACATTTTGATGCATTAAAATAACCATCTTTTTTTTGCACTAGGATCAGATCACCCAGTGGACATTGGGAATTCAAACTGGCATAAAAAACTCTGCAGACAGTGGCATCCTTTCCAGAGGTTCTCTGAGGGAAGCCTTAATTTGTGCTTAAGGTTTCATGGCAGCGCTACTAGCAAAGGTGCCTTGGGGACGTGCTGTGACACGCAGCCATCTGTATGTGCAGAGGCCACACTAGTCACAGGTAAGACAGATAAATCAAATGGTAGCATCCCCCCATCAGCCTTTCTATTATCTGCCCCACTTTGTGCCAATTTCCTCCAGCTTCCCCAACATCTCTTGCTTTGCTGTTCTTCCTTAAGACATGGGATGGGGATTTGTCAAAGTCAATGAGCACTTTATTACAGTGAGAGTGCTCAGTAATGAACAATTCAGCAATTTAATGAGATTCTGTAGATCTGTCTCCAGCCTGTCCATCAAGTTTCACTTCTATAAAGCACCCTGACACTAATCCTCTGGCATACCCAATCTTCACCCTGGGCTGAATATTAGATTCTTCCATGGTATATTGCATTACCACTATAACCTTAGCAAAAATGATGAACTTAACTACACTTGAGGCAATATAGCTGGTCTGATTTGATTTTCTTCTATTGGGTTGACTATGAGGGGATTACTTATTTACTAAGATAAAGCAAGAAACCAGTTTCTTATTGCCTTCTGAATGCCCAAATTGGCAAATATTTATATGTGTCTTTTAATCCATTCTGGGGACCTGGAATATTTATAAATATATATTTATTCCTGGTTTCACAAACTGAATTAAAAAGATGCATGCACATTTTGCCTGCAGCAGAAAACTAGTTTAAAAAAATTATTCGGAACAGCATTAGTAACCTTTAGAGAGGCAATTATGATAACACTAAAATGGACAGTGTGGAGTTTGTTGTCACTTAGAAAGCAGCATATTCCCTATAAGTATCACTCCCCAGTATGACCCTGCAACAGAAACAGAGGCTCTGCCATATTTGCTTCATGAAGTGTTCATTGACTGGAATGCGCACAGTTAAGAAAATTACTTCCGAGTCCAAGCCTTTCTTGCAGAACAGGACAGTTAGACAGGATTTTAAAACTCCCACTTCCCAAACATCATTACAGCAGGTTACATAGGGCATATTACTGAGTGAGTATTAAGTTATGCTTGTATGGCTTCCCAGAGAAACTCTTCCAGCAAAAGTGTACCCAAGCAGGTAGCTAGGGAATTCCACTGGCCCTACAGAGAAATGATGATGAAACCCAATCAGCGAATCATCCATGCTCCATGCATAAACTTGTACATCAAAACTAGTTTCTGATAAAGGGAATACAGGCTAGGATTCCATAGAAGAGTGCCTTAAAAATCTAAGCCAAAACCAGTCCATCACCATGGGTAGTGTACTGAATGTTCTGTTGTACAGGCATTCTCCAGAGACGAGGAGAGGAAAAAGTCAAACTTTATTTTGGTATTTGCAGAAAATACCATCTTTGTAGTGTAGTCCATAATCTAAAGCTTAAAAAAAATTATGCCTGCTACAATACTGAAGGATTGTTACATATTCATACTTGTTTTGTGGTTTGAAGAATTTAACCAACCTGACATCTTTATTTTTTTTAAGAATAAATATTTTATCCTGCATGACATTATTCATCCACAGAACATGAAGCATCCCACTGATGAATACACACTTTACACTTTGAGAAACTGAGGGCATCTACATGTAGTTATTTCCTTTGAATATCCAAAAGATAAACAGATAAATAATAGGATTGAAATATAAATCAGTTTTCTGAATCACAGTCTTCTCTGTTGGACCAAGATAACCCACTTCCTAAAAGGAATGCACAGGTTTCTTTTCAGCAAGTTCCTTTCTATCTTGAAATACATGGAAATATTTTCCTCTCTAAAGCATGATGGCAAAAAAGAAACAGAAACACATGTTTGGGTAATCAGTATTACAGAGGTTTACTTCCACTCCGTAGTGAATTTTCACAGACATACAATTGGAATGTTTCCAAGGACAGATTTTGGTTTAGTTTTTGTGCTTCTCTTAATAGGCTATGTGTTTTTCTCACAACAAGTTTTCGCCCAGCCCATACACGCTAAGGTCACAACACAATGCTTTTATCCTGTTAATACTTTATGGCTAGCAACCTGGTCCTTTTCTAGATACAGATCTCAGGCTTCTTGCCACAAACCTTCCACTGAAGCCTCCACTCATCTTGGAGCAGAGCTGCCTGTGTGATGATTCTCTCATTTGCCTCAGGCAAAGTCAGCTGCGGTGGCCTGAACAATTTCAACGACTATTGAAGTTTTACATCTAAATTTGTCTGAAGTGAATGAGGAAGCAGGTTTGCCACCAGACTCATGGCACTAACCTCATCAGAGGCAATTATAACTGAGTTGCATGCATCGTCATCTCCTCCCACCGAAGAAGTTGAATCTGGAGGAAAATCTCTGGCTGTATTTAAGTAGCAGAAGTTAAACAGCATGACAAATTTCTCTTTCAAACAAAGTAATTGCATTAACACAACACAATATTTTTAGAATTTCATTTAGAAATTTCCCTCAGTTGTTATTCACAGTTTTTACTCAAGTGCTTATTTTCCCTCAAGATTGCTCCAGGGTTTCAAAACAACAGATTACTGCTATGGTTTATAGAGCGTCACACATTCTGGTTGTTCACCAATCTCCTTACCTGCCAGATTTGTTCTTCACTGAGTGAAGTGAGTCTATCGCTTTTAAAAACCTCTCGAAGAAGACAGTATGGGAGTGCCAGAACTTCTTCAGGATGACTCTTCAACAGCTCAGAGAGATGTTTTACTAAGAAGCCAATGACTGCATTCTCCAACAAAGTGAGGTTGAAAAGATCCGCAAGCTTGTACAGGTCCAAGTAATTAAAACTATTTAATTCCTAAATGGATGAAGCAAACAAAATACACATCACAAAAATATCCCAAACACAAAACAGAGAATATAAAAATCCAAAGGTCTCAGATAATGAAAAAAGGTTATTCTTTTGGAGCTGTGGAGAAGGAAGGCAATATAACTTGCAGTTAATTAACATAGCCTCATTCAAAATGTATATGTAAGTGTCACCAGAGCATATGCAAATATATATGATAGTACTAATTTACATTTCAACTCCAAAGCTTATATATGCATAAAGCATCTGTAAGAAATATGGATTAGTACATAATATAATAAACCATTATGATTTACACTGCATGTCAAGAACTCACAAGAGCTAACAAGCAGATTTAAAAAAATTATTTTTTAATGACAATGGTTTGTTACAAAGCACTTGTTTGTTCATTGTTTACTGTTCTGATTGAACTAGAGCACCTGTGTAGCACAACTGTTCATTTTATGAAACCTCAAACCACAAAATACAAGACGCTGAGCTACATTTTATTACATATGAATTTTTCTTCAAAGAAAAAATGAACACTTTTTTTTCTTTCCAGACACTTGCATCAACATATAGTGGATGTTGGCCTCCTACTCCTTCTCCCTCTCCTTCTAGCAGCTGAAAATGTGAGGAAACAAAAGCTATAGCAGCTCAAGGCAGGAAGCTTTGTCCATCCTGCTAACAGATGACTGATATTTATAGGCTAACGTTTTCAGCTAGGCATCCCTCATAAATTAGTATCTAGACAACTAACTACCCCTGTTCTAGACCACACTGCTGCCTCCAGGGAATAGGCCAAGAATTCACCTCTATTAGACAAAAGTACGCAGGGCACCTGGGAAATGACCATGTTTGCCCATTTTCTCTGTTCTTGCTGCATGCTCACACCTCTCTTCCTCTCTCCTCCGCAATCCTGGTTTTCATCTCCCAATTTACCGCATTGCTCCCTATCAGGCGCCTTCTCCTTGACCAGCCCCATGTGCGAGAACGACAAGGAGCCTCGTCAGTCTCACTTTGCTGGTGAGTTAACGCGGGGACTGGAGCAAGGAAGAAGAACAGACTAAATTAAGTCAATTTCACTTTCACTGCTCTGCTGGATGGAATGGCAGCACCAAATGAAACTGACAAGAAATCTTGTAAATGTCAAATGAGCTGCACGGCTGGCAGATAGAGCAGAGCAAAAGGGGAGATGGGAAAGTGCGAAGAGGGGTTTTTTTGGAATGTTTTATGGACTACATCTTGAACATGTGAATTGGGTGCCTGTCCCGATGACTGTGGAGCCGTTTATGCATATGCAATGGAGAGTGGAGAAAGAATTTTTTAACCTGCTTAGAGGAGTCAGTACTGGAGGAAATGGAATCAAATTCCTGTGGAGTTCCCTGCTTGTTACATAATCTCCCAGTCTGAACAGTGCACCTTCCCTAGCAGAACTGTACACAAAGATAAATCATTATCTACTTAGACTTCTGCATAAGAATTTCCCATGGTTTTCTTGGAAGAACAAAGGTAAGTTCTTTACATTGTCAGAACAAGCACTAACAGCCATCATCCCAAAAGCCCAGCTATTCTAGTGTCAGCTCCTCCTCACACTAACACAGAGGAGGTAAGGATAAATCTGCAGTTGCAGAAAGAAAGAGAAAAGAATGAATTTTACATAACAAGTATCTGGTCTGTGTGCTTGCTTGGTGAATTAGTATCTTCAGATCACAGATGGCACCTCACAACCCCACTTCTGTGATGGCCATGCAATAGTGGCAACAACACATAGGAGTCTAATCAAAGCAAACATCACTGCATTTGACAAGCAACAACCGCAAATTACTGTTCCTGGTTCAGAAAACTATCTTTTCACAGAACTCACTGATTGAACAAAACCCAAATGCCAGAAAGAAATTTAGAAGAGCTCAGCATGTATTTATTGAGCTCTTTTGTGGTCAATGGCTATGTCTAGAGACATAAATATATAAATAAATAAATAATCAAGCACTGTGAGTTGAGGATCAACAGTCCCACTAAAATACCTGCCTGGTCAAACCTCACTAAGAGTTGGTTGAGGAGGAGAGGTGGTTTTTAGCAGACTTCAGAGGAGGAAAACATTGTAGGTAACATAATGGAGTCCTTATTAGAGAGAATCTTATTAGAGAGAACCACAAATGTAATCTACTCCTGAAAAATATTCACATTTTCAGTGAAATCTGAATGACACTGAAAAAGCCTTCCTTTTAGGTTTGAATATTTTTTCATGAGCTCCAAACTCCCTTCTCCTCTCAAATCAGCAGCAATTGAAGTTGTTTTTATGAAAGCTGTCTCACAGTTGAAGAGGCCAAATATACTTATGGATTTATAAAAAAAATCTCACCAGTTATTTATACTGCATGTAATAACTTATTTCAGATACTTATTTATGCATGTGTGCTTATTTATTTATTATTTGGGTTATGTGTTTACCTATTTTCATTGCTAAGTTTCAGATGATTTTTGATGCTTCCTAACATAATGTGTTAGTCACTTGCTGAACCTACAGTCTACTTCTTAATGAATACTGAAAGTGCGTTTTGTTAAAATTGGCCTTGGCCTGGAATCAGCAATGATCATTTCTGATTTTGTAAGATTAGAGGTGATCTACAGGTTTTTACTTCACAGACAAAGAGGCAAGTATTGCATAAGGCTTTACAAATTAAAGTCAAGATTTTGCAGTACCATACACTACCATCTCAGTTATGATCCTAGGGAGCAAAAGTGTCACACTGAGATTGCTCAATGTATACCCCAGATCACATAATTTTGTTCTTATAAGTGGTAAAATTTTCAAAAATAGTCTAAAGTTAAGTATGTAAGTTAGTTGTAAGAAAAATGCACTTTATATTCTACCTTTAAAAAAGTCCTACAGGACTCAAAGCAATCACTGTCAGCTCAGTTTGATTTGAATAGATTTTTCATGCTAAAACCTTAATTGAAATAAAACCTTTGATAAATGGTGAAATAGACTACTAAACAGGAAATTCAGGTGTGGTCATGAGTAAGACTACTGGCAGTCTCCGCTTTCTACAGATTATATATTGCGTTAACTGAGCAACTACAAAATTTTGAAGTAGTGCGTGACTTTCTTGAGATAGTGTATTGCAGTATATGTTCTTCGAAAACATGCAATACAAACCAAGCTTATGTAAACTTTTGAAACTTTTAACCCTTTTTATCATAAACTTTTATGTATATACCCCTTTTTTGAATTAAGGATGAAATATGAACACAAGCAGAACCATCACCATGAGCTGAAGGCAGTGATCCTATCTCTTCTAATATGATGCATGTCACACTGCTGAAACACATTTAGGCTAAGAAAATATGTATAAAATTATAGATACAGCACTTAAAACTAACTTGAAATAGTTCTGAAATCTCACGGTAAACTCAAACCAGTTTAGTAAATTGTCCAAAGTATTTATCAGTGTCTACCTCTAAAATAAGAAACTACCTTAGATCCTATGCATCCTATCTATAGTGTGTCCCCCCACTGAAGCAAGAGAATCTATTATTCCACATTAAGGGTCTTCTGATTCAGTAGAATCAACCTTTAGATAACAAACCAATTCAATAATGAGTTGACATTTAAAAGCCTCATAAAACAAAATATGTTCTACAAACAAACATAATCTGAAAGACAAAAATATTAAATATTCAAAATAAATGATGTGACAGTGTGAAAATTTTGATACAGAGGTGTATTTTAATATAGAGATATGATAAATTGTCAAACAGGAAAAATAGGTATAAACATTGTGTTTAAATTGCTTCCAAAACCATCTTTATTTGTTCATACTTTAAAGAATAATTGCCTTGCACAAGCCACAGAAAAGGATGTATCAGATTGATAAATTAGAGTTAATCATAACCAAGTACACAGCAGACTGCAAAATACCTCTATTCCTGTGCTCCATGTTATAAATAGCAGAAAAAGCACAAGGAGAACTAAGGGGAAAGAATGCATTTCTTTATGACCTTATTTGAAAGATAAACTCCTTGGGGAAATACAATTTATTCAGATTATCAAGACCCTGCTGTGCAAATCTACAGTCTGGGAGCACACTACAGAGATCAAACAATATTTACTTTATTCTGTTGGGTATAAAAGCTTTTAATGAATGCATAATTAAAACAGCAAAAGTATATACAGCTTCAGAATTTCAGTGCCAAGCCAAGCCATTAATATCCAAAGTACCGTAACCAGTTGTAACTCCACCTGCTTCCTATTTAGATTACAATACTATTATAAATCAAGGTATTTAATGACTAGCCCTGCCGCTGTAGCAGAGAGAAGTTGCATGGTGACACTATTCCTCCCTTTTCTAAAAGGGGTTCAGCCTCTTTAAAGCAAAAAAAGCACCCCTAGTGTAAGGTCTCCGAGACCTCACATAGCTATTCAAAATCCTTAAGGAACATAGGTCTTGATCCTACATCCTCCAGGTTCTCTGCCACATTAAATACTATGAACTGGCTGCACAATTCAGAAAAAAACTTGACAAAATCATAGCAAAGATGGACCCTAAATAAATAAAGGATAGTAACAAAATGAAAAATTGTAATGACAAAAATATATGTACCTGACAACAAAAAGGATCGCACAGTTTTAAGATAAGAGAAATCCAGTTCTGCTGGTTCTAGCTGTTTCTTTGTATATCAAAGGTTTTAGCTCTGCAAAATCTCACACATTTACCTAAGAACTAACAGATCATAGACACACTCAACAGCACAGCAACAGACACAAACAGCTCATAATTAGCATAAGCACGAAAAGTATATTTTAGACCTTATTTGAAATTTGCCTCTGTTAAACACCAAAGTCATCCACTTGAGCCATGAAAAGAATTTTGCTGAATCCTGGTCACAGTTAGCCAGGCTGGAACAGCCTGGAACAGCTGGCTCAGAATTTTTCAATGTATAGAACTGATTACACTTATTATGAGATAACTGCAGGTGTGTTTATAGACAAAGTAAAAGAATGCTAAGTGACTCGTTTTATACAATTAATTTTTCTGATAGATCACTGTTTTCTCACCACTTTCTGTAATTCTTGCTTTGTTTTCTCCTTTGAGCATGAAAAGTTAATTTGCATCCTTGCCACTATTTTAAAGTAGGTCTAGAGCTAAGTAAAAGACCAACAATATCAAAACATTTCAGCCCTATTATTTTTCCTCTACCCTAAGAGAATTAATTTTCCTTTTCACTTATTGTTCCTCTGTATCTGCTTAGTTTTCAGGTTTAATCCTGCTGGCTTGTGCTACTGAGAATTCTCTTTGAAGGCACAGAGGAGGTCTGTGAACTTCACAAGCACAGAGGAAAGACATTCTCAGAATGCTCACGTGATGACACAAATGTGAGGTCCTCAAAAAAAGAAACTGAAACATGCCACATATAAAATTTAAAAAAGCAAACATTTTCTAGAAACTCAGTCAGATTGATCTACATTATTAAATAGTACAAATATCTTCAACTGCCAATCCAATTAAATTTTAGGTGACCCTGATTATATATACCTTTTATAATCTGCAAACACAATTATGTCTATCATGGAAAGAAACAAAATATTGAAATATTAATACTACACCGTTAAATTTTCATGGTACCAGTGGAAAAACTACAGGTAAAGTTCTGCAGAGGTTTCAATAGCTGCTTTCTCTTGGTTAACAGATGCTGCTATAAGATTTTTTTAAAATTATTTTAAGTGTTCCTGGCACAGAAACTCCCTAAATGAAAAGCTTCACATCTCACCAGCTACTCCTGGCAAGATAACTGTAGCAATACATTGTATTTAACAAATATAAGTACAGGGATGAAAGAACATGGAGATCTTCTAACCACTTACCTGGCACTTCTATATCATTACACACAGTAGAAACACAAAGTGAGGATTTGACGAGATTTATCAATATTAACCATTTTTGCCAATTGTGGGAGCTTGCCTTTTCTTTAAACATGTTGTGAGGAATAAAACTTCTCATACACATTCATATATCCTTTACTCCAGCAGAAATCACAGAATATAGTCTCTACAGATGATTTATCACTTTATAGTTTTGCTAGCTCTTTGGAATTACTACAGTGTAAGAGGAAAGCTGAAAACTACTTGGCTAATGCATCAACAACCAGTAATTTTTTTTATGGTGTTCTCTTTTTTATATTTTTGTTGCTAATATTGACAAATCCAGGAAGAGCAAGTGTTGTCCCTTAGAAACTCAAAGCTTACAGGAGTAGCAGCCAAAATAAATAATTACAAACCAGAAGAAGAAAAATAAGACTGTATGATACTGTATGATACTATTACTTCCTTTTCTCTTTGTTGTTGTTGCTGTTGTTGTTTTTTGTTGTTGCTGTTTTTTGTTATAGGCTCCCATAACAGTTTAAGGCCATGAGAATACAGAAATGGAACTCTGTCCCTCTACTATACCATAAGTTCATTCAAACATCTTCAGCACAAATTAAGAAAGATCCATCTTGTTCCCAACTAGTATTAAAAGAAGGCTCAGCTGATTTTGAGACTCCATGTCTTAATTTCCAGTTTAATTTACTCAAACAGTTTATATACATTTGTTTCTGTGCCAAAATCACCTTTTAGATTTAACAGCACAATGTTTCTCTCCCTGCTCCGCCCCCCCTCAGTATTTACTCCTTTGATATATTTACAGAAGACAATGATATTCCTCCTCAGTCCTCATTTTACTAAACTAAACAAGGAAAGCTCTTCTAATCTCTTCATGTAAAGTAAGTCTTCCTGATCATCTTAGCTAACCTTTTCTACACCTCTCACAGATGTTTTGATTTCACTTATTCTTCTGCATGGACAAACTCTTCCCAGTACTGATTTTTCAGCAGTACCTTGTAAAGTAGCATTAATACTTCTTTAGCTTTATACATTATCTTGTATGAAATACCTTAGAAGTCAAAATGCCTTTTTCATTATGTCATCACATTAGTAGCTCAAAGTCATCATATGATTCAATACATGAAAATTCTCTGTAAACATGGTCCTCAAGTGGGACACAGCAGTAGCCACTCAGTCTGGCAGGCCAGACAGAAATAATATGACACATTACAAACTGGAGTTATGATGCAATAGACTCTACTGAGGATGCTCAGAAACTATTTTCCAATCACTTCTTTAATCGCGTTCTGTCTTTGAGTAACAGATCTTGTAATTGTCCTGGTCAGTACCAGTTACTGGTGGAGTGTGATCACGGCATGCAAAGCAATCACACGGAGACAAGAGATTTGCAGGGCAGAGTTGCTCCTCAGAGAGAGAGCAAGGCCAAGAGCCCCAGCCTGTTTATTTCTTACATTTTATTTTTCTTACATTTTATCTTACATTTGTGGGTTGTGGTTTGGCTTCTGGGGTTACCCCCTCTCAGCCCAGTGGCCAGACCAACTGTCAGTTAAAATTATTTTCAGGCTAGAAATATGTAAACAAAGGACAGGGAATGAAAAACAAAAGGTTTGTTTATGTTCCCATGTGTGAGAAAAGCGAAACTGCTCCTAATATTGTGCAGAAACTAAAGAAGCTGACTCCATCTTACGAACAAGTAGAAGGCTTTAAAAAACTCAGAAAAACAGGGGTGACAGTGGAGAAATTGTTCCAATGATTTTTTTTAAGACTTGTTTCAAGTTGTATCTGGATCAATGGGCTGAGACCAACAGTATGAGATTCAACAAGGCCAAGTGCTGGGTCCTGCACTTTGGCCACATCAACCCCACACAGCACTACAGGCTGGAGGCTGCAAAACTGTGCAGGGGAAAAGGACCGAGAGGTGCTGACCAACAGCAGATGAACATGAGGCAGCGTGTGCCCAGGGGGCCAAGAAGGTCAATGGCATCCTGGCCTGCATACGGAATAGTGTGGCCACCAGGACTGGGGCAATGGTTGCCCTTCTGTACTCAGCACTGGTGAGGACACAGCTTGAGTGCTGTGACCAGTTCGGGGCCCCTCACTAAAAGAAAGACATTGAGGGGCTGGAGAGACTCCAGAGAAGGGCAACGAGTTGATGAAGGGTCTAGAGAGTGACTCATATGAGGAGTGGTTGAGAGAACTTGGGGGTGTTGGGGGTGTTTAGCCCGGACAAAAGGAGGCTCGGGAGTGACTTTATCACTTTCTACAACTGCCTGAGAGGAGGGTGTAGCCAGGTGGGGGTTGGTCTCTTCTCCCAGTGACAGGAGAAGAGGAAATTTCCTCAAGCTGCACCAGGAGAGGTTCAGGTTGGACACCCAGAAGAATTTTTTCTTTGAAAGGGTGGTTAAGCATTGGGACAGGCTGCCCAGGGAATTGGTGAAGTCACCTTCTCTGGAAGTATTCAAGAAACAATGGGACATGGCACTTAGTGCGGTGGTTAATTGACATGGTGGTATTTGGTCAAAGGTCAGACTCAATCTTTGAGGTATTTTCCAACCTTAACGATTTTATGATTCTATTCTGCGAAAAGTAGGTAAGTAAATCCTCCTTAATATACTGAAAACCAAAAGAAGTCTTAAATCAGTATTAAGTAGGAAAACTTTTAGACACAGAAAATAGAAAAATAAAAATTATTTCTTATACACAGTACATTAAAATGCAATTTTTATTCTTAATTCATATCTCCATTACCAGCATGAAGGAAAGAGGGAGAGGGAAAACAAACTAGAAATCAACATTCCTGATGTATCTGTTAATAGAGGTATTAGTGTACCTGACAGTTTCCCTTTCCAATGCCCTTTTTTAAAATAACTTGCTATTTTGCCAACACTTAATAAGTCAAGCTGGAATTTTCCAGCTTCAAGATGAATCACTTGAAATCCCTTGAAAACATTCCTAAAAGCATATTATACATTATTAAGAATGAGCCTGACAGGAAAAGACCATTGCTCTTCCATATTAAAAATATTCAGAATGGAAATAGATCATAGGAGTTGCCATCCCTGTGAACAACTTCCACTGACACACCTCATTAAGCCTCTAGAAAATAATTTGTATATACTCAGTAACAAACAGTTTGAACTTTTCAGTCCAAACTCTCATCACATTTTAGCTGCAGTGCCCACAATCTATTCCACAGCTAAGCAAGATTATGTCTGCATCACTGTGCGCCTAACCACAATGACAAAACCCAAATGCCGAAAGTCCGTTTTAATTCTGATGCTTGGGATTCACTTTGGAGACCCAGCAGATCAGAAAAAGACACTGTCACTTTCAGATGCAGAAGCATGAAAAACCCAGACCAAAGAACACGAGAGCAGATCCAGACAAGAGCCCCAGAGATTACAAGAGGGAAACAGTACTGGAATACAGCAGGAGACTTAGAATCACAATTCAGAGAAGACATGGCTTCTCAAGGAGGCTGAGTGACTGTTCCTCCAACTACTCTGCACATATGTGAGTGAAAAATGATGAAGACTTATAAAAAGCATCATCGTCACTGACTAAAAAAAAAGGAAGGAGACATTCATGACTGAAGACATTACACCAAATAACGAACAGGGAGCATATTCAATATTATCAATATACTAATGTTAACTCTCTAGGTATAAATAAGAACAAGGATGTTTATGTGCAAAGAATATATAATATGATTCAAACAATGGTTTCATAAAGTTTTTATGACATTTCATTTCTGGAACATTTCACTGATGTATACTTGCTCTGTATTAATCCCAGCAATGGGTCACTTTTTTAAAAAACATGTTTCAGGGAATGGCCTGTCACCAAATGCTTAAGGATTACAAAGGCAACAGACACATCTGAAAATTAAGAATTGGCAAAGGGTAGCTGTAGTGAGCTGGTCATCTAGTAACATCAGAGAATGAAACAAATCGCCTAAAATACGTGGAATAACAGGTTATTTAACACAGATAAATTCAAATCTCAGAAATGTTTGCAAAAGAACCCAAGCAACAAAGCTTCCTTAAAATTTTAAGGCAGTATGCGATACTCCATCTATCAAAACGCTGAATCCAGTGTAGGCTAACTCAATAATGAGTATAACTTTGATAGAAAAAAATCCTGAAGGATTCAATTTTGATCCAATACTGTTGACAGTTTAATTGAAGTTAAGAATGGTAAGTTTTGTCTGCAGAGTTTGCAGAAGACTCTGCAAGGACAGCATGAATATTGTCAGGCTTTCCTGGTTAAGTAAAAAAAAAAAAAAAGAAAAAGAGTGGGTATATCTATCTATATCTATATCATCTATATCATCTATATCTATCTCTATATCTATAATCTATATCTATCCAGGAATCAGTAACATAATATCGAAAATATACTGAGTTCTACTTGGAACACTGACAAGCCATCAGGAGGCACTAAGAAATAGTCATAAATAACAACATCATTTCTCAAGTTCTCAGTACAGTGCTGCAGGAAGAAAAAAAAAAAAGAAAAAAAGAAAAAAAAAAGCTAAAAACCTCATGTCATAAAGTGCACACCCACACCCAGTACTGCCCAATAAAAGAAAAAAGCCCTCTTGCTGCTTCAACGTTGCATTTTAAATCTACTCTTCAATTATTGGTCCCAGTTCTGAAGTCGAAACTTTAAGGTTACTTAAAAACTACAGCTTGGAAAACTAACCTTGCAAGACTTCAGGTGCTCAATTTAGTTTTTTAAAGAAAGACTCCTGGAGGATTTGATCTTGAGCAAACATATTTATAACATGGAGAGAATATATGAAAGGAAAAATATCTCTGACTAAATTTTCAGAAAATAGTTTCTGGTGCATGAATTTAGGATCAGAATTGCCCTGGACAAGGAACTAAGAAGTACAGGGCCATTTGCATTGGCTTAATGGGATTCTGTACATTCTGCAGCTCTGCATCAAAAAAAAAAAAACCAGAAAACAAAAACCAACCAAACAAACAAAAAAAACCCCAACCAACCAAACAAAAAAAAACTGCAATAAAACAAGTTTTTTTGACAAGTGTCTGTACAGCTAAAGAAGGAAATATTTGTGCAATTTGACCGCTGGGGTTATAATGGTTTCTCATTCCTCTCAAAATCAAGAGACTTGTTGCAGCTGCAGGAAGGTATGAGAGTACTCAGCAGTTAAAAGAACCTGACTGTAAGTATGTGAATGATAAAAAGGCAACATTTCCATTTTATTTGGAAAACTGTTATTTGTTCAGGTATCTCTATCCTCCTGCAATATCTGATCTCAGCTCAAAATCACTAAGAATTTTATTTTTGTTGCTTACAGCACTAAACCAAGGCAAATTCTCATTTTACAGAGGAGAAAAGGAGAAGCAGAAGAATAATTTAAGAGATTTCCCCTGATACAGAATACACAAAGAACAGAACCTCAAATGTCTGAACCTCCAGTGCTCTAGTAGTTAGATAATTCCTGTCTTCACCAATTTTAACAGAATTTTAAGTTACATATACGGTTCAATATGTTAGCAAAATGTCTGCAACATGTATTGTACAGGGATTATATCCCAGTAAAAGAAAACTCTCGACAGCTCTCTTTCCCCAGATCTATGTGTAGTTGTTCTGTGAAAAGAACATCTCTTTCTGCCACAACTCAGAGCTGTGTTGTTAGCAGGTTTACAACATAATAATCAGAACTGATTTCAGGAGATAAACAGCATTAAAAGGGATAGTGGTAGGCTATAAATAGGCGGAAAAGTAAAAGGATGAAAAAAATCTGGAAGAACCATTGAATTTTTAAAAAATTCAGTACATGTGAAGATCAAGAGGAGTTTCCTTGAATTTCAGAGAATCACAGTATTAACTAGCATGGAAAAGACTTTTGAGATCATTGAATCCAACCTATGAACTAACTACACCCTGTCAACTAGATCAAGGCCCTAAGTACCACATCCAGTCTTTTCTAAATACTTCCAGGGACAGTGACTCCACCACCTCCCTCGGCAGCCCATTCCAACAGCAAATCACTCTCTCTATGAAGCATTTTTTCCTACTGTCCTGCTTAAGCTTCCTCTGGCACCATTAAGACTCTTGTCCTGTTGCTGGTTGCCTGTGAGCAGAGACGGACCCCCAACAGGCTACAACCTCCCTTCAGGGAGTTGTAGAGAGTGATAAGGTCTCCCTTGAGCTTCCTTTTTTTTTTTTTCAGGCTAAGCATATTTTAAGCATTATTAACTAGGGAATTACTTGTCATTCTTTCAGTGAGAAATTATTACAAGTCTGATTTTCAAAACTAGAAAACCTGGAAAGGGTGAAGGTCAAATGTAAAAAATGGGCCTTGACTCAATCCAGTTTGACCTGGATACTGACCTTCAGTAGTGCCAAACAAGTGACAAGTCCTCCCAAAACTAATACATGTGAATGCTTACACCGCTGAAGGTGCCAAGCACTAGCAGAAATGCATGAGCCTTCAAAGATCATGATGACTCTTGATGTTTGTGTCTAGCAGTTCTTACCAAGAATAAAAAATAATTCAATCCCTCACTTCCAAATCTCAAACAGCTTACAGTCAGAATCACTTGCTTTAGTATAAAGCCTTTTTTTTTTTTTTTCCACAGAGAATGTTTAATCAATGCACCATATATTTAAGATAACCAAATGATAAAATTCTCACTGACTTCAAGACATCACCTTGAAGAGACCACATTTAAAAGCTGAATAGATCATTGTAGGATCAGTTTCTCTCAACTACAGATACGTGCCAGGATCCCAGTCCTGTAGGGTTTGAAAGGTACCTCTTCAAAATTTCCCTTTAAACATAATAGAATCAAGTGAAGCAACACTCTGTGGAGAAGGACTTGGGAGTACTGGTGGACAATAAGCTGTCCATGAGCCAGCAGTGTGTCCTTGTGGCCAAAAAGAACAACAGTGTCCTTGGGTACATCAGGAAGAGCACTGCCAGCAGGTTGAGGGAGGTGATCCTGCCCCTCTACTCTGCTCTGGTGAGTCCACCTCTGGAGAGCTGTGTCCAGCCCTGGGCTCCTCAGGTAGAGCGAGATGTGAAACTCCTGAAGTGGGTCCAGCAAAGGGCTACAAAGATGTTTAGGGGACTGAAGCATCCCTGTTATGAGGAAAGGCTGAGGGAACTGGGCCTATTCAGCCTCAAGAAGAGATGATTGAGAGGGGACCTCAACAATATATCTGAAGGGATGGTGCCAAGAGAATGGAGCCAGGCTCTTCCTGGTGGTGCCAAGCAATAGGACAAGAGGTAACAGGCAGAAACTGATACACAGGAAGTTCCACCTGAATATAAGGATTGTGCGGGTGACTGAGCACTGGAACAGGTTGCTCAGAGAGGTTGTGGGGTGTCCTTCATTGGAAATATTTGAGAACTATCTGGACATAATCCTATGGTCTGTGCTGTAGGATGACCCAGCTTGAGCAGGAAGGTTGGACCAGACAACCCACCAAGTTACCTTCCAACCTGACCCAATTGGTGACACTCTTTCACAGAACATTGGAAAGGCATTTAAAAGATGAGACATAGCTCAGTTGCTTCAAAAAGAATGTACTTCTGCAGAACAGTCACTGCTTTCAAAAATTAACTACAGCTTACCGAAAAAGTTTTTAGCCAATGATTGTTCTGTGCAATGTTATAAAAGTTAGTCCTTTTAAAATTCCATTTTCAGCAAGAAATGTTGCTAAAACATTCAAATTTCAAAGATTTCGACCACACTTATAAGCCAAACCCTATCAACAGCTTATAAAAGGTTACATACGCCCAATATTGTTTATTTTCCCCCACCTCAAAATATTCACCCCCCCCCACACACACACTGAGCATTGCTACTTGTTTTGCTCCTTTTCAAGGAATCCTTTAACCTGTTCAGGTTTTGGTCCAGGGCTGAATGGTGCTATGTGAGTCCAGAACTTGATTAGGAATACATGAAAGTTAAGACTCACAATAGTACCTAAGGGTGGTCAAATAATTTCAAGTGTTTGGTTACAGTAAACTTTCAATAGCAGTCTCGGGGGTCCTGGACATCACCACTGCATACATGTACTTCCCACATACTTCACGCCCCCATGAAGATGGCAATGCTGCAAATATGAGTAAAAATTATAAGAGGCAGGAAACCCAAATGCAAACACATATAAATACTGATTTGGGACATGGTGTATGAGAGTAGGCCTGTGCCCCTGGTGTTTTTCATGTCCACAACATGCTGTCTCAAGTCAGTTGGATTTCCAGTCCTAGTGACTGCTGGTCACTGAACATACCTGAGGTTACTATAATACTTTCTCATGATAACCAGGTGTGCTGAGATGCTATGGAAACTCAAGGCCCTTTACATATGTAATTAGAATAGATAGTGCTTCCAATTATCAAGGAGAAAACACTGAAATGGAATTTAGAAAAAAATTCCAATGTATAGCTTTGAAAACTTCCACAACAAAGGTCAAATTGTTTACAAGACAAGTTCAGCCTTCTTCCACTGCCCCTCTAATCCAGAGAATACAACAGCTCCCATTAAAATTACCATAGAAATAATTCCTCGTGTTACCAGTTCAGTTCCCACTGAACTGTAAATAAAAGTCCTGCTTTAAGATCTAATGCTTCCTATATAGCTAGGCACACTGTGACAGAAATCACAAATTATGTAAAACTGTTTAAACAGATGGGAAATTTAGCAACAACTTCCTCCAAATTAATAAACAGATCCTTTGAAAATATTACACAAGAAAGTAGGTGAATGAAGTTATAGTAATTTCTCATGTATTTCATGTTTGAAATAACACACTTGCAGGACATTATTGATGGTTAATAAAGTTGTTGATGCCACTAATCATTAGGCTTGGATCTTTAATTTTTAGAATTATTGAGAAGAATGAGGACAATTTATAACTTTCAAAGCTCTGATTGCATACTGGCTGAAGATTCAGTAAATCATTACAGCACGGATATATTTATGTTCATTCTTGTTTCAAGGCCTATGCAATACCTTGGACAGAAAGGGTGTCTTTATTCTAAATAGTTAGAATACAAATTCTACTCATGCAGTTGTGCAAACAAAATACCATAAATGATGGAATGTGATAAAATGTTGTTTCATTTACTGCTGTTATGAGATCTACTGGAAAACATCAACAGCCATACATGGAACTTGTTTCTTTCTTTGTGGTCCCCTATAAACATAAATGGTTTAACAGCATTTAACAGTAATTTAAAAGCTATGATAATCTGCATTACTTCCATTTCTGAAGCTACTTATACTTAATTTGGGCCTAGGTAATTTTCCTTACAAACCTTTCTTCTTAACTAGCACTGTTGTAAACAGTTCAGATAGATGGATCACACAGTAACGATTAACCCATCAGAGAAACATAAAAAATGATGGGGCAGGGTATCAACTGTCAAATACATATGTTTGTATCAAGTCCATATTTCTTTTGCCTTTAGCAAGAGATGATACAAAAAACTCTAAAATGCAAATACTGCAAAACTGGAGAATGTACAACTTGGATCCTCATTACTTCACTCCATCTTCATGATTAGATAAACAAGCTTTTTAAAGTCTCTTCTATTTAACTGACTGAAAAACGAAAATAAAATATACAAGGTCTTTTTGATATCTTTTAAAAACAGATCAGACTGAATCATTCACTATTTTTGTTAGTTTAATACTTCGGGTGCTAAGTTGCCTCCTGAAATTCCATCAAATAATACATTCTCTCATTCATTTACTTAAGAAAGATTTTTGCTACTGAATTTAGAATTTGAAATTGATCCCTGTGAAAATAATAATAGTGTATCTAATAATAAAAAGTAGACAAGAGGTAAAAGATATTTATTTCATAATGAAGAATGAAAAAAAATCAGTTCTGTTTAGGGTAAGCTAGTATAGAGGAAAGAAAAGATGAACAATTAGCTCTCTACCACAATGATACTTCTGAGATAAAATCAGATTGTAACACACTTCAAGCCCAGTGTTCTCTTCAGGTTCATAGGTTACAAATGATTTATAGTCACCATTTCATACTTAGCATTCTGGCTTTTCCCATATTGTAAATACTTCATAATCAAAGGATTTTCTTGTTTCAGAAATACTTTTGCTAAAATGGCTTAACACAACTCAAAGTGCTTTAGATGAAAGCAAATTTAAGTAAAATTTCTCTCTGCCTCTTTCCAGGAGGTAAAAATGCCCTCTCTGTGTCTGGTGCCTACATTCCTCTTCTTTCACATTAGAGCTGTAAGTCTCCTCTTTCAGGTCACGTCTTCCACATAAAAGTGCTAAACTAATGCCGCTTAATGACAAATTAATGTCCATGAATAAAAAATACACCTCTAATAGCATAGAGTAATTTGCCATTACAATATCATCATTGGACATGCCCCTGGTTTAATACGATGTATTTAATTCATAACTTAATGAGTGATATATAAAAAGAGAGAGATGAACCCTGCAATTACATTTATGTGAGTCTGTCACCTTATTTGTAAAACCTTAGAGTCATTTACATTCAAATTAGAACAAATGAGTGATTTCACAAAGTGCAGTGATAAATGACCATTGCTGCACAAGACAGAACTGTATTTCCTGTGAAAACATTAACAGTTTCCTATTATTTGTTAAAAATTACAATGCATATTGCCCAGTGTTGTGTGAATAATGACTTTTTTACTGATTAGGTCAGAAGACTAATACGGAGTAAAAATAAATAATTTTTCTTTTCATTTTTTCTGATTTAAGCTTGAATTTCTCTGCTCAAACTGTTATGGACTCACACTGCCACCTGCTGCCCAGGCCTGGGCAGGAAAGGCCCCGACTGCTTCATTTCAAGTCCAGTTCAGCCATTCTGCCTTCTGGGTGTCATTTCTTGCAATAAACAAATTTACCCCCAGATTTCTAAGTGGACATGTCCATGAGAACACAAGCAGATAAAGATAGCTACTCTACCCACTTACAAGTACTTCCATTTTGAGGGCTCATGCATCCAAACTGCCTCAACTCATAAGGAGAATTTAAATCAAAACACACTGGGGACTGGGAGGGACAGAGAGGACATTAAACATTAGCATTGATCAGACAGTAATAAACCCAAAGAATTTTGTACACTAAGCATTCTGGCATTCATCAGCCCCTGTTTACAGCTTTATAAAAATACTGGAAACATTCCAGAAGCAGAAATCTTTCAGGGACTGATGGACAGAAAGGTCATCTAAAGAGTCCACGCTGGCTAGAATGACAACATGAGAAGGGCAGAGAGGGAAATTGTAAAGCAATACAGTTTCCCTGTCCCTATTTAAAACACACACCTAAGCTGCTCACCCTTCCCGACAGAATCTGCCAAGAGATGGCAGATACAGCACTAGCTGCCTCTTCCCAACTTGTGACCTCTCCTGTAACTTTGCTGCAGAGGACTGGCAATGTGTATCCATACAACTACCCAGACAGCTTGGGAGCTTTGATCTCGCAGCAATAGTTAACCTAGATGTTGCAGCAACATTTTTTTACACATCCATCATCAGTTTCAATTCACACTGCAGATAAATAGCAGCAAGTGGATTACAGTAAGAATAGGATTCAAAGTGACTGGGTATTGTCATTTTGATATATTTTCATTTTCCTCACTGATACCAACTAAAAAATGGAGAAAAACACCATCATTTTTTTCCTGAGTCCCATTTTAAGTTGGAATCCCCACTAGTGCAACCACATTCCATATATATAGATCATTATCTCTGTAATGTATCAGTATATTAAAGAGATAACAGAAAAAAAAATCCCAAAGTTATTTTTGAATTTTGTCCAAGAACTTTTCTAATGACTATGAATAGCTCAATGACAACAGCTGACAAAACTTGCTCCTTCAAAAAATAGCAGGCTAGCACAGCAACAACTGGTTGCATAACACCTAAGAACAGAAAAATGTAAGACATTATTTTTGCCTACTTTGTATTCTTAGCATGGGAAGGTTACTACACCACAGGATAAAGTTGGTAGACTTAAGCTTGCTGGTGGTGACTAATTCAGGGGGATTGAGGGGAGTGTGCAGAGTGTGCATGCATGTACTTAGATTAAAAACTCAGTATTAGTTTAAAAAAAGCAAGCCTTGGTTGCTAGATGACCTTTAGATTTTCTTTCCAGCAGTTTAATTCACTCTGTATGAAAAACCCAGGAGCTAAAATCCCAACTGGTCTGGGGCTTCTAGCAATACAAAGGTGATGCTCTCAATCTCTGGTGTATGAATTAATTCATCTCTGAAGGAGTTTATCTTAGTGAAAGTTGGGATTGTCATTGGCACCGTTCCAAATGGAGAAGTTGGGTCTAAGAAAAATAAATAGCTTTGAAGCGCTGGCCTACCCACATATATAAACCATGCACACTCCTCCTTTTAGTTCCACATGCAAATTCATTTGCAACTTCTTCCATTTAAAAACAGTAACATATTTCAATCTACAGCACATTCAAATAGTTTAAGATAATAAGAAGAAAATATTTAGATCATTAGGAATTTGTACACCAGGAAAAAAAATGTTTAAGCCTAAATTCACCATTACAGCAGAAGGTTAAAAATCAAATGCCTCAACCCAGGACAATTTGCCTGTTTCAATCATTTACCACGAATGATTCCAGGAGGATTTGTGAGTTGATTAATCTTATTTTTGTATTCCAGGTCTGATCCTCCTCACTGTCTGCTTTTGTATACAAGAATTCAGAGCAGGACAGTACAGAGGCAGTTCCAAGAAAATTCCAGTTGACTGCTGTTGTACAATGCTGTGCTCAGGCTTATTTTAGTCACTAACCTAAAATGCTCTTTTTTTTTTTTTTTTTTTTTTTTTTTTTTTTTTTTTTTTTTTAGCTTAAATTAGCTGTCTTTAAAGCTGTTATGACTGACATCAGTAGCAAGCAAGCAGATATACCTGTAGCAGAGTTCCATTTAATGTAATGAAGTTTCTCAAAAGTAATCTGGCACATTTACCATTTAGCGGGAAACCTAATGCACTTAAAGCTAATGGCAAAATTGGGATCAAACTTTCAAGTTTACTTGACACAAAAACATTTAGGATCCCAAGAAGAATTTTTAAAAGTCAGAGTAACTTCAGTGGCAGTCAGGATCATCACCACTCGTGTCTACTTTACCTGATCCTCCTAGGAACTGTGAGAATAAGAAATCATTTCCAGCATTAAGTACAAGGAGAGTCACTTCAAATAAGTCTGTACTGAAACTATGCCACCGTCCAACCAATACACATAACATCACTGATGTCTCAGACTCTGTCTACTGTGTAAACTTAATTTGTTCTTCATGAAAGGTGCCTAATCTGGCAGCAGAAAATTAAAGGGATAAATGTTATCCAACAGTCATGCCATGCCCTGCCTCTCAGAAATGAGCGCTTTGCTTTAGATTGTTCTGCAACTTCTAAACTCCTCACCCACAACTGTCATACCTTGAATATAATTCAGGATGTACCTAGAACTCCACTGAAAAAAAAACCAATCACGCCTCAGAATAAACAGAAAAAAATCACTTAGCTTTAAGATTTCAATTATGGACAGTTCAATATCCCAGATCCCTGAATACCAGTGGAAATCAGCCTCTGCTTTAAAAAACAATTACTGCCCACACAATACTGAGCTGATGTTGATCAGTAGATGGAAATTCCATTAAAAACTTATATTCTCAATAGCATTCCCTCCTTATTAAGACTCTTTGATTGTTGAAATAATTTGCAGTTTGCGGCTCTCTGGTAATGAATACACAAACAGGAAAAAGACAAAACTTCTTAGATCTACAACCAGTTATGTAACTCACACATACTCATGAAACAAACATTTTTATGTTCTGAATAAATGTTTTAACACATTTATTCTCTTGCATAAGAATAAAGTTGTCATGTAGTCTTCAGAAAAACATTCACAAGCTTTAAAGTACAAAATAGGTCATCACAAACACACTACCTAATACCACATTCTCTACAGTTCCATTTGGAAAGTCCATTTTCAGATGTCCACCACATTTAATGCCTTTCACTAGCTATCTCTTGCTTATGACATACGACAAATATGGTCCACTTTTAAAAGGGAAAGAAGATATTCAGATAACCCTCTCCTGTTATATTTCAAAGTTTGCCTATTGGCTGCAGCTCTCTGCATTAGCCTTCTTTGAAAAACCTCAGCCAACACTGACAATCAATCTGAGCTGGAGGAGGAACCTGGGAAACAAGAACCTAAGAGAACTGGGTGTGCACGCTGCAAGCAAATGCTGTGTGAGTGATCACAGACCTTAGTGCCACTGAAAGTACACAAAGTTCAAGCCTTTAGCTCTCCCACACTTCTGCAGCAGTTAAGAAAAATTGCATTGCCTTACCGTTTGCTCAGCCTGAGACAGATGTGTGCGCTTACAAGCCTTGTTTCAATGTTTAATGTACCTGAGAATTATGCAGATGACATGAGAGATTCATGAATATGTATGTATCTCAAATAAAATACATCAGCATGCTTCAAAAGAGTCCCCCTCTACAAATGAAGCTAGAAACAAAACCCCCAAACAGCAGAGGTTGTGGAATAATCATAACTCAAAGTATGACAACGCTGATATGGGGGGAGAAGTCTGCACTACACAAAGCTGAAATTAAGATCTAAAGTAGGGAATACCTGGGCATTTCTCTTGTTTGCAAATAAGGAAAATATGATTTACCACAGTTTTAAAATAAAACACTAGTAAATTATCAATCTAAAATGAGCGTGACTTTTCAAATTAAAATATTGAATCAACATTAAATGCTACAGAATATTTAATAATGAAAAGTTTATAGATGACAAAATGCATTTAACAAACTAGCAGCGTTGTCAGAAATCTCCATTGCATTACCTAACTAACAGTAGGTAGAAAATGTTCCTCTCCTTTCTCCTGTCTTTCCTTTGATTGAGAACTCTTTAAAAAATTGCCATAAATGCAATTTAAACAATTTGTTACAGAATATTTTTGAAATTAATCAAAACATTAAAGTCCTCTAAGCTGTTTAGTCTATAAGAAAAAGGATCTGTCATAGCCAAAATAACATTTTGTTTATTCTGAGACAACCAAGAAGAAATTCCTTAAAGATCAGTCAATATAAAAGTCAGCATTGTCTGAAAATTATTTTGTCCCAGTGAACTACTGAGACTGCAGTAAATTCTTGACAATCATACACTTCAGCAATCATCTTAGATGAATCAGATCATTAGAGCATTCTTTGGAACCTCAGAGACAACCAATGTGCCTTGAAACAGATATGTGAATGGGCAATGCCAATTGCATTTGTAGCACAAAACCCCCCATCCTTACTGAAATGCACGGAATCATTACCGGTCCCAGATAAAAGTATCAAAAAGAGATGAAACTGTTCAAGACCGTTCCAATGAACTGTCAGGCTGGAACATCTAAAGAAGAGCTGGAGAAAGTGTTAACAATAAGAGCAGCACTCATACAGGAAAAGCTTGGTCTAATCAAAACAGTTAAAGACAATCCTAACAAGTTAAAACTCTGTGTCATCATTACACAACAATAAATGACAGCTAGATCCCACACACTGTATTTCCTAAATTTAGGCTAAACTAAGCTAAGTTCATGATATCTGAACAACTCAAAACAGCATGAAAGTAATTCAGTAGCACTGTAAATGAAGAACTCTGATCAGAGAGCAGAGAAGGGGCATTATTCCCTTTCCAGCATCTGTATCACAGCATGTGGGGTGACAAGACACCCCAGTTACCAACTGCAGAGAGGATAAGTGGTTTTAAGGAAGTCTTCTTTAACTACTTGGATTTTATTTGCAGACAGCACTAAAATAAGGCAAGAGCTATTTTCTAAAGTCACACAATAATATGTAGAACATAACCAGATATTTGATTTAATTAGTTTGGACCTGAAAGATGTCACCTTGTTGACCTCTGTTAAAAAGACTTAGAGCAACTGCTCAAGGCTGATTACTTGCACGGACTGCAACCGTACTAAACAAACAAGTCAGGTAAATTCTTACTGTGATCTATTCACACTGCAAATCTGTCTACAGGTATGCCTTGCTGAGGTGAACTTTGTAAAAAAAAAAAAAAAAAGTACTGCAAAAGGAGTAAAATACAGCCTAAATCCCAACATGATATAAGCTACAGCCACCCCACAGACTGGACGGAATCTGCAAGCAGATTCCAAATCTTTATGATGAGACTCTGTTCAAAAACAGTTTACAGAACTAGCACTGCTCTCTGTTTTCTAACACATATTCTCCTCTTTTTTCCTCTACCCTTCCTCCACTGCCTTATTCCCTGCCTCCACTACTGTAAATCTGGACACTGAATCCCATTTTCTCTTAATTTTTTACAACAGTGTAGCTGCAGTTATCCTACCCTGTCAGGGCACAACAGTGCTTTTTAAACATCTTTCACACATTGTACAGCAACTGCAGGCCACAGAGTTGTGGTTTCTATGACTCATGAAAGACATGGTAATCTTGTAAGTTGTAGAAAGAGAAAAAAACATGCAAATAAACGTATGCATGAGACAAAATGCAGCAAATGACATGAGATCAACAGGAAAAGCATAAGTAGGAAAGGAATTAAAGTGCTTCTGATTCTTTTGCAAATTATTTTGCAGTTGTATTTCATCTTAGAGGGCTTTTCCAACATAAAGGTCTCTCTGACTGTCATGTCCAGAGAATTTTTACTGGAAGAAATATTTTCTAACTCCAACATGTTGGGTGTTTTATAGGGCCAGCATGATTTTGGGGTTGATTTTTTTTTTTTTTTTTTAATTCATCAGCAATCTATTCCTAAATAATTGACTATAGCTTGCACATTAAGGACAAGATTCAAAGCACTGGTAGCTCTGTAGTTGTCTGTCTTTCCCCTGCAATTAAAAGTATTAAGACGGTGGTAAGAGAAGAGCTACAAATACCAGAAGCTACTCAACACAGGTAATAGAAAAAGTTAGCACAAGAATTTATTTTGAGCATATACCTGCTCTCTTCTTACATACTCTCATATCCCTACTTGATGAGCACAACAAACTTCTCCCTACTTTTTAATATTTTCTGTAGCTTCTTTGCTGTAATAGTCTCTTTAGTTCAATTTCTGACAAAGTAAGAGACACATAAGCATCAAAGTCATACTCACACTGACTGGTTAGTTTGAGTACCATTAAATACATTGTATATGACTACCAGTGTTACATTTATATCTTTCTCATTACAGTAACCCCTTCCCACGCCTGCCCGACAATTAGTAGGTCAAATGGATTTGTGGCTGTATTGGATTATGTAACATAAAAATGTGTATTCTATTTCATCTGTTGAAAGCTGTTTTTTGGGAGATGTGTTATTCCCCATTACTCCAGGGGGGAGGGGGGCGGATGCCTTCTGATAATGGCCCAGCCATTAAATCCAGGTGGGGCACTGTTTCTTATCTCTTTCATCACCCCTCCATCCTCCAGGGGAACATCTTCTGATAATGGGCCATTAGGGCCCACCAATGACACGACACATTCCATCATCCCATTGTGAGATGCTCCACACAGTGGGGGAGGAGCCAGCTGTTCTTGGCTAGATAAAAACTGGGACTGGAGGACACAAGGTATCCTGTTTTTCCACTGGAGTCCCAGAGGAAGACCGGACCCATCTCCCCATCACTGGACTTTCTACAGGACCATCTCTACTCCACAGAACCACATGTGTTACTCCAGGAGGACTTATTTGGACTGCTTCCGACATCCTGACCAACAGGGTGCCAAGTCATATCCCTGACTCTGTCAGGATTTTTTTTCCAGGATATTTGTTTGCTTCCTTGCTTGCTTTTTTTGTACTACTACATTTGTATTTTCCTTTTTCTAAATATTCCTAGTAAAAAACTGTTACTCCTATTTCCCATATCTTTACCTGAGAGCCCCTAACTGCAAAACTATAATAATTTGGGGGGAAGGGGGTTTACAATCTCCATTCCAAGGGAGGCTCTAGTTTTCCTTGGCAGACAACTGTCTTTCAAAACCAAGACAGTGGCTTATTTCGTATCTCACAGTTCTTATTTTTCAAACCAACCATCCTTCCCAACACAACCCGTGTCTGTTTTCTCAGCAAAATTAAATCTCTTCTTGCATTCCTAAAAAAAAAAAAATACATATATATATACCAATTGTAGTACTCCATCAGCTCCTTTGACTTCCTAATCAATTTATAATGCACAAATTAATACCACCTTATTATCTTAACATACATTTTGAAGGGTTTCCTAAGGTTAACACTCAAAGAACAGATTCTTTCTCTGTAAGAAACAGAGCCTTCAAGTACATCCTGAAGTTGTTAACACGAGATCCTGCATGGCCCTGGTACTCAGTGGCTCAGCGTGCTGCCAAGCACACTCCAACTGTTGAAATGCAGTTACGCTGTTGGAAGGCAAGTGCATACGAGGAGCACTGTGCTGATGTGCATCTCCCTGCCCAAGTGTTGCCCAGGTGCAGTTAACACATCCAATTTCAGAAACAGTGCTGAAAAGTTACTGAGAGGAGCAAACAGTTCTGTAGAACTGCTATTGCCATTTTATTTTTAGAAGGCTTTTCACAGATACCCGTCAAAGCCGTGTTCTCGCTATCATCAGAAGCCATTTCCTACACAAGCCAAGCACAAAAAAAAAAAAAAAACAACTCCAAAAACTTTACTGCAACTCAAATTTTTTGTTTGATAAAGACATCAGCATTATGGTCATAAGGCCTACTGAGAATAAGATACCATTATAATAAGCCCTTCAGTGAAAGGCTGCAGTGCCCTGGAATATACATCAATATTCTTCTGTGAATTACACATTTGAATTTGTCACAATAATCATGATCCCAATAAGGAAATAGCTTCACATCTGGTGCACTGAGGTAGAAGAAAGCAAATTCCCTGGTAAAGGGGGGAATCAAACTCCCATGTGCTGATATTAATCAGTGGATCATACTTGTTTTCAGGAACGAAATGGACAAAATGGATGCAGGGATAAAGCATCGACGAACCCAAATTACACCCAACATTCAGATCTCCTGAAATCCAGTTTTTACTATTTAGATTATACCAGGTATTGTAATAGTAGTCTCCTACTGAAATTAAGCTTGAAACAAAAGCAGATCAAAAAGAAATGGCTGATCAAGCCAAAAAGCCTCACCTCAATGAGATAGTGGGAACATAAACTGAGAAGCTCCAGCAGCTGCAAATGACTCCCAGCTGCCAGGACATCCTGTATCACCCCTGGTTCCAAGAGGATCTGTAAAGAAGAAAATGGAAGATTTGTCATCTGGAAGATGTACTCAGGGTACTTGTATAAAATATGAAAGGCCTTTGTTATTTCAGATAATTAAGTCAACATAAAGAACAGAATACAATTAAGCATATAGAAAAGTCTTTACAGAATAGGGACAGATTTTCTAAAGTTCATCTGAATTTCCCAAAGGATTTTTTAACCTTTTTTTTTATAATTTTCTTTTTTCTGTGAGAGTCTCTAAGTCACAATACCCTCTAAATCCTTTGAAACTAAATGTCTGCTGTTTAAGAAGGAGACTTTTCAAAATAACAAAACCTCCTTTTGTTATCTGTATACTTAGATCCTTCCACATATACTGATGAATCAGGCCAACAGAATTGACTCAGAAGTCTCCACTATTAATATCATTCATGCATGTAAAACATACAGAGACTAGGAACACCCTGCCTATTCTGCATGGTGCCACTTTATAATCTTCCCATCCACTGTCTTCATTTTAGAGAGCAGAGCTCTGAAAGCACAATGAGCATGTTGCTGGGGAAGTGCCAGAAAGGGCTTGGAAACCAAGACTGATTATTCAGCTACTTGCTCACATGAAACTCCTACTCATTTCAATTAAAATCATGTACAGGCAGCAGTAAGGATAATTGGGCCACAGCTCATAGACTGCTGTCTTGGGGTCAGCTTGTTAGAGCATCCCTTTTGGGACACAAAAATGTCTTTGGGAATATGGACAGTGGTCAACTTCTTATTAGCAATCAGACTAAAACCTATCCAAACTAAAAATTTTTAAAATTTTAAAGTGGAGCAACATCAAAAAAAAAAAAAAAAAAAAAAAAAAAAAAAAAAAAAAAAGCATGAGGAAAATTAAATTTTCAAAGATGCAAAGATGCTCATTTTATTCAATTTAATCCTTGTACTTCCCCTAGCAGATTTGGTTTTACACCACATGAGGTCAGTCTCTCACTGCTCCACAGGGAAGTAAAGCTTGTTTTCAGATCCTTTTTTTTCTGCCCACACAATTCAGTTTCATCTCATAGCATCATTTCTATACCTCAAGTGCAGTGGAATAAGGAAAATGGAAAACAAAAGGAAAGACACTCAACTGCATTTTTTGTGGTATAACTATTTTTGAGGAAAATGAAAAAAACACATATACATTTCTTCAAGCAAAACCACAAAATTATCTCCAACATAACGGGTATATTAGGAGGAGGAGAGAAGGGGATTGATCCTTGCTTATATCAAGAAACCATTTACATTGAGTTCTGTATCTGACATCCTTAATTCTCGTGGAAATCACTACATTCATTAATATTAGGTTTTAAGTGAACATTATATGTCATTTACATACTATATAAAACATGAAAGTTCTTTATCTAGCCAGAAATCCATGTAAGAATCCTGCTGTAACTGAGAATCAGGCCCAGCACAACCCAGGTTTTTGACTGGTGCTACTGAGGTTGCTATGCATGAGGAGAGATAGTTGAACAGAAAGTTAGAATGGATTTCAGTTACAAAAATATCTCCAACAGACATGGATATTAAAAGCAAACAAAGAAACAAATAAAACAAGTCCCTCTCAAGTATTTTCAAGTCAGAACTCAAGGTCAGACTAAACAAGCTGGTATAGACCTTGCAGTGTTTTTTATTCAGACATGGTTGACACTGAGGAAGCTGCCATCCTATGGCACATTACTTAATAGATATCAGCCTGAGAACCACAACCCTAAGCAGATTAGTACCTTGTAGGCATAGACAAACTATATTTAACAGTGATCATATTATGTATTTTAAAGCTACAGCAATCCATTTACAAATAATACTAGTAGCACTATGAGATAAGAAGTAGGACAAGAAGCAAAGAGGGTGGCTGGCTACTGTCTAGAGGTGATTTGCGCAAAGGTAGCAACAAAAGTTCTTTTCAAGGTGGCAGATATATTTCCTACATGTTCTTTCCTTCATTTTTACAGCCCTCCTATACCATTCAAGCTAAATTCTACTGAGGAAACAGATTCACATTTGTGTTTCTCAAGATAACGGAGGGAAGTCTAGGTTATCTTTTCACGAAACTTTACTTTAAATGGAACTATCTGAACTTTTATTCAATACTCATTTAGATATAGGCAAAAATACTAATTCATCTATGCTAAATGTTTGTCATCAGGACATTGCATGCTGGGGAAATCCACAAGGGAAAGAAAATGCTAAGTAAAGAAGGAAGAAAATATTGCAAGCCTCCCTTCTACTGAAACTGGGGTAATTCACAATTATTCCACAGCTTCGAGCTTTTATACACTAAAGCAATTGCTTGTTTTTTATTAATTATTAGCATAGGTGTTTATATGTTATACTGGCCTTCCAGCTCAATATTAACAGCAAATGCACACAAATACCACCAAATGCACACCATAAGTACACCCAGTGACTGACTCTCCTTTGCTTGTCTAACTCTCAAAACAATGGCTCTGAGGTCTATAGAATGATGCTTATTGTAAATTAAGGAGAGTGAAACTAATTTGATTTGCTTTGGATTCACAACTTCAGAATTCATCATAAATTGTCATGTGAAAAAACAGAGAGAAGCTTAATAATTTTCTGTAATCCATCCTCAACCCAAGCGCTTTGAGGCATAATTACTGGGGCAGAAACTTAAGAGTAATTTGGACCCATCGATTTCAGACAAAAACTGCAACCTTCACCAGTGAAGAATGTGCTTTCTCAGGACACAGGCTATATTAAGACACAGGTTATATTAAGCACAGTTGGTTGCTGTACTATTTTTACATTAAGATTAATTAGATGCAATTCAGGTATTGCACCTGGTTGCATCTTACAATCATCCCTCTATTTAATCCTTATTTCTAAGGGTTAATTTTCATTATACTTTCAACTTCTTCTTTCTGGTACCCAAGAAAATCCCCTTAAGCACCTTTACCTTGTATACAACTGGCAGATCTTGCCACGAGTAACTTCCTTTCCTAAGCCATCAAGCCTGACATACTGCTCGTTTTCAAACTGATATACTTTGACAAACTACTTTGCTCTTACAATGACTTTTTTCAAACTGGAAACCTGCTCCTCAAAGTTGCCTTTCTACTCTCCATCATGCCACAAACCCTCCAGAAAGGAGGCATAAAATACAGTCTGAACCCTACTGCGGTCAGATTCACAGCCCAAGGGATTGAAACAATGCAAAATTCGGCTGTTTGTAACAGAATGCTGAGGTCACAAGATCCAGAAAGGCAGATTACACAATTTCTTAGATCCACTATTTTTAGACATGCAGTTTTAATCTACCTGGAAACTTATCCACTTATACTTTGTAGATATATTGCAGAAAGCATCTCTGCAAATGCAAGAACAAAAAAATGGTAAATTAAACCTGACCTTGTAAAGCACAATACTGAGGCAGAAAAGGGAATTTTATAATTAAAATTGTTACAGAAAAACGTGGGCCTTAACATCCTGCTCTGTATTTTTACCCTCTAGCCAGCAGCTCAAAACTAGAATTTATTCCCTCTTACACCAAGATTTCTCTCCTCATTTCCCAACTCAAGCTGCATCTCTCAACACCTTAGGACTGTGGGTAAGCATGAGAAAATACTTAACTGGTATCATGTATCTTGCCTCTCTCTTCAATCTTCCTTGAGACTTGTGGCAACTGAGTGTGTAAGAACCACCAACCTTTCCTAAGAACAACCACTCAGGCCTCACCTCCACATTGTCCACATCAAAAATGTCCTCCTAACTCTTTTAATGTCTCCTGTACCCACCTGTGGTGTATCCACCCTCCTACAGCCAACAAAGCACTAGAGGCCTACAAAAAAAAATTGTAAGGTCAGAGCAAAGAGGGCAATAACAGTCAAAAATGAAAGAAAAGGAAACTCCTTAAACTGTCCTTTCCAATAGAGCAACTTACAGCCTGAAGGAGAAGGAAAAATCCAGATTAACTATCACCTCTGTGGAGTCTCATGAGGTTTATGTCTGGAAAGAACAACGAGAACATTCTATTTCCTGAATACTGCAGGCCACTATGTTTAATCCACACCTTTTAAAGACACTAAACAATAGCTACTTGTCTTGGGTTATGTAACCAAAAAAATTGTGTATTCTCTTTCATCTGTTGAAAGCTGTTAGAGAGATGTTTTTTCTTTATCTCTCGTGCCTCCAGGGAGGAGGGGGTGGATGCCTTCTGATAATGGCCCAGCCATTAAAACCAGGTGGGGCAGTGTTTCTTATCTCTTTTACCACCCATCCATCCCCCCAGAAATCTTCTGATAATGGGCCATTAGGACCCACCAATGACATGAAACAGTACACCATCCCACTGTGAGATGCTCCACACAGTGGGGGAGGAGCCAGCTGTTCCCAGCTAGATAAAAACTGAGACTGAAGAACACCAGGTATCTGTTTTTCCACTGGATTCCCAGAGGAAGACCGGACCCATCTCTCCTGGACTTTCTAGAGGATCATCTCTACTCCACAGAATCACATCTGTTACTCCAGGAGGATTTATCTGGACTGTTTCCAACACCCTGACCAACAAGGTGTCAGGTCATATCCCTGACTCTGTCTGAGTTTTTTCTAGAATTTTTTGTTTGCTTGACTTTTTTTTTTTTTTTTTTTTTTTAAATATTCCTAGTAAAAAACAGTTACTCCTATTCCCATATCTTTGCCTGAAAGCCCCTAATTGCAAAACTATACTAATTTGGAGGGAAGGGGGTTTACATTCTCCATTCCAAGGGAAGTTCTAGATTTCCTTGGCAGACAACTGTCTTTCAAAACCAAGACACTTCTTTAGGCCCAAGAAGGCTCAACTTCACACCCAGACAAAGACTGAGAGGTTGAAGATGCACTTTTATCACCTTTATTCCAGCTACTCATATATCCCCCACATTTTTCTCATTTCCATACAGCTGTTTGTGGAGTAATGGAAAAGTGAGATGGTGGTATGACTCACCATTAAAAATACATCAGTATTATGCTGTAACAGTAAGGAAAACAGACAGTCATATTTAATTTGGGAGAAGATAACTTTCCAAAGACAGCACTAGTGGCCTCTTAGTGCTTAATACCAAGTCCTCTTAAGTCCCATTTTCCAATGGTAAGGAAACATGTAACCCTGTTGGAAAATTCTAGGAAGTAAACTGTATGGAATTTAACACAGAAAACAAGAAAAAAATCTTCTAAGATTCCTGCCACTCTGACGAAAAAGAAAATTCCTCCTTGACTACACTTGCAGTGATCAGCATTTTGAACAAGACAGGCGTCAAACACAAGTATAAGTTGTTTTTGCCTGATGGAGATCATTCCGTGTGCTTGAGAGCAATCAAACACCTTAACTTTTCTTTTAAAGTAATTTAGACTGCATTTCATTCTCAACCAGATAGCATTTTCTGTCTCCCTGTTCATTCATGATTCAGTTGAATACTGAGCTCCTTGCACATGGGTAAGCGCTGCTTCAAAAGAGTGAGCGAGGTAAGAAAGTGCTAGTCCCCTACAGGCAATTGCCCAAAGCCCTGGCACACAATGCTTGGTAGCACTAGCTACAACATCCAGATGTCTCATTAGCCAGTGCCAGAAAACATCACAACCAGCATTTCTCTGATAATCATAATATTCTTCCAGAAAATTAGAAGAAAATCCATGTTAAATGCACAGCATACACAGCATAATAAAACCACTGAATGTTTCCATTTGGAAGACACCCGTAAAGATCACGTAGTCCTACCTCCTTGCTAATTGCAAGACTATCCAAAACTAAACACATGTCCAGACATTCTTTGAACTCTGACAAGCTTGGTGTCATGACCACTTCCCTGGAGAACCCATTTCAGTGACCTGCCACCTTTCCTTTATCTCCAGCCTGAACTTTCCCTGACATAGCTTCACACCACTATGAAGTACCATTACTATAATTAAAGAGGCTTTGGATAAGCAAGACTCCAAGCAAATTCACTATTCTTTGGGGTGGTGTTTCATTACATTAATCACTTTTAGCACTAGAAAAGCTGTCTTGTCCCTAGCTTAATTCTTGTCCAGAGCAAATACAGTAAAATATTTAATTTTCTCTACAATGAAGTTATAAAGTGAGTTAATGAAAGCTCTGTTATTAGTCTAAGCCTTTTAGACAATCTGTAGCTAAACTGTGAACCTAGGACTTAGTAGCTGTAACCTAGTGCTAGATACAGAAGCAAGATTATCCTGAGAAGTGAAAAAGGAAGTGCCCAAATCTTAGTACCAAAATCATATTTTTTGTTTTGAAATTGCATTGAAAAATTATATTAAGTATTTACGATAACACAGAGACCTGTTGTATTCAGTTATCCACGTCTTTGGCATATTGTCCTCAGCAGAAAACAGCTGAAGTCACTTTTGCTTGGGACAGCAGGTAGTTTGATTCATTTTAATCTAAAAGCAGCCAGTGGAACTGCTGTGCACAGGATGCAGTAGGTCGCTCACCCAAGAAAATCAACCACCACAATACAGCTTTGCAATACACCTCCATCCACAAGGGAGGATTAACACAATAAGGGGTACTAAGATATTGACAGCTGCCTTACCCTGGTCTTAACTAAAAATGGCAGATGAAATACTGGTTGATGACTAGAAAAACTGTCAACGCCAAATGAGAAGGGGAGATGAGAGATGAAACCCAAGATTCTACAATGGAATCAAAGAAATTATAAGGAGATATAGTTGTACTTAGAAATAATAATTATTTCTACTATTTCTTTACCATCTAAGAAGATCTTTTAGTCTCTCATGGTTTTTGTTAAAGAAATAACAAAGCTAAAAGAACAATTTCTAAAAGGAGCTAAAAGATAGTACTCTAACTAATCAGAGGTTTGTGGGCATGAATTTGAAAAATGATGTGATGGTACTCTACCTGAATTCCTGAAACCTGTTTGGTAAAGTAATAATAGCTGTTAAGAGTATGACAGGCAACTGAATACAAAGTAAAGGCAATAGTTACATAGGAGTGACACTGGTAATGCATTAAAGTAATATTGGGAGCAACATACCTGGAAATAAAACTGATTTCTATATTTGTAACTGGGATAATATACTCATATTACCTTTATTGAAACACTGCTGCTACATTAGCATTTTGTGAGTAAAAGAAAACCTGATAAATATGCTAATAAAAGAAAATTTAAAGCCTATTTTTGAATCATTATAAGTGCAACTTTGTATGTGGCTTTTAATAAAAGGAAGCATTTCAACACGCCATAGTCAGGAAGTAAGGCTGTGTTAACTTTGGGCTAAGAAGGCATCACAAGACAAATTAGCCCAAAATTCACTTTGGGAGAAAAACCTGAATATAAAAAGCCTCATATATAAGGGCTTCCTCACTAATTCTTTCATTTCCAGAAAATGAAAGAAAATGGCTTTGCTAATTCAGCATAATATAACTTAAGGAAGATGTAATTTCTATTAATACAGAAACAAAATATTAGAGTTTAGGAGGAAAAAAATCAGACCATCCAGTTAGGAAATTGGACTTAGGAGAACTTGGTATTATGCACTAAGAAGCCACTAGTGTGCTGTCTGTCTTTGGAAAGTTATTTTCCCCCAAATTAATTTCCTATCTGTGATGCAACAAAATAAGGGACAGGGATTACTTGCTTTTGTAATGTTTTTTGAAGTTCTCAAATAAAATTTTATCTGAATGCAAAATATTTGTTACCATAGATTAAAGACATATGATAGAACATATTAATAAAGAAGAAAGATCCAGGTCTGAAGCATTTCAGTATGCATGGGACTCTGTATTTGTATTTTTGTTAAATTAGGACCAAAATTAAAGCCAGTGCTCCTCTGACTTGTCAGCCAGCTACACTGGCCTGTTTAGTGGCTATCCCATTCCGCCAAATAAGATTATGTCTCTTTCTAACAAATGAGTTAAAATTAAAAAAAGGTAGTCAAAAAGAGTAGACAACAATGTCCATGAGTCTCTGACACAGTGATTAAGGCTCTTATTTTGACAGCAGGAATTGTGAGCTCCAAGTTCTTTGCCTAGAAATGCTTCTCTATATGAATATTCTAAAACATATAGTTTGTAAATTGATTGTACTTGATCCTTCTCCCTTGCAAGGCACATCTGACACAAAATGCCCTTGTGAGAAGAAAGGGTGAGTAATCTACTCACTGAGACTCTGGTCTGGCCTTATTGCTGCCAACCATGAAGTAAAAGAGAGAATGACCTTAAAGCCCTTTTGGGAAGAAAGGATACGGCAACTACAACAGGACAAGTCAACTAAACAGGAAAAGAGTCATACCTCTGAATTCTGAATATGGGGATTACACAGTAAAATGCCTACGGACAAGATGAAACATACCTAAGACATCTTTTGCTGAAGATTTTATTATTAAAGGATTACTGAGAACATTCATGCAAAAAACAAAATCAAAGTCTACTGCCATCCCTTTTATCAGTTTTTATCTATTTCTGTGGCAAAATTTCTTTCTTTGTAATTATTAAGGACCATAGTAATAGATTAGTTCAGCTGGAGTTATATTTATACTTAACTTGAGTTTTAAAATATTCTTTTCTTCTGAACAATCATTTTTTCCTAAAAAGCAAAGTGTTTTCAACAGTAATTAGAAGGTATTGTCTGCTTAAGTAGAAAGGAAGATGAAGGTTGTATTTGAAGTCTACAGGAAGATTTCAAATTAACAAAAAGCAAGGATGACAGTTTAATTTCAAATGTCATAGTCATCCTAAAAATAAAATTTCTTCATTTTAGTAACTTTAAAAAACTGCAGGCATCAACTATTGTCATCATGCAATATTAAATATTTCCACCAGATGTCTCCAGTATGTTAGTTTACGCTCAATTCGCAGTCAATTTGAAGTGCAACGTGCCAAATATTAGTATATAGTAAGAAGTAAAGAGAAGAAAGCTGCAATTCTGCAATTGGTGGATATTTTAGAGACTTCCAGAGTGTTAACTGGAGAGCGAGAAACACCAATTTTTTGAAGTAACATTTCGGCCAAATATGATTTAAAAAAAAAAAAAGAGTTCATGGTTTTCACTTTTAAGAGGCACTTAAGATCACATCTTGATACCCACATTTTCAGAGCAATATAAGGTTATATTTGGCATGAGTGACTTTTGGATTCCTAAGAAATATTTTGTTTGTCTTTTAAAAACAGGAAGATTTTGCAAACCAAGCTAAAGACAATTCTGTTTTCAGGACTCTCTGATGCAAGCATGAAGTAATCCAGCTATTTATTAATAGCCTTTGTGGATTACTCCCACTCACTCCCTTGAAATGCTCACCCAGATTCTGTCATTCTGAGTCAGAGCATAAGCAATGCTCAATACATACACAGTGCCAGAAGAGAATTCCAGGGATGAAAGAGAAACGAGACAACGCTAATTCTCAGACTCACACTTTACTGAGTTGTGTTTCAAAGGCATCTTTCCATGAGAACACCTACAGGATCCTTCTCATTCGTCTGTGCATCAAAGTAGCACTTGGTGTATCTGACAGACACAACAGAGCAAGCCTTGCCTTATAATCCCTGATATGTATGAGCAACTGTACATATATGCACATCTATATTTAACTCAGGAAACCCACTCATTTACTCAAAGTAGGTTATGCCTGAAAATGGAAGACTCAAAAGTCTCTAAAGGACCAAGGACAGAAGGTACATATTTCCTAGGGATCTGAGGATACTATCCTGGAGGCAGCCTGAGGTCACTTGCTGGGTTACATAAAAGCCATATCCACCCTTTCAAATGCTCTCAATGTATTTTACATGGGTTTGTTATACTCCGAATTTTGCAGAAAGATGGGGAATGCCTCTAATCACAGCAGATAGGATGGGTCAGATATATATAATTTACAACTCATCTAAAATGACAGGTTCATTTAACCATATTTTTCTCTTCACAATAATCAACCTATAGTTTTAAATTACTAATATAATGATGTATATGTACCTAACATTTTCATTTTTATCGAAGACATTCCATTTTTAACAAAAGCTTTCAATTAAAAGAAAAAAAAAAAAACAACATACCAATGACAAGTTATGTACTGAGATCTTCAGCTAATTCACTAATATGGTATGGCATCTCTGTTTATCATTTACATCAAAGAAATCTTTGAATAAATTATGTTTTCCAAAACAGCACAAACTCAAATTTTTTCAAAGAAATTTAAGTGCTAGTGTCCAAGACTGATGCTAACGCATAACTGTTTTCTGGACTGGTGACAAAAATAGCTCCTTTAAAATATTTTTTTTCTTTTTTCCTACTTAAAAAAAAAACAAAAAAAAAAAAACCAAAAAAAAAACACCAAAAAAAAAAAAAACACCAAACCACCACCAAACCAACCCCCACAACACCCCAAAAATACCCACATATGGCCATATACTCCATTCACAATATGGAAGCAGATGCCTTAAATTTTTATAACCCAATAACTCTTTAGAATATCATAATATGGATTTAAACCTTCCTTTTCAAAATTAACTAATAAAAGTCACTAGTGTGTCAATGGTCTCAACTGCTGTAGTGATATTCCAGAAATAGTTTGGTTATCTAGAATTTTAAAGTCCAAAGCAAAAAATAGCTGGGTGTTCTGAGCTCTCTATCCATGAATTCTGAACTGAGACAAAGTCACACAGCAACACTCTCCAAGCATGCAGAGCAGAGCAATGGCAGGTCATTAAAAAAAAAACCAAACAAAAACCAACCAACCAACCAACCAACCAACCAACCAACCAACAACAACAAAAAAACCCCACAAAAAACCAAAACCACAACACTTTTCTTTTCTTTTGTTTCATTGTTGTTTGTTTGCTTGCTTTTTTGGGGCTTTGTTTGTTTGGGTTTTTGAGGGGTTTGTTTGGGGTTTGGTGGTTTTTTTTTTGGTAAGGGGCATAGGGAAAAGGAGTATTACCCTGCATTTTCTGAAGTACCACCTAACCTGGGGTCATAAAGAGGGCCAAAATTAAGATTACCTATATGCATTTACAAAGATACCTCAACTGCATGTGTCCAGAGAATAAGAGACTACATTTCCCTTCAATTATATAATTTGTCAAACACAGAAGGGTTTATAAATATTATTACAAGGGAAACACTTTTCTTTACATCTAATTTAGCAAGCAGATTCAACTTAAATTAAGATTTTATGAATAGTTAGGCAACCATAAAAAGGGCTTGCAAGCCCTACCTGACGATGCACATAAAGCAGTGCTTTTATTAAACAATACTTCAGAAGAAAACATCCACCACAGTATAAGAAAATTAAGATCTGTTAAATCAAAATACCTTATACTGAGCAGTGCACAAGAAAACTATTTTCTAGTATCTCTAAAAAGTTCATACTCAGTTTTTATTGCAGTTGCTTTTGATTGTGTTTCTTAACTTGAAGAACTGTACAATACCTGTCCAGTATATGCAAAGTCCAGGGCTTGTTTTAAACCAAGGCTTGTGACACCATGTAAATTCACCTCATCAGCTTCACTCTCAACCATGCAGAGACTGAACATTGCCTATGGAAAAAAACAGAAATGCCATCATGAAATTTTGGATAAGAATTCCAAATAGTAGCAGCCTTGAGAGTTAGAATGAGATCTATACCAAGTTTTCAGTAACATCAGGGCAATCTTTCAAGTCCTTTTATCATTAAGAAATACAAGCACTTATTCCAGATAAACTGAGGTAAATCCTTTTGTTCCATACATACATACTTCTTAACTAAGTAATTCAGGTGAAATCAGTGAGAACAGTCACACAATAAAGTATCATAAACAGGTATCATAAAAGGTATCATTAAATAAAAAAAGATAACTGGACTCTGGAAAAGAATAATCTTCACAAGCACCACCATAAGTAATCATTGTATATAAGAAGGAGCAATAAGCCATACACAATTACTTCAGAAGAACGGACAGTTAAAAAACATCTTTTATAAGCAATCCTTTTCAAATAAGCATCTCAGACTGGAACGTGAGCAATGCGATAACCAACTTATTAAATGAAGAGGAATGATGGAGATACAATCACCTAAACTTATAACCTCTGCTTATTTGTTATTGCCTCAGTTTCTCATATCATAAAATCTAAACTGAAGATAGGCAAGGTGCTAGCTAATTTCCCTGAATATACCAGTGAGGACAGCAAATCTCCCTTTCATCCAGCCTTACTTTCCAGGTCATTTGTCTTCAGTGTCTCTCCAGACTGAAGGAATCCTACAGATTCTCTTGAATCCTTGTGAGAATCTTTGTCTTCTAATCTCCATTAAACTTCTTTGCCCTTCACTCTTCCCTCTCAACCTGCACTCCTGCTGCACTACCTCTACTTACCACTCCTTCCCTACTTATCAGCCCCATTCTCCATCCTTCAGCACCCTCCCACACTTCTTTAACAAAATACACCACTGAGAGTTTTTAAACAGTAAACTGTGAACAAATAAACTGAACAGTTCTGCCATCTGCCACTACTGAAGAAAGTCTAAACTTATCCCCAGTAGGTTTTGTGCTATATACTCAATATCTTTACACAGGCTACCAAACTACACTTAGGGGAGCTTCAGTAACAAAGCACTTCTCATGGACATAACCCCTGCTAGCTTCTTTCTATACTCTGGCTGATACCTGCAGAAGCTGAAACAATCAACAAGCTCACTGGATTTCATATGTGCAATCTGTCCACCCAGCAGTGCTGAATTTAAACGGAAAAAATAAGCTCTACCCTCTCTATTTAGGACATATGAATGACTACATCATCTTTACCCAAACTGTTTCATGACTCACCTAGACTCAGGTGACTTCAAGAACTGAATCCTTCCTACAAATAAGTATTTTCTTCAGAAAATATTAGTCCTTTTCATCATTAAACCACCATAATTTGGCATAAATCTGTTTCCTGGAAGTTATTCAATATAAGCAAGCATGACAGTTATCATATAGCCATTCCTTCTATCTTTGCAATTTCTATCGAATTAAAGTGATATCAGGGCTTCTTGGAAACTGGCAACAGAAAAGAAGCAATGAATAGTTTAAAAGCTTTATCAAACAAATACAGTAGGACATAGCCATGAAATACACCTAGGGAGAAAAAAACAAAACAAAACACTTCTAACAGGGTCAGCCAATTTTCTTATCCATTAAAATGTAATCAGAGTTGGATAGTTTGTTGTCATGTGATAATTGTGTTCTTTGTGTCTTTGTATTTGTAAGTTTAACTCATTGTGTGACTATTATCCCTTGATCAGATTCAGAGCTGTATTAGTAACCACACTGTCTTTAGGTGGTTTCTCTGTACAGGTCTGTAGTGTATGGGTTGTTACTGTAGCGTGGTTGGAGGACACAGAGCATCTTTTACTTCTGAGCACTTCCAGCCTTTCTGCAGGCAGTCAGTGACGGGGTTGAGTGTACAGAAGGTGAGCAAATCTACCCCTCAGTAGATGGTGTTGCTTTGAGACTTTACACTCTTTATTCAGGAATTGGTGTGTGAAAAGAATATTTTCCAAAACATTTATCTAGTAGTGAATTTCTGAGAAGAGAAGCTTATCTGTTCCAGACAGTGACTGCAGGTTTGCTTTTCCAAAGAACAGGTGGCTGATGAGTACCTTGCAGCTCCTGGCAAGCTCTGAAGCCTCACATTACTAAGTTATCAATCTAAAATGAGCATGACTTTTCAAATTAAAATATTTGTCAGGCTGAACAGACACAATTCTCTCAGCATTTCTTCACAGGAGAAGTGCTCCTTCTAATCAATTTGGTGGCCCCCTTCTGGACTCATTCAAACAGGTCAAAGTCCTTCCTGTACTGAGGACCTCAAAGCAGGATGTAACACTCCAGGTGGGGTCTCATGAGAACAGAATAGAGGGTAAAAATCCTCCCTCTCCCTGCTTGCCACACTGCTCTGGATGCAGCCCAGGACACGTTTGGCTTTCCAGGCTGAGCGCACATTGCTGGCTCATGTCCATCCTCTCATCCCCCAGCATCCCCAAGTCCTTCTCAGCAGAAAGACTCCCCAGCTGTTCATCCCCCAGCCAGTCTTAATACCGGGGTTGCCTGGACCCAGGTGCAGCACATTGCACTTGGTCTTAGTAAGCCACATGAGATTCCCATGGGCCCACTTCTCAAGCTTGTCCCTGCCCCTCTGCATGGCATCCCATCCTTCAGGTGTGTTAACTGCAACACCCACCTTGGTGTCATCTGCAAATCTGCTGAGGGTGCACTCAATCCCTTTGATGAAATTATTAAATAACACTGGTCCCAATACAGACTCGCGAGGGACACCACTTGTCACTGAGGCCTATCAGGACTCTAAGCCATTGACCTCTGGAAGCAACTGTCCAAACACTTTCTTGTCCATCTATCAGTCCCCTCAATGAATCCATCTCCCTCTAATTTAGAGAGAAGGATGTTGTGGGAGATGGGGTGAAAGACAAGTTCTGATAGATGATGTCTGTAGCTCTTCCCTTGTCCACTGAGGTAGTTACGTCTCAAATATTCTGCGAAGGTTTTGGAAACAGAGTAGGAACTACATCTATTTTTCAGCAAACAAAGCCAAATAATTTGATCAAAAGACAAGGCCTGCAATCGTCCTCAGACAGTTCACGTTCAGCTGAACTTGATTAGCCTCCAGAAAATTAGTCTCCTACTTAAATGAACTTCATACTGCTCACTGATCCACACTGCCTTCACCAGCAGGCAAATTTCCTTCTTAGTTTGATAGCTGTTGAGGTTTAATCCAGCATGAAAAAAAAATCTGTTCTACCATAGGCAGAAGTTGAACTCAAACTCAGCCTTCAATTGGCACTCCTGTACCTGAATACTGTAGTTTTAACTGTAAAAAAAAAAAATGGACCATTATATTCTGATTAGAGACTTCCCCAAAACCTGGAGAATGAGTTACAGTTGAGCTGTTAAACTCCAATTTCAGATGCATCCCTGAAAACACTCTAAGGTTTTGTCAGCTTATATAGATCCATTAGTCATGCTTTTAATACAAGGCTACTAGCCTACTATATTTTTCCCTCAGGTACATTAAAAACAAGGCAATAAGATAAATATCTCAGGTGAATGTAGAAGTGACAGACAAGAAAAACAAACAAAATACAAAATATTTGGTCAAATGCACAACCTAAAGTCAAACCCATCAGAAAAGCTACCAAATTTGACTAAACATAAAACATTAATCATGTTCATTATTGGCTTCCTTCAACAACGCTATTATACTTTATTTTAAAACGTTTTAGTTTGAAATAAAATCTATTTGATCATGCCTCATTTCTGCTTCAAGACCTTCATGAGACTGGAAGGTTCAACTTGCCAGTGTTAACCAAAGATCCCTTTTATATTAAAACTCACTGATGAGAGGACTTACTATTTTTTCCAGCTTCTTTAAATATCCAGATCTTGTTCTGCCACTCAAACATATAATTAGCCAACATGGTGGTAAATAAATTGATTCTTTAAATTCAGATATTTCATTTAAGATTTTAAGTAAGCAAAGCAAATCTTCCAATGAAAACTAAGTACAATCCACTTGCCATTTTTTGGCAACTGCTCTAAAATTCAGGTCTCAACATGCTAGCACAAATAGATGTATTCCATACTTCTACATGAGGTCACACTTATTTCAGATTTGGATGGCTTTATTTTTGTGGGGCAGGCAGATACTTTATTAGCTACTCTTTTTGGAGAAAGAATGAATCAACCCTCCATTCTTCTAATCTTGGCCTGAAACAGAAACAAAGCTACAGAACTAAACCCAAAGGAAAAATAAAACAAAACACACAGTCCTTAGATAAAAATACTCAAGCCATTAAAAAATTCTCAGACCCTTGAAAACTTAACTTCAAAAAAATGTGGCAAGCTGGTGGGCATTTAACACAGAGCACACCTATAGTTTCACAACTTGGCCCTCAGCAGTCACAGGCACCTTTATAAAACATTTTCTTCTACAAACATAGAATACAAAAAACAACAAGAGCTCAAAACTGAATGGCATACAACCACAGGGTGCATAGATTTAGATATGATTAGATCTGATGCAACCAGGCAGAATAGTGGAAGCAAAAGGTTCTTAGCACAGTCATTGTATCTGACTTTCCATGCTCAGCATGTTGTTTAGCTTTCAGAAGCAAAATGCACAATAGCTGTAAAATACCACCAAATCAGAATAATGTATTACTGTTAAAATGTCCAGACACATTGATTTTAACAGTCAGGCAGAACTGCAGCAACTTATATGGGCTCCTTCACAACATACCACTTCAGGAACAGATACCTGGGTAACAGACACACATGATGTGTGTCAAAATCCCCAAAATACAAATTGCTCACTGTCACAATGGTGACATACAAAATTGCTCCTTGCCTTTGAGTCATTTTCTTACTCAGATATTCCATATCCATGAGCTTTTCCTCATTTGTACACATCAGCCTTACAGCCATGTCAGTCATAGTAAACAGCAAATGATCACAAAACAACTTACGTTGTACATATATTACACAAGCAAATTTTGTCAGTGAATTCCACATATCTTAGAGGCCTTTTGAAGGCAATAAACAGAATCAAAACATATGCAGTGTCAGGAGTCAAGTAAATTATGTAAAATGAGCAAATGGTTATGCTTTATGCTGTTAAAAAGAGAGCACTGTGACCGAAATCGTAAGTACCTTACTGCTGTGACCTGAGGCCTTCAAGAAATACCCTCCCTCTTCTAGTAGTAAAGAAGCACATGGTTCCAGTGTGCAACAGCAATAGCAATAACCTCTAAAATATCTCAAAATTCCCTCAGCAAGACTGTGAAGAGACATTTATCACTTCCCATTTTTGTTTGATTCAACTTTAAGTGCAACATTCAAAAGAAATCTAAGCTTTCAAAAACGGGCAAAGAGGCTGAGCTTACTACAGCAACCTACAGTAACTCCAAGAGTACCATTTCCTCCCTCTGTTTTCTGAAATACTGCTTTGGTAACAACCAGCAGCCCAAGACCCAAGTCCACTATAACACAAAACAAACATTTAGAACTTCCCACCAAAGCATAGCCCTGACCTACACAAATTCTTGTTCTACCACAGACATAGCCACACAATAATAATGTCCTGGGATACTTTAAAATTACCTCCACTCAGCAAACTAAGTGCTAAAGTACTGATCAATGAAGTCAAAGTTTTCCTCAGCTATTCATCTTGTTGCATTGAATTTTCTAAGTAATTAACACTATCTAGCATTGTTTTACTCATTTGAAAGAGCTGATTTGTCATCTCAAATTTCTGCCTCCACAATTAAATAATGAAACGGTCTTGAGTTATCTTTAAAAAGATTTTAAAAATATTTTTGAAAGATTTTAAAATAGATAGGCTTCTTCATCAAGGGCAGCATTTTATTCAAATTTACTTCCCATATCATATGCATTTAATTCTACATTCATCTGTTCCATAGCCTTTTCGTAAAAGGAAATTGATTGTACTTCTCATCTCAGGCATCTGAAAAGCTATGAAGAAAGTAAACCAACACTACAGAGATCTCAGATCAATTTTCCACACTGCTCAGGGATCTCAGTTATGATGTGATACCTCAAGATTGTTTTCACTTCACATGTAACTTTAAGCCTGTGAGGAACCTTACTGGCATCAACGGTCTGTTGATCAGTGGCACATTCTTTCTGATTTGGGACCTGAGCTTATATGTCACTTGGGCTGCTAAGCATCCAGTCCAGATATAATCCTTTCTATTTGGGCTATAAATGTTTTCAGGCCAAAATGTTATGCGTTGCAGTTTGCATTAAAAATAGCAATTCCCTGTTCATGTAGCAGCAATATTAAATAAATAAATCATAATCTATTTCATCTACTTTGTTCTATTGCTCCTGAAATAACCTTTGGATGTCCTTAGCTTCGTGTTCTTATTCTTCATTACATAAGCCATGTCATTTTTCCTTTGCTGTTTTCACCTATCACAACAAAAAAGAATACGTTCAGAATCTATGAACAGGAGTCAAAATACTGCTTTGACACATGACCATGCCCACATCAAACATCAACTATGCTCTAGATGTGCAATGTATACTTATCCAAATAACCAATTTAATATGTGAATGTTTCTTTACAGCATGTAAAAATGTGCTTTGATCTTTTTATAACTAGCTTTGTTTCCCTCCCAATTGAAGCCTGTCTATCCTAAATCAATCACCAGCCAATCAGTCATGTCCTCTGGAGTCTCTTGCACACTGAAAAACATATCCATCAATACCAATTGCATGAAATATGATTAAGAGGCTCATTACACAATTCTTCTTAAAAAAGTTCTATATAAATTCACAGAGAAAATGTCACATAACATCAGTCACTGATAACTGTGCCTACAAAAATTCATCTGCTCTATGAAATCTACCTAAATATTGGTTTTTAAGAATTTGCCAAGCAACTAAAATGAATCCCATGAAATGTAAAGGTCAGCTATCATTCATAGTTTAAGAGAATATATAGTAAAAGAAATAAAACTGAGCAGCAAACCATACAACTTTATGCACAGTATTCAAGTGTCACATATTACTGTTAGTAAAGCAAATTCCACTGAACCTTTGGAGTTTCTTTTAGCAAGTCAGTGTCAGACAGTGATACATAATTACACAGCCCAAAAGAGCTTACTGAATCCTGGACATATACAAGGCACTTGTTATGCTACATTCTGGATACAAAAAGATAATCCTTTCTGGGTATCTTTCAAAATAAGTAATGAAAATTGCAATAAAGAACTACCTTACTATTTAAGGATGTGAGATTTTTTTTCCTGTTTGTATATGGATACTCCATCAAGAACTGAATTTTCTTGGTTGTAACAAGGCACAGGGTCTTCATTCCCAGTCAAAATAAAAATGTCAAGGTTAAAAAAAAAACAAAAAAAACAAAAAACAAACAAACAAAAAAAACCAACAAACACAAAAAAAAAAAACCAAAAAAAAACAACACCAAATTTTCTTGCAAGTTATATCCTTGATTAAACCTGCATCAAACATAATTCATGTTTTAATAGTCAGAGTTTCATACTGTTATATGTCTTCCCTAAAGCTCTGCTAAGCTACCCCAAAGTAATTTAAGCTACATGGAAAAAGGAACTCTGCAGCAGCATGCTACTCCTAATGAGTTGCTGCCTCATCACTAAAAAGATTCATATTCAAAGTCTATCTAAGTAGTGCCATAGAAACAAAATAATTCGACAATTTCCACGTGCAACTCCGTATCAGAATAAAAAAAACCATATAAAACTGTGAACTATTACAGATACAGAAAAGTTAGTCGTTTCAATATTTCAAAATTAATAAGCCATCACAGGGGGATAACTGTTTATTTTATGGCAAGAAAATTGAATGATGCAAGAAAAGTAAATTGCAATGGCCCTGCCATGCAAAGCACTGCATCAAACTCCAATAATGTACAGCCTGTCCTAACAATAGACACCCATAAGCAGGCCTGCCTTTTGGAGAATAAAGAAAACAGCATAACTAAAACCAGGTTTTTTTCCCAGCATTTCCAGTCAAGCACAGAAAGCATGAGTCACAGTGCAAATTTTGGCTTAAATTGGTTTAATGCTTCCCAGTGAATGCATAAGCCTATTGTTCACATCCTTCGATGATTTTAGCAAGAGATATCAAAAGCAAGCCCAGAATAAAATTGCAATAAAAGTCACTTAGCTCTTGAACTAGCATTTTAACTACCACAACACATTTAATTCAGAAAGGCAAGGCTTCTTGTGATTTTTTTTTTTTCCCCTTCAAGGAAAAATCATGATCCAAACTTGGACACCTTTAAGGGACTCAATTTTAAAAACATACTTCCTACAACACCATTAAGACAAGTGCCCCAGCTTAGTGTATGCAGGCTCTAATTCAAGAGTTGTACAGCAAGGCTTAATTTAACAGAACTGTAGTAACAATCTTAGTTGTTATTGTAATTACCTTTTTAAGAAGCCATTTATATAACGGGATGTGAATGTCATTAGACACTGACATCCAAATGTTCCAAAGCAATAGTAAACTATGGCAATTACTTCTATTCTGCATGATAATTGCAAAAGCATACTTGTTATGTGAGAAGTCTAATGCTGAAATTTTAAATGGTTCATTTTATGAGAGTTTGCACTAGATATCTTTCCTATCTGGCCCATTTTATGAGGTTTTGAACTAGATAACCTTCATATCCCTTAAAATAATCCTGTTTTCCATTATGATTCTAAATCTTGTTTTCCATTAAGAATATAATACACTTTTGCTAAAGTACCACCCTTAATTCCCACCAGCATATTTACTAAATTATTTTATACAAAGGCAAAGTAATAAAACCCAGCTTACTGACTATTTTTCTTTGTTTTTTTCATACCCTTCTACTGATAAAAAAACCTAAAAAGTAAACAAACACTAACAATTTGCAAAATAAAAGAAGAACTACTTGATTAACCAAGCTTGTATTAATATTGCAATTATTTGTCACAATAGTTTTTATAATCAGCTAAGCTCTACCTTCCATTAGCTATTTCCTCTGGAACAAATGCCTCTATAAAATCATCTCTTCATTTTGTTTTAGTTGTCTGCACTTGACCATGCCCATTTATCCTTTGGCTTTTCCTTCAACTCTAACAAACAAACCCCTTCAAACAACAACACCACAACAACATTAATTTAATTATTCCCATAAATTTTCCAGGCTTGACACTTATTCCTTCTTGGCTGAAATCTGACCCTGAAATCATCTAAGGTGGACGATTAAGTGCCAGCGACAAGAGCTCCTGAAAATGCAGATGAACATTTCATAAATTGTCCTAATATTCCTAATTTTTATACAAAATGGGCTTTGTGTACATTTGTTACCTATTTGCATAACTGGCTCTCTGTGGCCCTGAAAAGGCAGGTTATTTCATCAGTAGCTAAGAATGTTCCACTTGTCTAAGGAGATGGTAATTTGATTTTTGCACACATACACACACAAATCTGTGTTCTATACATATAGAAATAATGGATGCAAAATAATGGTGGGCTACAACCATTATTTTCTCACAATGTGGATTCACAAAAAGCTTTTGACAGAGGCCTTTAAATGCCTGTCCTAGGTTACAATGTAAAATGTGCCCAAAGTATGTATTCTATCACCATCTACATGAAATATTGTTGTGCACCACTGTTTCCCGTGCCCCCTCCCTCCAGACTATCTTCTGTTAATGGCCCATCAATGCCGTCCTGCATGACTCATAGATAACTCTCCCCAGGAGCTATCTCTGTTTAATAGGCAGTCAAGGACCCATTACAAAACTGATAAAATGATATCAGTCCATTGTGAGATGCTCCGCCCAGGGGGAGGAGCCAAGCATTCCCACTTGGATATAATCTGGGCATTGGGACAGCACAGGCAACCTTACCCACTGGATTCCCAGAGGACAAGAGCTACCAGACCTTTCTGCAAGAGCACTGCTTCAACAAGACCACTTCATCTGGACTGCCACCACCACGGTTTCAGGTTGTATTCTGACTCTGTCAGTGATCTTTTGTACCATTGCATGTGTTTTATTTTATTTTACTTTTTTTTCCTCTCCTATTAAATTGTTTTTTCTGACTTGGAGTCTCTCGCTGGTTTTGCCTTCAAGCCAGCACAATGCCTGAAAGACAAACTAGGCAAGAGAGAAAAGAGGAGAGATCTTTGCCTGGGTAAGTGACCAAATACATAAAACAGTGAACAAGAAAAGACCAGCCAGTTTTCACAGGGCGTGATGATCCCAGTGGAGCAACTCATGCTTAACATATGCAGAGCAGTGCAAGCAGAAAGTCCATTGAGGCAAAGCTATGCAAGGTAGTAAAGGCACAGCTAACGTGATAAACTGTAAAAGGATTGCATGGAGTAAGTGGCTGGCTTCTAAAATGGCAATTATAAAAATGAACATATGAGTTTAATAAAAAAATCATCCTATTCCTTAGCAATCAAAAAAAAAATTTTTTTTTTTTAAAAAAAAGGAAATTAAAGCTTGGATTTTTTTTTTTTTTTTGCAAGAGACAAAACAGAAATCAATCCTATGCCTGTACAGAAATTTACACTTTGCCTAATGCATGGAATTCCCTTACTCTTAGCTCACAATACATATACCAGAGCTGTCAAAACTTTGAAGAAGGGTAAGAAGCTTCCTCAAGCATCTTGCACAGCTTCCATTTAAATAGCATCTGAAGTCAGATGCATTTAAGTTAAAAGTTTCCAACCTGGAAAAGAGATGATTGAGTGACATGAGAAGAAGCAATGGTTATCTTTTCCAATAGAAGAACTAGAAAGAAACAAATTAAACTGATAGAAATGATATTGACAATAAACAAAAGTAGATCTTCACACAACAGGCAATTGGCCACCCTGTAAAGTGGATGAGACATCTTACACAGGGCCAGTGGGAAAGAAGATAAAAGCTTAGCCTATTAAGGATTGCTGAATAGACAGGAATTGCACCCTGCTCTGAAATGTCCCTGAGCTGAAAACAGCTGGGGAATTCTTTGGACCACACCACATACTCTCACCCTGGATTTACTCCTTTTCACCAGACATCACAAACAGCTACTGCTAAAGCAGGTAGCCAATGATCCAACTCAGTATGGCCATTCTTATGCCCTCACCTAAGGCTGCTAAAGGCGTCTCCGTCCTTTGAGGCATTACCTATCAAGTTGCAGATTGAGAGGCAGTTTGATTCATTCATCATGCACACATTAGGTCATTCAGTAAAACTGGATTGGGATTTAGAGAAGTTTTTGATAGCTAAAGTTTGCAAACTGGCTGGCTCAGGCAGACTAATTCCTGCCAAAGATAAGCAACCAGCAGCACTTTACAAAGCTGTTCGAGACAGTCAAATGCAAAGGTTCCACAGTTTAAATCCAACCTTTCACAAGATTAAGCCCTACAGTGACATGAATTCAATTCACCAATATTATATTTCAATCTACTAAAATGAAGGTGCTAACAGGATGTAAAACAGTGGCACTGTTGACAGTGAGGAATTTATTTAAAGAAAGAAATCTCCTCTAAACTTCAAACAAGCAACACAAAAGCCAGAATTGTATTGTAAGGGGTTTCTTATACAAATAAAGGAGACCTGAACACTCCCTGAGGGAGTACCCAAAAGAAAAACAGATATTTCAAGAATGTTAAAAGATTCTAACACCTCTCTGGATACTTCTCATGTTATCAAAATGGTATGTGGGTCCTAGTCACTGAAGCTAAAAGTGATATGCTGCCCAAATAATTCCCTTAGGTATTTTCAGCTTCACAGCACCCACAGAACAGTTTTAATTTTTCCTGAGGTTGTGTAGGAAGATACTGACAGAGACTACAAGATATACAAGAGCATCTACTGCATCCAACAATGCTCTGAAACACTTCTTCACCACACTATAGAGACTGAGAAAAAAACAGGTACAAAATGCTGTATGCCATAGGCATGCCCAAATAAATTGGTTTTCATGGGCAAACACTAAGCAACATAGAAATGCAGCTGAGCCCAGTCCAGACTCAGAGTACTTGTTATGGCAGCATCAATTCAGTAGCCCAACGCCACGTGTTGTTAGTGAGCCATAGCCTACTACGGCCTGTCTCACTAACTGCAGAGTTGATTTTGCCATACACAACCACGGTGCACACACCAACAAACTTTTCCTTCAAAAAAGGAAAAGAAAAAATCCCCAAGATGGCTTCTGCTCACCCTGGGATGGCAGTTGTCGGGGGCTCCTTTTCAGGAGTTTAAATTCCCCGGCATTCAGGTGGTTTTAGAGTCTTTTTTGCCTTCTGCACAGCTCTGTGCCAAACCGAAAGAAGAGACGGAGTCTTCAGGTTTAGATTTTTCAAGGTTGCATACTTCGTTTATTGTTTCTTATCTTACAATTTTCTCAGTCCAACAAGATGTTTGCTGCGGCTTGGACTTCTCACGTCTTCCCCCGAGCTGGGTTGTCCTTATCTTTTATACTAATTGCTACGTATTTCTTATTTACTATTTCTTACCAATGCCTATCACTATTACTAAAAAGGTCATCTTTACTCTGACCCAATCCTCACTAACTACTTTGTGCCAACGTCACTGCAGAAATGGAGTGAGGGAAGGAGAATGAAGAAGAAAGAGACAACGCCCTAAATTCTCTGTCTTGCCCCATTCACTTCAATGCCAAAAATCCCAAACTCACTGTTTTTTCACCCTGTGATATACTAAACTACTATTTGTTACACTCTTGTGGCCTGCAATGCTTCCTGCAGTGCAAGAAGCCTCTCCCATGGACTGAGATCAAATCCAGTGTCTCTCTGAGCTCTGGGCTGGGGTCCCAGACCCCCGCTGCCCAGGTCCCTGACCCTCCAGGGCAACCAAAAGAATGCCCTGGACTCCAACACAAGATGATACCACAGCATATTTTCTACCATACAACACTGACAGAATTGCAATTAATTCATTTATTATCGATGGAAATTGCAACAGAAACATATTTGCAATGACAGAATAACAACTATTGGGAATTTGAACACAGAATTCAGAAAAGAGAAGATTCTTGTAGATGCTTTTGCTAGCACCAACACAGCTGAGCAGGGGGAATTTTGTCTGCAGCAAAGAAAAACTGCTTCAGAGCACCTCACAGGATGAAAACATCATTAAATACAAAAATAAGGAAGAACAAAATAAAATAACCCAGATAAATTTCCTTAATTTTTCTCATTTTTAAAGAATACTAAAGTATTTATTTAGAAAGCTTTAAAAAGTTTGCAAACCATTTTTATATATACTCCAGAAGTAAGAGTTTATTCAAATAAGCATCACACAAGTCACCTCACACCTGTCCATACTATATTACTTGTAATGCTTTGATTTAATTTAGTAAAACAATTGAAGTGCCTATATCAAACAATATTTTAAGAACTGAAGGAATGTGCAGTTTTCTTGACACTCAACTGTAACTGGATTACTGAATAATTAGTAGTAACATTCTAATTTGCATTTAAACTTTTATAATATCCTAGTAATTTAAGTACTTCTTTTCCCAGGCTTCCTCCTATTTTAGACTAGGGTTTTTTGGGTTGTTTTTTTGTTGTTGGGGTTTTTTTTTTGTTTGTTTGGTTGGTTTTTTTGTTGTTGTTGGTTTTTTTTGTTTTGTTTTTGTTTTTGTTTTGTTTTGTTTTTTTAATGAAAAGCAAGCAACACTGAGTTCTCACTCTCACCAGGTGGCATATAAGTAGCATGTTCACAAAACCAGGCAGATCCAAGACCTCCCTGGACAGCCCATTCCAGTGCTATGCCACCCTCAATGTAAAGCTGATTGAGTGGAGCTTCTCTAATTTAAATTTATGGTCATTGCTCCTGCTGTCCAAGAAGTTCAGAAGTGGCCGTACCTATCCTAGGCTTGGGGCTAGGGAAGGACTGCAAGTAGAACCACCGTTTGTTTGGAAGAACAGAGCTAATTTGGCCCAGTGGGAAGCACTTACATTTTTAAAGGTTATCTGGAAAGACAATTCCTAAGAAGCATCACTTTCGGGGTACAATAGAAAGAAGGGTATGTTTTTATAGTAGACACATACCAAAGGTAAAATATTGAATGACAAAATCACATTATACTGCAAAATCACATTATACTGCAGCAGGTAACCCTGATTTGTCAGAACTAGGTCTTTAGATCTATCTCTAAGACGTGTCAGGGAGAGCCTTTTTCTCTTTATGATAATATAACACAACTTCGAAAGCTATATGCATCAATCACCCTTTCAGTCCTCAGAGATTTGTTTATAAAAACTAATTCCCTAACCTTATCATGAAACAATGTAATATTACTGTAAAATATGAACAATCAGCAATGTGGTGAACAAAGGAGGAAACTATCTGACAATGGGCAGGAAAGAAAGCACAGGAAACCCCTGAGAAAAAACTGCTTAAGAATCAATTGTGACAGTTAGTAGTACAAAGTCTGTGTGCAAAATTATTATCTACTAGTTCATTTCAGATAAGCAAAATTCTTCTAAGAAATGAGCATGCTCCTTGTGGAAAAAGAATTAGAATATTATTGACATTTTAAAATCTATTCCAGATAAATGATATAACTGTTCATCTAAATCCTCTTTTTGAAAAAGATCAAAGTCCAGCAGCTAAAAGCCTGCTCAAATGAAAAGCAGGGAAGAAGAGTTTTTCTGACTGGAAAACCAATGTGTTTTGTACAAGAAAATCTAGAGGTTATATAATCACCTGCCAACACTGTAAATGCCTACTAATGAAGTCATGCAGTAACATTTCATTTTGCTCCCAGAGGGGAAAAAAGCAGAAGAATCTTTTAATTGGAAATGACTTCACTTGCTAGAGCTATCACAGTTACACATATTAACTCAACTGGCTTGTTTCAGTGCAATAGATTGAGACAAATGGCAAATCACAGCAATATGGAAAAGTTTGCCTAAAAAGTTGTTTGTTGTTTTAAAAAGAATGCATAAAAATACAGATGTTTACTATTCTTTATGGTAGTCTTTTAGAGTATGGAGATACCTACTATATTCCTTAGGATATTTTGAAAGAAGTACTTCAGGGGCAGAAAACAAATTACAACTTCTAATTTTCATGTGTCTAATCTTGCAGTTTAACTCCATATACAGAGTCTTTGTATCCAATTCCCTAAGGGATTTTTTTTCATAAAGAGAAAACCTACAAAATTTTGGTGCATAAATGTAACAAACTTCCAAACCAGAAGTTATGCTTAGGATTTAAACTTCAATGTTTCTGCACAGCTAGAACTGTGAGACTAACTATACCAACAGGAAGAATGGAACACCACCTGCTGTTATCCTAGAAGGCTGGCCTTTAACTATTTTGCTGAAGCTCAGGTCTCCAGCTTGTGCTAGGAAAGCAAAAGATTTTACTCGAGACTATAATCTCAAAAGAAATTTGATAAGGATATCAAAAATTTGATAACTTCTGGCCATCTCTGTCCACTCTCCCTCACACAAGTGGCTCCAATTGCCCAGTCTGTAAAATGATACACATTAAGTCATCCTTCTAAAGCATTAACAAACTTTTCTTTCCAGTAAAAGAAAGATGTAAGTACCTATTTCTAGGAAAATATGCTGCTCAAGAGAAGACTACAATTTAAGAAGCAGATCCACCCGAATCAAAGCAGAGAGAGAACAAAACTGCAGAAAACTGTACAAACCCTCCACAGAAAGCAAACATCCAGTCTCTTGTAGAAGCTGTTTTAGAATACTGAGTTGTTTTAGAATACTGCCAAAAAAGGGAAAACAAACTGATAGAGCCCTGCATAGAATTGAACATATTTTTGGAGACCTAGAAAAAAGACAGTAGTGGACTGATGCTGGCTGGATGCCAGGCACCCACCAAAGCTGCTTTCTCAGTCCCCTTCATGAAAGGACTGGGGAGAGAAAATATAATGAAGAGTTCATTATTTGAGATAAGGAACAGGAGAGATCACTCAGTGAATACCATGATGGGCAGAATGGACTCAAATTGGGGATATTAATAGAATTCATTACTAACCAAATCAGAACAGCATAGTGAGAAGTAAAATAAATTTTAAAAACAACTTCACCTCTTCTTCCTTCTCAGCTTTCCCTCCTCCCCCAGCAGTGCAGGGAGACAAGGAATGGGGGTTATGGTCAAACCCACAGTTTCTCCCACTGCTCAGGGAGGGGAGTCCTTCCCCTGCTGCACCTTGGGGTCCCTCCAAGGGGAGACAGTTCCCCACGAACTTCTCCAATGTTAGTCCACCTCACAAACAACAGTTCTCCACAAACTGCTGCAATGTGGGTCACTCTTCCAAGGGGAAGGACAGGCTGTGTCCCCACAGGTAGGTCACAAGTCCTACCAAGAAACCTGCTCCAGCATGGGCTTCTCTCTCCATGGGTCTGCAGGTCCCTACCAGGATCTGACTCCAGCACAGGTTTCCCAGGGGTTCACAGAACTCTTTCAGGCATCCACCTGTGTTGGTTAGGGTCTCTTCCATGGGCTGCAAGTGGATCTCTGCATCCTCATGGACCTTCATGGGCTGCAGCAGCACAGCTGCCTCACCACGTCTTCACCATGGGCTGCAGGGAAATGTCAGCTCCAGCGCTGGAAGCACCTCTTCTCTATCCTTCTGCACTGATTTTGGTGTCAGCTGTTCCTCTCTCATATTCTCACCCTGCTCTTCTCTGGCCACACCATCTGTACAATAACTTCTTTTCCCCCTTCGTAACAGATTACTATCATCCCCTGTTTGCTTGAGTCTTGGCCAGAAGTGGGTCCATCCTGGTAAGTTTCACATAGCAATGAGTTCTTCATCAATGACTTTACGGTAAGAAAATCTGAAAGCTTCATCTAAGAATTCCTCCAGGGAAAAAAATAAGGCTAAAAATTATATCATATTAACAGCTCGTGTTTGAAGCACATGAGTCTGACTTTTATGGCCACTTGAGAGAGATCCGGCACTTCCAGATTGTCGCTCATGTCATTCTAAATAAATCTACTGTTCTCCTTTATCATCCTCTGGAAATGCCTCTTTCTTTTCACCAACTCTAAAACTAAGCTTGATTCATTCTCCTAAGTCTTGGAAAAAAAATACCCAAGTAGCTCAAATTAGGTAAAATCCCCCTAGATATAAAAAGATATCAGGTTAAATACAAAATCTCAGGGTAATCTCAGGTTAAATACAAAACATTATTACTTTTTAATCAACTCTTGCTTTTTCTAGATTATTAAAATCAAGAACATAGTGTAACTTTCTTTCCGTCCTCCTCTGGAATATAGATCTTACTTCAAATATTCTAAAAAAAGATCTTTGTCTATTAATAAAAAACCTGTTTGCCTGATTTCAGAAAGTGTGGGTTCCATATTTACAGCTGATACCTAAAGTCTGAAGAATGCATCTTACCAAACCACAAGAGTTTACAGGCAGACCAAATTACTCAATGCTGCATAAAGCGTTATCTCAACACTTTTTAAACAGAAAATATTTACGTAGCTATAAAGGGCATTAAGATTTTAATTTGCAATAACTGTCCAGTCAATACCAAGTAATTCAACTGGAAATAACAGGACAAACCACAGTGCCCCAGATCTCAACATCAATCACTAAATGACCAAAGTAGAAGCTGTTCCTACCACACTGTTGGAATGCTGAGCATAGGTGCCCACTCCATTATGTTTCTATGCACAGGGTACAATGAGCTCTGGAAAAAGAGTCACAGGTGTGGATGATATGGCACACTTACAAAAATATTTCAACCCAATCAGAACAACAGGCACTATATCTATCATTGGCAAATTTACATAGCAGTTGTTACAGGTAAAAAGGTCCAGAATCCTTCTCTGTGCACTGCGGTGAAAGGAAATAAAAATGCAAAGCAATCTCTGTTACAGCAGGGCCTGGGCATCATGATGAACCAACATCAGCAACTGCGGCAGTAAAACTACGCTGTAGCAGCACCCATAAGCACACAGATAAGCTCAAAAAATGAGCAATCAATCGGCTGAACACCATCATAGCAAAAGTCACATCAAGGTTAATAACCTTTCTTAAATACGCAGAATAAATTAAGTCTAAATTCTAACCAAAAGTGAGAAAGAGTTGACAAGAAGATAAAAACTGTGCTCAGGTAATCAGAGAGATAGAGAAGTTGTCATACATTGTATTACTACTGTAACAAGACAAAAAGATCCCCATAAAGAAGTTCATAATACTACAATTACTGTGTAGTCAAAATATTTAATAAATTTACTTTGTTAGAGAAAATATGCCTTTAAATTAATTTCAACTTTAGTCTCTGATTAACAACAGAATGACTCACACTTAAAAATACCACTCAGCTACAGAGCTATAGATGGTCCAACATTTTGAGTGGGCACATTGTAATAAAAGTTAGTAGAACTGCTTCATATGAAGAATAATTTTCCTATGAGCAAACACAATTTTTCAGTTAATCCAATTTTAGACTGGATTTAGACTGGAATTGTTTGAATCAAATTTCCCAGGGAATATTTTATTTTACATCTTGGAAACACTTGTTTCTGATAATAAGTTTTATCACATTTAAAAAATTACTATGGCTTCCTCTTTGAGGGCCATTTACATCAGATGTAAATCCACTCTCAAGCTGAACTAAATTGCATTTACCATGGTATCATAGAATGGTTGGGATTGAAAGGGATCTTAAAGATCACCTAGTTTCAAACCCACTCCCATGGACACCTCCCACTAGACCAGGTTGCTCAGAGCCCCATCCAACCTGAACACTCTCAGGTATGGGGCAGCCACAAGTTCTCGGGATAATCTGTTCCAGTGCCTCACCAGCCTCACAGGAAAGATTAAATTTAAACTCCCTCTCTCCATACTTCCATACTCTAATCATAGAATAAAGAATACGCTGACTTAGAAGGGGGCCATCAGGATCATCAAGCCCAACCCCTGGCCCTGCACAGGACACCCCAAGAGTCACACCACATGCCCAGGGGTATTGCCCAAATGCTTCTTGAACTCTGTTAGATTTGGCACTGTGACCATTTCCCTGGGGAGCCTGTTCTAGAGCTCCTGCACCCTCTAAGTAAAAAACTTTTCCTGATATCCAGCCTAAATGTCCCCTGACTCAGCTTCATGCTGTTTCCTCAAGTCCCACCACTGGTCATCAAAGAGGGCATGAGTGCCTGCCCTTTTGCTTCCCCTTTTGAAGATGTCAAAGACCTCAGTGAGGTCTTCCCTCAGTCTCCTCCTCACCATGCTCTAATCACAACTTTACTATGTTCTGCAAAAATTTCTACATACTAAAATATCTTCCACTTTCTCGCTTTACTGGGGCATTAAATTCATAGAAAAATGCACTGCCTATCTCTGTTCAGGGCAGAGGGGGGGGAAGAATTACCATAAATAATTATTAAAATATATGAATTATGTTCTTAACTTTTCTTTCCTATAGATATTTAAAGTTGCATACTCTATTGAGCATGCAATAATCCTGCATTTTCCAAAGGTCCAAATTTAAATCTTGTTCATTATGATATCTATAATCATCTCCATCCTCCACAATGATAATTTTTAATATTATTATAAAAGAGAAAAATTTTGGGACTTACTCGGAAGTAGTCACTGCAGGCTGCCAGGACTGCTTTATGTGCGTGGAATTTCTGCTCTTCAGCAATAAGGGTAATATCACAAAGTATGCCATCACTTCTTTGTTGGTTCAGAGCTGCCAGGACAGCATCGTTGTGGGAGCTAGACTGACAAAGCCTCTGACCTGTCAGCATTTCCTGAACACTGAGAGGGGAAAGGGGAAAGATTCTGTTAAAAAAAAAAAGTATGAAACAAGCACATTCTGTCAGAAATACATAACTTTTTCTAAGACAAGATAGTCTGATAATTCTTGGAAAGTCAAAGTCACGAACCCTATCAGGCAAAAATCTTTACACAGCACAGATGTCAGAAGAAAAGCTCAATAAAACAAAGCATTATAAAAACTGATTACATACTCAAATTTAAAAACCTCAATGGTTCTGATTTTTCTTTCCTGTACCAGAAGTCAGCTGAACTCACAGGATTAATTCAGAATCATTTTTGGATTAAATGAGAACAACAGAGGGCTTAGGTCAATGAACCACCAGAAAACTTTAAGTGATTCAAACAGAAGCACTGGTGAAAGGGAGGGTGTATGTACGTGTGCAAGAAGTTCTGCTAAAAAGAATGATGCCTCATGGTCTCAGGTGGCCTGTTTAAGTCTAACACTGAGTTACTGTATTTTTCAAACCACTTCAGGCTATTCATATTTATGAAGTGTTGTGGTGGTTTTTTGATTGTCTGTTTTGTGTTGGAGGAAGGGAGAGGATGTTTGCTCAATTTTAAAATGCCAAGGCCTTCTCCACCTCTGAATAGTTCCATGTATGAATATAAGATTTGCATATAATCCAGTCTAGGACTTTCTGATTGCAGCTTCCTTTTCCTGTAGCAGAAGGAAGAGAGAAGATAACTGTTGATCCAAATGGAAACAAATCAAAACATATCAGCAAATCCTCTTTGGTACAGAACAATCTAATTGATTTGAATTCTGTGAGACTACCATTTTATATTGCCAGAGTATCCATATATGTGTTTATAGAAGGTGAGTTTACAGAGAGTCATCTCAGTGTAAATCAAAGTGAAGATTTTTTTTTCTAAAGGGGTGAAAAACCCACCATCTTTCCAGCACAATCATGTAATTCACTGCATATATGCACTATGCAGCAGCTGTGTGCCTGCTCTACTCTTTCTCTGCCCATCCTACTCCTGCACCTCGGGCATCTGTAAACTACTGCAGACCTGCCTCACAGACTGTTTGCTCTAATCGAACCTGCTCTTTTTAGAATGACAACTGAAGCATTACCTCGAGAAGAAGGCTGACAAAAGAGGAATAACACAGGACTTGCATGCATCAGAATTTTACTGTTTCTCTGACAGTTCAGGTTTCACACATGGACATGCCCTAAATACATTTTAAAAGGACTCATTCAGATTATTCTTTTTTTCTTCAGCTGCTCCATCTGTGGAACCCATCTCGTATTCTAAATGACAGTTATCAAGAAATCTACCTTACTAAAACACAAGAGAATTATTTTTAATGGTTATTTCTCCTCTGTAATTTCTGTAGCAAAGTGACTACAACCAGTGTGAGTAAAATACATTAAGGATATCCTGAGATGGTTTCTCTTTACTTCTGCTTTTATTAGCCTCTCTCTCAGGGCTGAAAATCAAGACCTTCATTCCTCTTGTTTTTTTCACCATCATCCAGAGGACTATTTCATTCAATAGAGAACATATCTGGGATGTTAAACTGAGTTCTATCATAATCAATTTTTCAATTCAGTAACCAAAGCAAAAAAATCAACTGCCTGTAACTCTTGTGCTAATACGACGAATGCATACACATGATAGGCAATTTAACTGGAATTAATGAATGAAAATACATAGAATAATTAAACATGAGTGATTATTTGTAGTGATATTATCAGTTGATAAATTCAATAGCTATAAAAACAAGCAAGTTCTGATTCTCTTCTGCTATAGAAGCATGGCAGGGAAGGGGGAACAGAACTGGAATGATAAAGTGTTCCAGCCATATCAGGGAGTTTTTTGAGTTCCCAGATCAGTGTTAACTACTCAGTAAAACAGAACCACAAGCATAGCACACTATTACAAAGTTCTGCAGAAAACCAATTCAGTTAATAAATTCTGCACAGTGTTCTGTCTGAAAGAACAGTGTTCTGCTCCCAGAAAGTAATTAATTATAAATTACAAATTCTGTATTGCAACAATGGGTGGTACAAGCGAATGAGAAAGGCTACACTGGGGAAGAGACAGAAGGGAAGGCAGAAAGATGAATTTGGAGAGAATTCTTGGAAGACATTTCACATAACTGGAAAATAAAATGTCCTGAACAGCAGAACACTTCACAGACCAGAAATTATCACCAGCCACCATTTCAGATGCATAAATGTAAAATGCTAGTTGTTTCCATAATCAAAAATTCCAAGTATAGACTAAGGCATAAATAAGATAATGTATGAAGAGACTGTAGGCCTCCAATCAATCGTAGGCACAATTTTCCTTGCCTGAGATAAGTAACAAGGTGATATTTAGCAGATTACAATATGGCTATGTATTTAATAATGTGAATTCCTATCTAATGAACAAAATTATTAGTTTTATTTTTTTTTCTACTTTCTTAACTGCATCTTTGGTAAACATCATCCTAAATGTTAATAACTTCCTACACACTCCCAAGTACTATACCTCAGGCACCTCTCAGATGGCATCTTTCAGTCTTCTGAATATCAAAACTTATAATCCTCTAGGAAGAACTGCGAGTGTTCCAGCTAGAAAAAGAGAATGAAGAGAAACATTAAAATTCAAAGCATACACAGCCTAAGCCTTAAAGATCAATACTTTCAGGATGTGCAATTCAAAAGCGACTTTCACTGTCTAGATTTGAGTACAGTCTGAAAGTGGTCTTTCCTCTAGTCTTTTTTAGAGATTCACACCCTGTCATCTGAATGTCCTGCACCTACTGACCTTGAGGAATGCTTTCCACAAATTCAGGAACACATTTAATTTCAAAAAACCTGAAGAGGAGGGAAGGTAAGGTGAGGAGGGAAGTAACTGTACAAAAAATCCTTAAAAATAAAAATATAAAATAAAAAAAGTAAGCCAAAGGCATGTATTAGTGTTTTCTTACTTCCCAGAATAACACGCAATTTTTATGTTCAATGATCCTAAGGGTCTTTTCCAACTTAAATGACTCTATGATGCTATATTCATTCTGTCAAATATAAACAGTATAGTCCAATCATTTTTATAAACACAACAGCTCTTTTTTAAAAAGACAAAATACTGAAGTGACCATATAAATAAACACAGTACAACTGAAGCTTCGAAAGACCTAAATTATTGAAAATGAGGTTGTACAGCAAATTTTTAACTGGTGTAGCAGCCAGCACAGCTGACAAGACATTTCAACTTCATATAAGAATTATAAAAGAAAAAATAGGTTTTAACAGAATAGTCAAAAAAGAAAAGTACAATACTTTGACTGCTTATTTAAACTACGTGTGGATTGTTTAATGTAACTCAGTAACATTGAAGTAATACAATTCAACAAAATCTGAAGAACGTAAAGGTTTCCATATTTTTCTCCCTTTTCCAAAATGACTGTAATTCTGAACAGATGGGTGAGGTCATAGAGAACCCACGCTGATGATTCAGTGGGATACTAAGCAAATGGGTATGTAGTGCTTTCCACTAGTGGTTTCAGAGCATTTCACTCTCATCATCAACAATCACTGTTCTAGTTCTACTAAGACAATTCACCCTATCCTTCAAGAGACAGAAAAACACAGCACACTAAGACGGTGCTGTCAACTAAGGAAGCAAACTCATTTCTGATCAATGTACCTGCTCTTGTATACACCCATACACCAATACTGATGTCTGCCCTTAGGAAATCCTACACCATCCAGAGATTGCTAGAGAACAAATCCAACCTTTCTCTGAACTTTAAGAGGTCCAAACTCTCTGGCCCACACACAGAAAAATAAAAAACAAACCCAAACCACAAGCAGCCGTGAGAGGAGAGGAAGGACGAAGACGTACAGGGAAAAGCATTCCTTCTACAATAATTAAGGCATATGGATCAAAGAATTAACAAAATTTTCAAACAGTCCCACACTGCATTCAGTGTTTTTACCCTAACAAATCAATCTTCCCTAAACTTTGGCACGCCTCCTTTCTTTTCCAAAGCTCCAGCACAGCCTCACTTAAATGTACACCATGTACACAAGAGTAGTGTGTAAATCATTTAATCAATACTGCACTGATTTTATTTAGCCATATAGAATTAAGGCAGCTCAACATTTTTAGTAACTGGAAATTTGAAAGCATTATCCTTACTGGAAAAAAAAAAAAAAAAAAAAAAAGGAGGCACTTCTACCTGTTGCATGGATGTGCTGCGCCAGAGCAGTTCTAAAACAATTTGCACCAAGAGTTTATTTCTATTTCAGACAGCTGGATACATCTCCATTATATAAACTGTGATTGGTACCTAAGGACACTCCTTGCATTAGAATGTTTAAGACATACTATTGTCTTTCAATTTAACTACTTTAAGTAATCAAATCAGTTTAAAAGATTAGTTCATAAACTTAAGGATAAGACTTTTAGTTTAAGTGGAAAACTTTAAAACCACCTAAATTCTTCTGTTATAGTGAAATACTCCTTAATGCAGGAAATTACAGGAAAAATATAGGGAAGAGAGAAAATGCTCATTACATCCTAGGTTTGAGATACTTGCTAAAATTGCCAAAACTCATTTTTTAAAATAATATATTATTTCACTCTTTGTGATTTTGCGATGAACACTAATCCCCAACACTATAGTATTTTACAACTAAAATTTATTTTCTTATTGCTTCATTAATTTTTTCACATCCTAGAAAAGTGCTCCAATTAAAAATTTGCAAATGAATAAATTATCTAGCTAGCACTGGAGGAACATAATATTTTGGTAGGGAATGGTGTACCGTTCCTAAATGGAGAAAAGAAAAACCCTCAACTGTAGTTTCCTATGTAAACACAGTGTATCTAAGGATTTTGAAGGTAAGCAATTCAAAAGAAATCACACTGTCCATGCAAATGATTACAGCAAACTAATACATCAACACAGTGTTTGCTCTGTTTGCCTGACGAAATGTCAGTCTTTCTATATATATTTTTGTCGCAGTCTTATGGCACAGCAAAACAAACAGTAGTTTTTTTGCACTCTCAGGACATCTTGGAATGAAGTGTCACTCTGCTGCACCTGTTGCACACTGTTAAGTTATGCTGCTTCTTTAATCTAAATTACCAGTGGAATTCAGGAATTATTTGTTCAAAGACTAGTGAAAAGCATTTAAGCGGGCAGCATTTCTTCCTTTATTTCAACTGGAAAATTAAAATGGTTTGGAAATATTAGACAAAGTAGTTTAGTATCCAAAAGTATTTAGTGGCAAGAGTGCATGCGCCCTTTTCCAGAAAAAGTCTTGTTCATTTAAATTAATCTTGAGGAGCCAATACCAAGTTCATAGTTTACACAGAATGCATAAGAAGCATTGAAAGAATTTCGGTTACACCTTTTCTCATCCTTTTGGTGGGTTTATTTGTTTTTCTTGTCTCATTTCGAAACAAACTGAAGGCGAGAACATATTTCTAATTAGTTCTTGAAAATAACAAGCCACATACAAATAAATCCAATACAGAATATGGATTAGATTAAGGAGTGAAGGGTGTAGGAGATAAAAATAAAACTCCTATTCAATCTAATTTCTGAAAATAACTTAAATTCCCAAAATTCACTATTTCCTCCCTATTGAAGTAACAAGATTTTTTTTCTAGTTCACGTATCTGATTTCACAGAGTTGCCCAAACCATAGTCCAGATCATCACAGAACTTATTCTGTTGCATAAACAGGCTCTGTATTTTATACTGGGTACCTAACAAACATTTTTTCCACCCTAATTATGCTTCCTTTGTCTTGAAAACTAGTAAAAAATGTATATTCATAATGGAAATGACAAGCAAATAATAATGCCTGAAAACATTCAGGTTTTCTACATAATTCAAGCTTATATAAAATAATTACCACCTTGATGGTTTCATCAATATTTTTTCCCATTTGCTCTAAGTAAGTAAGAACTGAGTTATAATCAACTTCAGTGTGAACTCACTTTCAAAACGTGATATAAGCATTATTTTTGTTAGGCCAAAAATGAAATTATTTAAAAATCCTGATTTTAAATGTGTTCTTCATACAAAAATAAAATAACATTTGACAACAAGCTTGTACTCTCTTCTTCACTAAGGTAATTCCTTCTTAGGCAGGAGTTACTGAACTATCCCACTCCCATCCCCTGAGCCCCAGCCTAGGTTTAGGGGAAAGTAAGGGTTCTATTACCTATGCAGGAGTCAGAAAAACCCCACTTGACTGCCTCCATGCTTCTAGGTAACACACTCTTCTGTGGTGGGAGAGGTGAGACTCTGCCCTTCTCAGATACTTGGCAAGACTGACAAATAAAAAAGTGACAAAAATCAAAGTGAAACACGGGCAACTACCACTTCACAGAGTCCAGCGTAACACAGTTTTCAAGAGATACTAAAAGATGCTTTTGTAGACAGAAGAGATGTTCTCTTGCAAACATGGCCAGGATCAGAACTCCTTTGAAAGACAGGGTGGAAAATTACAGAGCATTTGGTGCCTTTTATCTCACATAAAGGAAATAGCTTAACTGTGAAAAGCTGCAACACAATATTTGAGCTAAATATCTTTCAAACTGTTCGCTGAGATCCAGGCAGCCATACATAATCTTCACTGCAGCCAGATGCTGTTGTGATGATCCACATTTGGAGGGAGGTAGAAGAGCCAAGAACCCCTGGGGATGTCTACAAGTAGCCACTGCTTTGCTCCTCACAGCAGCCCCTGCTGCTTCAGAGCCACTCACAGAGTGCCAGGAGTGCCTCTCTGGGGAGACCTCTGTTACTCATCTCTAAATACAGGATGCAGTGAGACTTTGAGAACAGTGAAGTCCTTTACACTGGTACCACTTACGGCAGCTTCCACCTAGCTCATCACAAATAAAGTTGCTGATCTTCTGTTTTACCACTGAACTTCACAGAATGGCACTGCACTAGCTAAGTACTGCTCAGCCTTTAAAGTCTTGCAACGTATGAAAAGCCCTCTAATTTCTCCTTAAATTTTTTACTTTGAATTGGGAAAGCCACTCATTCATCTATTACCACATTACTTAACACAATACTGCTGATCAAAAATTTATTTCAAAAAATTAATTTTACCTCACTCAAACCATGTAGCCAAACCTTGAGTATTTAAGCACAGATTTTAATCTAATTTCACATAGCTAGCTTTAGTTAAATTCCTAATCTTCATTTCACCTCTCAGTAACCATAAAAAGCTGTTGATTCATAAAACTGCACATTAAATGTGGGTTTTTTCATTTCTCTGTGTACAGATAATGTTATCTTTTTGGATAGCGATATTTCACTTAGATATATTTATTAACATTCTTAATTATTACTGTTGTTATGTTGGAAAACAATAACTCAACATTACTTATGTTAAATTTGCTGTGTGCCAAACCAGCTTACAAAGAAATTTATTAAAATACACATGCTCAAGAACTGGTTAAAAAGATTAAAAATACTGAATATATAAATAATTAAAAAGATATTTTGCATTTTCAAGTAGTTATCTTTAATTAGTTATCTTCTTTCCCTCAAATCACTCCTTTTCCAAGTGTGTATTTTAAGTATTGAAAAACACCTCTACTTAAATCCACACCACTTCAAGTTAGATGCATGGACAAACTGAAGGGATCATGAGCTCTTTCCTGCAAAAAGTAAAATTTCGAACCAACTGAATGAGCTGTGAAGATAAAACCTTTGTATGCAGCGAAATGGTATTTTCACTTTGACAGCTCCAAATATCTAATTTAAATTCGGCTTTTTTTAAAAAAGAAAATACAACATTTAAAAGCTAACAGAAGTACACTATACTCATTTCATTCCAGAATGGCATCATAGCACATCCTGACAGAGGCTGTCATGGATACAGAACTAGACCATTAAGATTTACCCATGGTAATTTTCTGTTCTAGCCTGGATCCTTATTCACAGGAGCTTCTGCTTTTGCTTGTGGTTTTAATAAGTCAAAATAAATCATCCTTTCAAGCTGTACTTCACCTTCTCTTAAAGCAAGAGTCTCTTCAGAAACAAAACTATGGGTTTACGATTCACAGAAAATAAAGGACAACATTATCTTCCACTTTTTTTTAATCACATCTCTGCCAAATTAATTTGTCAAAAGGAAAACCCTTGGAAACAGATTTAAAGTCTGACTGCAAACCTTTTCTGAATATATTAACACACTTTACCCACATGCCTGGGAGACACCACTTTGTCCTCTTTTCATTGAGATCTTTAAGAATTGAAATGTTTTTCCCCTTCCATAAAATATGTTCAAGAATGTCCAGTGTGAGAAAAACTCTGCCACTGCCCAATGTTGTCAGTGAAACCATCACTCAGCTCAAACACAAGCTGCTCAACTAATTTAATCCCTCAATACAGTGACTTTCAAGAAAAAGCTTTCAAAGTACTGAAAAAAACTCTTAATGTAAATTACAACATTAAGGGAATAAAAAACCTGAAATCCTGGATTTTTTTTGGGAAAACAGAAGTCAGTCAAGACACCTCAAGAAAAAAAATCAGCAAAAGACATATAAAATAAATCCACAAAAAATTCAAACTGTTACACTCTTCTGATTAATTACAAACTATTTTCTTGTGAGACTAGAAAGGTCACTGCTATCTTCAGGCCATCAGCTATAGTCAATTAGAATAATGAGGTTTATTTTCTATTGCTACCAAATTACCATCTGGCTTCACAGAATAATTTAGATCTTAAACCACAAAAATATAAAATGAAATCACAAGGCTAAAGGCTGTATGAGTAGAACAACATCTTTATGTCTTTATATCTTCGGTGTGGAGTTATATCTTCTATTTATCTCAATATATCAGCATTTGGAAGATTTTTTCTGAATACACATTCAGATAAAACAAAAAGCCAGTTTCATGGTCATCTGTGTTACTTAAGGCATTATTTTACCTAAACTACTACCTGAGAAAGAGGTTGTTGCATTCCAGTGATAAAACCATAGACAATCATGTAACTCAACTGGAAACTGCACAGATGAAGTTTGATGATTTTGAAGACAAGCTTTGCTTCCAGAACGTGTGCACACAGTTTCACATATTTCATTCGTAAAAAGGTAACGGTTTTATACATCTCTAGTAACATACCTTTGCGCACTATCATCTTAGCTTTTCAGAGCACTCACTGTTACTGTTGTTTAAACTATGACACTAAATACCTGCTGAAAGGAGCAGGACATAACTTACAGCAGATTAATTTATCATGGTTGGGAGGACAATATTACAACTTGATCCCAATCATGGCAGGGGACTGGACTAGATGACCTTCAAGCGTCCCTTTCAACCCAACCTATTCTACTTTTCTTATTTTCTCATCTTTCTGAATGTTAGGCAACAAATATGCAAAGCACGCTCAAAATGAAGTATCTAATCCATACATTGAGTTCATGGTTGGTATAAGGGACAAGTCAAAAGGTCTCTGGTCAGTTTTAAGGCATTCTCTGCCTGGCATAAACCAAAATCTTTGTTACTATGCTTTCAAGATTTTTCCTGTAGACTTTATAAAAAGGAAATTAAAGACAGGGCAACCTTAGTAGTTTGCAATTGCATATTATTTTGGAATTTGATTTGCATCTTCATAGGATGAAAAAAAAAAAACCCAACCAAGAACACCCTGTTCTTCAAGTCTAAAATTTTTTTTTTTTTTTTTTTTGGGGAATTTGTCATGTTTGTTGCAAAATCATAGAATGGTTTGGGTTGGAAGAGACCTTAAAGATCCTCTAAGTCCCAACCACCTGTCAGGGACAGGGACTCCACTCACTAGACCAGTCTGCTCAGAGCTCCATCCAACCTGGGCTTGAACACTTCCAGGCATGGGGCAACCAGAACTTCTCTGGGCAATCAATTGCAGTGCTTCACCACCCTCGGAGTAAAGAATGTCTTCCCTAAGATCTAAACTAAAACCTGCTCTCTTGCAGTTTAAAACCTCTTGCCCCTTGTACCTTGCCCTGCCACTACATGCTCTTGTAAGAAGCCCCTCTTCCACCTTCTTACAAGCCCCGTTTAGGTATTGGAAGGCTGCTCGAAGGTCTCCACAGTGCTTTGTCTTCTCATTGCTGAACAGCCCCAGCTCTCAGCCTATCTTCACAGGAAAGGTGCTCCATTCTTCTGATCATCTTTGTGGCCCTCCTCTGGATCTGCTCTAATAGGTCCACAAATGTGGAAGGTCTCTCTAAGTCAAGTCAGAATGTTTTACAGTTGAATGCAACAGAAGTTTAACTAGAAAGATTGTAATTATTTCTCCTGAAAACTCTAGAAACAAACATGGAAAAGGACATACAATAGTGAGGTGTGGTCAAAAATTATGTCATCTTCACCAGGGCCTCACTCAGATAAGCCTTAGATTTTTAACTTTCACAACCATCAAGATGCTTTTATTGAACACAACAATTATTCTTTTCCGGAGTATTAAGAGTCAAAAATACATAAACGTTTTTGAAGCTACTTCAAATCTGCATATATACTATTTACACCAGATAGGAATATACAGTACTGTGGTCTACAATCTGGCAACTGGGCCACTGTTCATATCTATGACTGAGACTTTAAAAACCCACATAAAAATACTAAGAAAAATGTGATTTCTCAATAGTGTATAGTCTTGCATAACTGAGGTGATCAGTTATGTGTCCACATGACATTTCCAGTATTTATATATTTCAATAAAATCACAGAGAGTTTATGCATCTCTATGGCACCTGCAACAGACCTTCAAGTTTCTCTGTGAAATAGCATTCATGAAGTTAAAAGTAAAAGGCTGTGACTACCATCAGTTAACACCTACTGTCTAAGAATGGCTTTCAGTAGCCACAGGGTGGCAGAACTATACTTCAATATAACTTGTACCTCCAGGACAGTGACATGATTTCGAAGAGTGGGTTTTCCCCCCTCCTTACAGTATAATTACAATAATGTAAAAATACTTGCTCTGTGTTCAGTGTGTGCTTTCAATGCCAGAATTAGAAGGAAAAGAATATCTGTACATAAAAGTACAACTACACAGCAGTTCTATAAACATCAAAACACTGCAACAGTTTACTGACCTCCATGTTTCTATTTTGAAAAAAATATTCAAGTCGTAGAGTAACTGATCACTAAAATGCCTATCAATTTTACTCCATATAGAATCAAAGAATCACAGAATGGATTTGGTTAGAAGGGCCCTTAAAGATCATCTAGGTCCAGCTCCCTCTCCCATGGGCAGGGTCCACTCAACCAGGTTGCTTAAAGTCCCATTCAACCTGGCCTTGAACACTTTCAGGAATGAAGCATCCACAGTTTCTCCGGGCAACCTGTTCCACTTCCTCTCTGCCCTCTGAATAAGGAATTGCTACTTGGCATCTAACCTAAACCTTGTAAAACCATTCCCCTTGTCCTACCATTACCTGGCTGTGTAAGTCAGTCTCCCTTCTTTTTATAAGGTCCCTTACTCTAAGACCACTGTGAGGTCAGGCTCCAAGTTGTTCTCCAGGTTGAACAGCCCCAACTGTCTCAGCCTGTCTCTGGAGGAAAGGTGCTTCAGCCCTTTGAGCATTGTTGTGATCCTTCCCTGGACTTTCTAACAAGTTCCTTGTGTTGAGAACCCCAGAACTAGACACATAGTTGGCTTATGGATTATTCCTCCACTTGTCAATGTAAAAGAAGAAAGATATTTGCAAACACCTTTCTGTTAAGAGAAAAGGGCATCAAAATATTTCTGATAGCTTTAAGCAAATTGGGCAGAGTGCCATCCACCTTGATGATGAAACACATTTTGATGAGGCCAAGAGGGAGATGTCAAGTAGGTAGGGAGAGGAAACAAAAACAACATGAAGGAAGCTGGTGATGAAAACCAGCTACAGTTATTTCCCGGGTTTCCCGTTTTGCAAAGGGGAACGGGAAACACTGGAATAGTACACAATACTAAAATCAGGTGAGTATCTGGGAAAACTGATGAGAAAGCATGGATTTTTCTATAGTGCAATCATAGGAAGAGAAGCCAGAGGTCATCAAGTAATAATCCTAATTTCTGGGCAAGAAGACTGAATGGTCAGGAGAGCAGACTGGGAAAGCACACAGAAGAAAGAGACAAGGGCAGGGAAGATCCTGGGCTAAAATGTGTGTGTGACAAAGCCATCAGTTTTAGAAGAAAACAACTAAAAGAATCAATGTCTGTCTTATTTTCTCATCTTTCTGAATGTTAGGCAAGAAATATGCAAAGCATGCTCAAAATGAAGTATCTAATCCATACATGTCTGTTAAAGGCCATTCCATCTAGATCTTAGACTAGAAATCAAGATCACCATGTGGTTTTTTGTTTGTTGGTTTGGGGTTTTTTTGTTTCTTTGTTTTTTTTTGGTTTTTTTTGTTTGTTTGGTTTTTGGTTTTGGTGTTTTTTTTGGTTTTGGTTTGGTTTTTTTTTGTGGAGAAACAGCTGAAGAATATTTGCTTTCACTTTCTGATGACTGTGATGGATTATTGTGAATAATTCTTGACCGCTTACTTGATCTTAGTGCTAATAGTTCCAATCATGCTGCTCTTCCATTCAGTTGGTACAGCTCTTCAGGATTTTTTCAGTTTACCTTTGAAAAAGTGTCAAAGGGTTACATGCTCATGAAACTAAGAACACTAGAAAAGGCAAAAAGCTACATGCTCCAACACCAAAACTGAAGTTCCCTACAATCAGCTTGCTACAAGGCAAGGCACAGGTATTCCTAACTCCATCAGTTCTTAAAACATGAATGTTTGATTTCCCTTAGGGCCCTTTTTCTATACTTAAATTGCATCAAAAGTTCTAAAAGCCTGGCTAATGCCATTCCAGTATTACAGGGATGCCTGTATTATGGTTTAGCTTTAAGGTGCTTTAAGTATAAAAGGAATTCCTACATGTAGCTTTTCATAATTGACTTAGAAGTTTAAGTAGGAGGCACAGGACCTGAGGTTAGCTAGAGGTCTGAAGTAAATCCATCTAATTTAGACCTTTTCCTTACAACAAAATCAGATTGATTGAAACACTTCTTTACTGAAAAGATATGTTTGATTTAAACATTAAAGAAATCTCGATTGAAAGAGAAAATCAAAACTAATTAGATAACCAGAATAAATAAGATTTACAGACAAATTCTGTTTGTGGCTAAGAAACAGTGGGAGAGAGTAGACAAGGTTGCCCATCTCCAAGTTCTATTACACACTGCAATTACAAAAGCTAGAAGCCGTGTACAGTCATGTCTGCTTCTAGCTCTTTACCCTGTTTTACACTGCCTTCTGCAGATTAAAAAACAAACAAACAAACAAAAAACCCACTTATATTTTAGGAAAAACAGAGTTTCCATCATGTACGTATTTTCTTACTGTAAGACCACAATTTCTTACATTCACCACCAGCAACATATTTACCCAGTCACTGCTACCTCTATAGCCTTAATGAGCCTAGCTAGACAAATACACAGATAAGCCTGGTCTGAGATAGGCAAAGTGGCACTGGAGATGTCAGATGGATTTTTTGCACCCATAGACAAAAATCTGCAGGAGAAAGCTCTTACCAAATCACCAGAAGGGAAAATGCTCTCAACTCAAGCAGGATATCAATGGGCAGACCTACTTAGAGAGCTGTGGCCTTCTCCCTGCTCCCTGTGAGTACAATCTGCTAGAGTGTGAGCTTTTGAAGCATTAGGACAGTTGGGAATGGTACAGCTCCTACCAGAGGAAGCTGTGGTTCATGTATCTGCTGGGAACACAAGGGAAAACATCAGGACACCTGACTTCTTATACTGGAAAACAGCTGAATGCCCTGCCCAAGCTGATGACAGAGTTAGTGGATTCTTTTTTGCCAAGGATTTATCCAGAATCTAAATTTCATACTAGAGTATTTTACTGAAATAGGAGATCTCCTTGTTTCTCTCATTCTTTACTCAACACATGTTCCACTTCTAACAGACTATATTAAATGTTCCAGACCAGCTACATAGAAAATGTTCTGATATTGAGCACTGTCATTAAAACCCAGTATCAATACAACAAATAAAAATTCCTCTCAGAGTAGAAGGGACATACCTGGTAGGGAGGGGAGGTGACAGGAAATACAGTCTAAAAAAACTCACAGTGAAGATGCATATGATATATTTGTAGTGTGAGTCATAACTTTGACAACATGTCTTGAGAAACTCAGTTTAAGGAAGTACTTTTTCCTAAAGTAAAATATCACTCTAATTAAGATTTATCAAATAGGTTAATAGAGGAACATATAAGTTCTTGTCTGGAAACATCAGATTTGAATGTGATCTATTCTCTGATTTTCAGAGACAATCCAAGAATTCATACTTTAAATCCTTTGGGTATACACAGATTTAAAGACAGACTCAGATCCATTTTTAGCCAAATGTTGCATCAATACTTCTCAGATTATTTAAACAAATGAAAAACCCACAACAAAACCACAAAAACCCAAACAAACAAACAAAAAGCACAGAAAAACGCCACCAAAACCCAGAAGTTAAATTTCAAAAGAAAAGTAATTTTTTTTTTTTTTTTTTAACAAGTTGCTGTTTAAGTTCCCAAGGGTACCTATGAAAGATTGCATAAGGCTACAGCTAAGTGCTTATTGCAGAAGGGAGGAATTTAAAACTTGTATACTTTTTGATTTTTTCTATCAGTTAAACTGACGTCTTGTTCTTCCCTTTATATACATCCAAGCAACTTGCAGCTTGTTGAGTCGTTGTCCTGAAGCATCTATCACTACACAGACATTAAACTGGTAAGCTCAGCAAGACTCTAGGGTTTGTAAATACTGCTCCTAGAACCAAACATCAGATGATTTGTGGAGACAGACCTACATGCCTAAGTGAAGTTTGTGAATTGAATGCCAACCACTAGAATCCCAGTATATTTGAGAAAGTGCTAAGCGGGGGGGGGGGGGGGGGGGGGGGGGGGGGGGGGGGGGGGGGGGGGGGAATAAAGGTATTTGTTTCCTTGTTTCTAAAATAACATTTATTTTTTAATTTTAAGGGCAATAATCACCTTGTTAAAAAACACTAAATGCTACAAATAGCTACTCATCAAGTTAAAACACTGTTTCTTCTATAATTTAATGGGCATAAATTAACAGACATAGAATTCCTGTTGAACAGTAGAAAATGCTATTTACTGTGAGGAATTGTTAAACACATATTGCCCAGAGAGCTTGGGGAGTCTTCATTCTTAGAGATATTCGAAACACCTTTGGATACCATCCTGGACAATCTGATTTAGCTGACCCTGCTTAAACAGGGGGCTTTGACTAAGTTATGTCAAGAGGTCCTTTCCAACCTAGACAATTCTGTGCTTTGTGTGATTCTCTGTGGTAACAGCTGAGAAGACTATGAATGTACTGCATGCATGCAAGAGCATATTAGTCCCATATGACCTATTTATTCCACATTCCAATCTCCTTGAAGACATTTTATCTCATAAAAGGAAACAGAAGGGGCAAAAGGGGGAAATTCTATCAAAACCACAGCAAATACACATGCCTCCACACTCAGTTAGGTGTCCCAGTAGGACACATTTATGAGTTTCAGTCTTTTCTATTTTCAGTCTTTTCTATTTATTGGAACTGCGTAGGAATCCTTTTAACTCCTGTCTAGAAATAATACCAATCCAAACCAAGTGTACTGTAGCACTAAATACTTGTTTTGTCATAAGCAAGTAGGTTTTTTCTTTTCTTTTCTTTTTTAGGATAGGAAAACTTGGTAGCAATGCAAGTGCCACTTCAGTTCATATGAAGTTTGATGATTATTTCACTGGATAAACAAAAATAGTACTTTGTAAGCAATATGCATGCATTTTTTTAAAAATAATTTTCTAATTAAATTGAATTGCTACTTTAATTCAGTTGACAATAAACAGGAATTTACTGTTATTTCAGACCCTGTAGAGTATCTAAGCCATCTTCCTGGGGAGATGAAAAAGATGACCTAGGACATGCAGGACCCTTCTGGATCAGTATCTCAAGTGGCACTAGACATTCCTATTCCAGAGAGTAACCTGAACCCTGAATGGCTCCTGACAAAGAGCAAAAGAATTTATTTTCTTAAAGTCAGATCCAGTGAGGGTATTTTCAGTTTTCCAACAGATGGTCATTAATCAAAAGAAATCCAACCAATTTAAAGTACCTTGAATAAATTTCCATCATTAAAATTTTTGCTTTTAAATGTAATGCTTCTCATAATCAAAAGTTAAGGCAATCAATTAGAACATATCAGAATCGAGTCACACTAAGAAGCCTTCTTGAAAGATAATTCTGCTAACTATGATGTCTGGGAAAGCCACTGCTCCTACGGGTCACAGAGGACACCTCTACCACAACTACACTGCTAGGTAGGGAAGAAAATCAAAACTAAAGGAAACCATGAATTACCAAAGGGACAACAGTGGCCTATTACTGCTACTACCATACCCCAGAAAACAGTGAAGATTTTCCTGTATATGGTAGCAAAAAAACTCTGCAAGAGAGCCCTGGAGAGGTGTCTTCCTCCAAATCTCTTCCTCATGGACATGCATAAGGCCAAAATAGTCCCTTAATTCCTAAAAATGTTATTAAAGTACTTGCAGAAGTCAAAGTTCTAAAATTGAAAGATCCACAATCTTTTTAGCAGAGCACCGAGTTATCAAGCTCATATTACATAGGTTTGGGGGTGGGGGTTCCCTTCAGTGTTGGCTGGTTTGGGATTTTTTGGTAGTGGAAGAGAACTTTCACCAAACAACTCAGTTGACTAGATCTTATGTTATTAGCTGCTTGGCTTTGCACTTTCTACATGATCTCACATTAGCATTTTTAATTATTTAAAAGGCATTAAATATTGCTGGTACCAGCAGGATCAGAGATTAACTTCTTAATAATCACTCTTGTTTGAGAGTAAATCGTTTGATTCCAGCTGCTATGAACTTTTAAACAAGCAAAAGCAACTTTTGCTGACATAAAAGGGACAACCAACTCTGCAAAAGAACGGTGATAAAATTAAACTGCCAATGTCCAACAAAACAACATAATTTTATACTAGGCACTTTGCAAAATTTTAAAAAGTTTACTTGCTCAGGAGAAATCTAAATTACTGTATTTTACTATATTATTCTGACTTCTATGCTGTATCAGAACACTTCCACATTAATTTTACTCGAGCTACTTTTTCATTAGCTTGGATTCCCAGCCTCCAACCCACATGGAAGCTATCTAGGTTGCTTTTACGTTTGGATCACAGAAAATAATAAAATGTAAATACATCACTGTTAGTACACCTCTAGAATAATCAATGGGACAGCAGGATCCCTAAAATCAACTGAATTTCTAAATCAAAACTAGACACAGACTGATTTAGGAAGGAAAATGCTAACTTAGGCTCTAACACTAAAGAATGGTTTTGTTGCAATCACAGGAAAGCTGTGATCAGAAAATAAACCCATTTTAAGGTATGAAACAGCCAAAATAAACCAGTCATGGTGGTTTCCTTCCCTGTCACAAAATGTACCTGCTGGAATAAAACTGTACCTGAAGCTCTCACCTCTCAAAAAGAATGAAGTTTATAGGGCTGAAGATTACTGAGAGAAGCTTGAAAACATAATCTAACACCAGGCTTATGACTCCTACTGGGGAATGTCTGAATTAATTACTGACATCTGGGAACTGAATTCTAGACATTGAATGCTTGAGAATGACAACGCTAAGATCAAAAGCCATTCAGTGACATAACAAGTAGAAGCTATCCATCAGTGTCTTGAGCTGGGAACAGAGACACACTGGCCCCAAAAATGCTGACTGGCATAAAGATGGCCTAAATCACCCACTCATCCCCTCCAATGGCCGAGCCCAAGGATACCGCAGATATATCCAAGGACTAAGAGGATAATTAAATTGCGTTTGGTTTCTCTTTACCAAATGGCACACACAAGAAGCTGGATTTGAACCAGAATTTGCAGGAGACAGACTGCTCCTCACCTTGCCAAGGAACTGAGCCATTGTATTGTACACGATCCAGCACTCTAAGCACACATTCACTGCTTCTTTTCCATCTTTGGACAGTAAGGTGCCTAATGTAGCCAAGAATTGTAAAACTACTTTGGTCAGGTTTATTAAATTACCTTAGTTATTCAATGCTACAGTCACCCCCATCTAATCAGGAGACAACTGATCTCCAATAAATAATTAAATAGATAAATAAATAAATAAAGTCTAAAAGATCTCTCCCCACCTGGCACACACTTTAACTTGTAGATCTGACAGTGTTGCCAGTCACTGAGCATATAGAAGTTCTTGCATCACCACTAGCTTGCTCTCAGGCTAACTCTTTGTTATATTTGAAAAACAAATGCAAGTTTTTACGTCTGTATCTATACCAATTTCAAGATAACCAAATAAAGGCTCTTGCCACCAATTCTCAGAAGTGAAAGAGCACAGACTGTACACTAAGTAGAACTAAAAGCTATTTTTGAAATTGCTTTAGTAAGTGCTACTGGCAATACAAACATTCTCAAAGATTAATCAAAATCCGATGCAGCAATACTATTAGGACTCAAGTTTCCCCAACAAATTACCATGTAAGCGTGGTCTTTGAAATCTTTTTCTGACAGAGAGAGAAAACAGAATTTCTGAATCTGGACTGGAATTTACTGACCTGCAGTTCCCAAGGGATTACCACCTCACCTGCATTCAAACACAGCCAAATGCAGGGACCTGCAGACATACAAGTAATTTCTCAGCACTTTACTCACAAAAAATACTACACCACAAATAGTGTTCCTACATGCTTTGCTAATTTGTTCACAGCTAAGTGGGTATCTCTACACAGCACAGTCAATTTGTGTGCCCTAATGGCAGATTATGTGGAAGGTTTCATCTGTTCTGTAAAACATTTCTTTTTCCTATCATCATGGTCACAAAGGCATTTGAGCTATTAATACAATTTCCCTGCCTACTTGGTTCCAGTGGAACCCTACAACCAAGAGATTCTCTGTGAAGACCCTAGGATTGCTGAAGACACATTTCCTCTCCACACAGGGAACAACTAAGAAAAAGGTTTGGCCTTAGCCATTATTTTTATTACCATTTTATCAGCTCCATTTCTAGTCTGAGTCTAGTCTATCTTTCAAGGCTAGAGATTCTTTGGTATATTGCTGTTGGTTGCATGAAAACCACCAAAAAAGTTGCAAAAAAGTCAATATGAGTTATCAGCTACTAAGATACTCAGACTTAATCACAAAAACTATGTGTCAGTATAAAATAAAAATGGAATATTGATTTTGATTTGGTTTGACTTGTTTGGTACCATTTAACAACTACTTAAAAAAACCCCATAAATTGATCTTTCAGCTATGCAATTGAAAATGCTCTATTGCCTACCTATCACTCTATATTATGTTAGACTCAAAAAATCCCAAGAACACAAAATAATAAGGAAAATAACTGCTCTCTAGTAGGTAATTATCTCATTTAGTACTAAAAGAGCTTTCCTTGTAGTACTAGGTTTGTTAGGGGATTTCTGAAAGAATTATTTTCTTTAGCTAATTACAGCATTTTAAGTAACTGCAAGATCATTAACACTCAGAAACAGGTAGCAAATGTTCTTGGAAATATCTTGGGGAGATACAAAAGACTCACAGCAGTATTGAATGCAGCTGAAGATTTTCACCCTCCTCTGAGGCTGGAGTTGGTTAAAATCATTTGCCCTTCTTTTCTTTAGATTTTCTAAAGACTGAAAACAGGAGAACATGATATTTTACTCAATTTTATCCCAGGTTCACAAACAATGTTTTCCAGTATTTGAAAATTACTTGCTTCTTTTGTTCACAGTCTCTTCTGCCTTCGCAAACCATGAATAACAGCCCATCTTTTATTTGTTTTCAGTTTCTCACAGAACCAGTTTGTTATGACTGCTCTCTCCTACACAAAAGCTGGTCAGGATTTCCAAACACCCTTCTGTTTATTTATGGCAAGCTGCAGTGTAAACATTTGCTTACTACAAATCAGTGCCAGAAATTGCTAAATAAACCCACTGTTTTAACACCTTTTACCCCCAACTATATGAAAGAAAACTAAACACTTGCAGTCCACATGCCTTTCTCTAGTCTGCATATATTCATCACAGGTCAAAGCAACTTTCTCTCCTTCCAAGATAGAACGGGTACAAGTTCAGCAGCACTGCTGGCTTCTATACTTCCTTCTTTTGCCTGACCTGGTTTAAGAGTCTAAGAGAGACTGCTTTTTAATTTTTAGGGGGAGGTTTTTTATTTTTTCTTAAAGCTCTAAAGGAATAGTGATCCAATCCCAGCACAAGCAGCACACGAGCAACAAGCTGCAGCAAGAGAGCCATGGGATCAGTATACCTCAAGCCACTATAGCTGGAGAACATCTTATGTCAAAACAAGATGCATAAGGTGTCATAAACCCATTAGATGGAATTTTCTGATAAAGTCTGGTTCTTCTGACAGTTTTCAAATGTGTGTAACAGAGATAAACAGATGGAAAATAAGCTTAGTTGACAACAGATAGAGGGTTTGGGTTTTTTTCCCCTTCAAATAGAAGGTTCTGAATTTACAGCTCAAGATATTCTTCAACCAATCCCTAGCTCTCCTTAGTCTGAGGACACAGCTTTTCTCTACTTGGAGAAAAACTGCTGTTTCAAAGAAAAAATACCTAAAATTTAGATATCAAGTAATTTTTAATCTCTGGTCTTTAATTAGGAGCAGAAGTGGAATTAGAAAAAGAATGGACAAGTGTTTATACTTATGTGCTTTCTTCAGGTCTAAGCAAAAGAAACACTTCTGTTTGTACTTTTTTCTTTCCTTCCGCAGGCTATACCAACTAACTCAGAAAAAAAACCCAAACAAACAAAACAAACAAACAAAACGCCAACAAAGTCACAAAACCCCAAACAAACAACAAAACCTCACCCTTCTCTCATATATCTTTCTTTAGATCCCTGTAGCTATATTACCAATTTTTTTTTTTTTTTTTTTTAGGTGTTCGGGGCTTGATCTGGTGTGTTTTGGGCTATGTAGTCTTTGGTCTAGAGGGAGATCTGTGTGGTGATCACACAAATCTCCCTCCAGGCCAAGGAATAAAAATATCAAGAACTAAAGACACAGCCTATGAAAATTCACTGCTTGGGTTTCCAACAACAACTTTTAACACTCAAAGCACACAAGCCAGTGACAGGACAAAATGCAGAAACATAATGTGTAATTCACAGAAACAACCTATGCCACTGAAGATGCTTTGACTCCCCTTCCCCTGCATGCCCCATGCTCTGCCACATATAATTGCCCAAGAGCACAGATGACACTTGTGTTGCCAGTAGTGTCACGGTACAAAGCCATACTGACGTCCCACAATAGCGCCTACAACCAGACAAAATGCAGGCACTTGTTCTACTCCTCCAGCTCTGCAGAGGGAGGTGGAAAGCTGGAGGTATTTATGTCTTAAACTGCTACAAATTACAACTGACGAGGTTCTGCTACTGGAGCCTTAATTGTCTTCACCTTCCCAGCAACACTACAAAAAATCAATGCAAGTCCATAGTGCAAGAGTCAGCTTTAATTAGCAAAGACAGTAAATTCAAACAGCCTGTTTAGCAGCTTTCCAGCCTTTAAGGTAGAGTTGGGAATCTTGGGGAAATGTGAACTGCTGCAAGGAATATAAAATCCACTAATTTTGTGTATGACTTGTTCTCATCTGCTATCATTTACATCCAATGATGTGAAGCACGGAATCTGATGCCATTATGCATGATGGTCCTGATCAAAAAGTCTTAAAAAAGTTGAACAAATCTAATAAAACAAAACAAAAAAAATAACATAAAATAAAAAAAAAGGGTAGGGAAGGGAAGGGAAGGGAAGGGAAGGGAAGGGAAGGGAAGGGAAGGGAAGGGAAGGGAAGGGAAGGGAAGGGAAGGGAAGGGAAGGGAAGGGAAGGGAAGGGAAGGGAAGGGAAGGGAAGGGAAGGGAAGGAAGGGAAGGGAAGGGAAGGGAAGGAAGGGAAGGGAAGGAAGGGAAGGAAGGGAAGGGAAGGGAAGGGAAGGGAAGGGAAGGGAAGGGAAGGGAAGGGAAGGGAAGGGAAGGGAAGGGAAGGGAAGGGAAGGGAAGGGAAGGGAAAACTCAAACTGAACATATACTTGAGGATCCAGTCACAGCTGTCCAGGAGAGCTTCCTCCTGCACTAGGTAGCCAGCCCTGGCTACCAAAACATTATGCAATATGCCTTGCTCTCTAATGCTGAATTCCTACTTCTGTTTCACCTCTGTTTCATAATCATAGTTATCCTCCTAAGTAAGCAAGCAAAGCACATCTAGTTATTCTATTTACAGCAACACCTAAGTTTCTGCAGTTCTATGAGTTTGGAGGATGGAGCCACATACATGAAATGCAAATGGACAAGACCTCACTTGCATTGCCATCATTCAACTTCCTACACACTTTCCCTACAAGCAAATACATCATTTATATGAAAAAGTCACCACAGACCGCAAGAAATCCCCAGTGTACTTTACTGTAATCTCACCAAGGATGGGCAGCCCAAGGCAGCAGGGGCATGGCACACTCTCCAGTGCACTCTGCAGTGCTGATGCACTAAGACCCTGCCAGAAAGGAGTTCTGCTCCTTTCCTCTTTGTTTGTCTGAGTTTTCTATGGAAACAGAAAAAGTGCAAAAAAGGAAGTCCAGCCTAAAGAATACACCAAACTGACAAAACAGGTACTTTTATCCCCACAAGAAGGCAGCACTTCAGTTCAGCCTTGCTCTTGAGACCTCTTCTTCTTGAGACAGTTCACTAAAGTCAAAGTCCCAGTTCTGTTCTGAAAACATCACCTTAAGTTCTTTCTTTTTTTGTTGTTGTCTTATGCAACTAAAATATAGGTCACTGACTGAAAGGGAGCTTTCAAAACTAACAGAGAAAAGGCAAAAAAACCACAGAAGATGTATCCCCACAAAGGGAGAACCTTCTTCTTATTGCTTTACAGACATAATTTTAAAATCTGTATTAGACCAGGAAAAAACTATTATTAAAGACACTGTCTTACAAATGTAGCTGTTGGGAAAAAAGGACATTAAGACCAATTCTAGAAAAATCAAAAATAAATCTGAAAAATACACATTCCACATATCCTGATGACATTTCTTAAACCACAAGTTTTTATCTGTTTTGTCTTGACAGGCCAGGTAGAGGCACAGTTTAGTTTACAAAGGGCAGTAGCCCTTTTACTTTATTTGACCTGAAGTGAAACCTGATGGAAAATGTTTCAGACATAATAAGGCCATAAGCTTGCTCACATCTTCTTCAAAATTTGTTATTAATCTAAGCAATGCTGATTTCACTTAAGCAATCGCGTTAAAAAAAACACCCAACAGAACATACAGGACAGAAATCAAGCCTTATCAACAGTGCAGAAATAGATGTCCAACACTCTGAGACACGATACCTTTAAAACAAAGCCTCCCTGTAATCCAAACTAGTGATGCTGAGAATTTTTTCCAACTGGTTTCTTATGGGAGACTAGAATGAAAGGCTATTCTGGAGGCACAAGGGGTTAAAAATTTGAAGAGTAGACAACTGAGGGGAAAAATCCATGACCTTAAGATCTATCCTAAACAATCACAGCATTCCGGAAAAACACAGAAGTAAATTAGGCTCCAACATTACAACATCTATACTGTCAAATATCACCACCATATGTATCATTCCTGTCAGGAAAAACAAAGACAGATGGTTGTAGAAAAAGACACTCTTCAGAACAACCTTAACCTTCACGTACTGACAAATCAAAATATTTACAATATTTATCCCCCTACAGAGCTCATTCCCTACAATTAAAGCTCTTCTAAACTGCCACAGCATATTGTTATGGAAATTTTGGCAGAACAAATTCGTAACTTACATAACCGTTGAGAGTAGTCACCTAACTTAGAGGAAAAAAATCATGCATTCTCAAGTATTACTGATGTTATGATGCCTCTGATTTATTCATAATTGTTTACATATTTCATTGCTTTCTCATCACAGGGAAATATCCAACTGTCAATATCAGGGTCCACAGCTTCCAACCAGCATTAGTGTGACTGGAATCTACACAGCATTCACTACTGGAATGTCACTTTCTGAAACAGCAGCTTTCTCATCTCAAGCAGAAGGAGAGTTGTATTTCAAAGATCTAGCAGTGTATGTGGGTGCTTAAAGACCCCTTGGTACTGCCCCAGTTCCCACAAGCTATCTGCCCTGAGTGACTTCAGTGCCACTAACAGCAAAGAGTACAAAGTTTCCTAATTCCGGTACTCATCTGTGCAAAAGTCCTGCCCCAGAAAGGAGGATGAGCACTGCAGGACCACACACTGGCAACAGACTTCAGTGCTGAATCTTCTCTTAGTCCAGATTTTTCCATAGTTAAAAGTGCAATTAAAACACACATCTGACAAATCTCGACAAAACATTTTTCTAGAGTCTAGAACACAGACTAGCGCCTGCCCAGAACCTGCTGCAGCTCCTTTTTGGCCTCTATTAGACATTTCCCGTTCTAAAAAGGTCAGGCAGATTCAGGGGGGCTGGTCCACATGGGAACACCCAGAACCAGGAGTTTCACAGCTCTCCTATCTCCCAGTTCAAACTGTCAAACTCCAACATAATTGCTTCATTTTCCTCTCTTGAAACTACCTCCCAGAGTGGGCTCTAGTCCTGAAATTTCTTTAGGCTTAGCAGGAATGCTCCTTGAAAAAATGGTCTCCTAAGAATGTTTCTTCTCAATTTGAAGGTTCTAAATGTTCAAAGCCCAAAATTCAGTCAGGGGTAAAAACCCACACATGAGACAAAAAATTTTAAATTTTTTTTTTTAAAAAAAAATCATTAATTAAAACAATTACAAGACCCCATGAAGGGTTTCTGTTCTTTACTTATTTTTGGCAAGCAGAATTTGATAGTAAAATTTCAAAAATCTCATGGAAATAAAAGCATCCCATCTACAAGCACACAGTCATGCAATATAGTATGTACACAGAATGCTAGAGCAGCAGAACTCGTTTTTATTTCATAAGCAGTCAAAAAGACATCTAAATCAGAACACAAAGAAGTGAGGGTTTAGAAATCACTATGTCAAGGATCCTGTCTTTCACTACTAAGTACAAGCATCAAATTCAAGCAATTTGAGGGGATATACTACTTCTACCAGTTAGTAGTATGAGGGTGGGTTTGGGCTTTTTTGTGTCAGGAATAAATTGTTCAAAATTAAACCCCAGGTTTTTAAAAGATTCAATAATTTCTTAGGAAAATCTTGCAATTTTTAGCCTTTTGGCTAAAAGTTCGTTCCTCTATCTCCAAAGAAGAGAGATGCAAAAATTCAAACACGTGATTCCCTCTACTTCCTGCAATCAGGGTAATCAGAGTAATCGAAGTCCTAAGAGCAGAGAACACTCTGGCAAGTATCATAGGGAAGTCTTAAATGGATGAGAATAATGAAGGATAACTTTTTTTTTTCAATAAAAGAATTAAAATGAGACAAATATGTGGTTGCTGTAGGTAAGTATAATTACACTGCATGATATTATTGTTTGGCTAGTTTTTCCCAATAACTGTCATCTGTTCTCACTCAAGTGATTAAATTAATTTCATTTTTCACTTAATCCAATTCCCACTTCTAGTTCAATTTATAATCATCACTTCCCCATGCTAGTGTGGCATTAAATTACTGTCATTCTTGGCCATTAAGTTCATCATATTCCAGTCAGCAGAATCGATCAAAAACACCACAGCAGTGCCATGAATTTCTTATTAAATACATTCCTTTTTGCTGCTTTGTAGAAGGTGATCATCAGTGTCAGAAGCTATGTTACATCAGTTTCTGACTCTTCAGGCAGAAGAAAGGCATTCTGAATCAAAAATAGACAACAAAAAGGGGGGGGGGGTTTGTGTGTTTGTGGGGGTTTTGGGGTTTTTTTTGTTTGTTTGTTTTGGGGGGTTTTTTTGTTTGTTTGGTTTTGGGCTTTTTTTAGTGAACACAGCATTTTCTCTGTTCAAATTGCACTTACTTTACTTTTTAACTGCCCATGGAAGAAATGACCCATGCAAGTATAAATTTCCATCTGCTACTGATCTTCTAACCATACTCTTGCTGTAAAATCAAAAGTTATTATTCCCCTTCATAAAAAAGAGGGGGAAACAAAACAAAACCACCTCCCTTGATGTTACTCAAATTTCTTTGAATGTTCAAATTCAAATCCTAGTCAAATTCACTTGCACAGCTAGCAATACACAGACTTCTCAACGGAAATTGCCATCTTAAACACAGTTGTTCATATCCTGTCTTAAAGAGAAGACAAGCCTGAAGAAAGATTACAACTCCACTAGATCTGTGGGAATCTCATGTTTCTTGTCCAGGGCAAGATTCTGCACTATTTGTTCAGAGTCAGTTTGAAGCACAATCACTTCCAAGCTTGCTTTCATAAAAATATATCCATAAATTAAATTTATGCATAGCCATCTTTACTTTAAAATATCCAACTGTTTTCTGACAGTAAAAACAGTGTTTTTTACTATCTCATTTTCTGTGTAGTTCACCCTGAGCTACAAAGTGTTAAAAACACAACACTTCAATTTCCATATTAAAATTCCCTTCCCTAACAGCATTTTCTCTCACTTGGAATTGAATGAAAGGTGTACCTGCCAATCTAACTGGACCATTTTCAAAGAAACCCCAAGGCAACTTCTTTCCCTCTTGACATATTAGGAGCACAATCTTTCCCCATCTGCCAGTTCAACAGCTGCCCAAATGGATATTTTCTCCCTGCCTGCCTATACAGAAATTAACAGGGCCTTTTGTTGCTTGTAGGTACAGTAAAACACAGTATTTTTATAAACACTGTAGGCAGCTAAAAAAAATTTAGAAATCTTGTGCTTAAGAGATGTTAATTGCTACAACTGCAGTACCTTTAGTGCCCTACTAACCAAGAGCTTATTATTCTCTAACAGTTTCTGAGAATACCCATACCTAGTGTAGTACCTGGTACATAGTAACTGTAAAGTGCTTTACAGATACTGTCAGAAAATTCACAGTCTGAAAAACAGACAAAGGATTAAAGGAGTTTTTCTGGAGTACTTTCAAAGTAAAGGAAAATTTCTCTGTAATCATCTGTAAACTTGAATAACACAAAGAGATGTGACTGAGTAGCTATATATGGGTGGCTTTTTAAGCATCTATGGTAACTACTACTTATTCAGCACATCACTGGATTTCCATCGGATCTGCTTAACAAATACGGTTTTCAGATAAAAACTCTAAACAATTGAACACGCCTCAGCGGTCTTGCTCCTGCCAACTGCTTCACGGAGGCAGATCCCAGAAGCAAAGGGAATTGGCAGGGCTACAGTAATCCTTTACCCTGTGTGCTACAGTTAACAGGATTGTGGCCTCTGGGTCTACTCCTGATCTTTTCACAACTGAACAAATGCCGCCGTGAACGTTTACTCAAATAAGACTAACCTCAACTTGCTTTTGAAAGGTTTGTAATATATTTTCCTAGCCCTACAAAACAGGAAAAATTCATCACAAGCTTTAAAAACCGTAGTCACGCTATTTGCTATGATCAACGTCTGCAGTTTATTTCCCCGTGGTTAAGATTTAAACCGTAATTCCGTTTCTTCCACATTTTATTGCGGTGTCTGGTGCCAAGCACGCCGCTTCCCAGTGTGTGGTGTGACAGCTATGGATCAGCTGTCACTCCGACTCCGCCAGAGCCCGCTCAGACAAGCCGGGCTCGCTCCACGGGCGGAACCCACCCCGCACCGATGGCCTGGGAGAGCGGCAGCAACGAGCCATCTGCAACCTGCGGCATCGCAGGGACCCGCGCTCCTTCCATAGAACAGCTCCAGATCGACCAAACGAGAAATTTCGTGCCTAGAACCAAATCTTTCCCCACCATCAGCTACAACCACCTGAGCGGCACCTTTTCAGCTGCGAGGGCTGCGGATGCAATCTTCCAGCAATCAGGGCGCCTGGATCATTTGCAGTTGTGCGCTCTCGCATATTGAAACGCCGGAAAGGAGCAAAAGCTTGTTTCTGTCAGTCAAGCGAGTAGCTTCAAGTCCCGGTACACGGGAGCGCAGCTCGCACTAAGTACCGAGCTGCCTTCCAGCGCCCGTGGCGCGGCGGCAGAGCCATGTTTCACGGAGCCAGCCGAGCACCTGGAGCACGTCCCCGCATAACCCCGCGGCCAGCGGGATTCACGGCGCCCCGGAGCCACCTCGGGCTCATCCTCCCCGCACCGCCGATCCCCGCCGCCTCCTACACGGGGCCGAGGGCCGGCGGGAGCGCTGCTCGGTGCCCGGGGGCGCCCCGGCTGCCGGAGCTGCCGCTTGACCCGTCTCCCTGGCAACGCGGACACTCGTCCTCGCCCCCTCCCCTTCTCCATCAGAGCCCCCCTCCCCACTGCAGCGGTGCTGCGCGGCCGGGGCCGCGGGGCACGACCGGCGGCCGCCCCCCGCCCCGGTCCCGGTTAGGTAACACGGGCGGCGAGGCGCCGCCTCGGGCCCGGCCGCTCGCTCACCTCGGGCAGGTGCCGGGGCCGCGCACGGCGGTGGCGGCGCCGCCTCTGCGCCCCGCTCCGCTCCGCTCCGACGGCAGCGGGGGGACGAACCGCGGGCGAGCAGCTCCCGCGCCGCAGAGCCGCCGTCCCGGCTGTGCCGCTCCGGTGCCCGGGCAGGAGGAGCTTCCCCGCCCCGCCCAGTGCGCAGCGGCGGCCCGGGAGGGCCGCACCTGCCGGAGGAGGAGGCGCGTCGGGCCGCGGGATCCCGGCGCCGGGTGTCGGCCGCTGCCGGGGCGGTGGAGGGCCGCCAGCGCACCCGCGGCGTCCTCGGGAGGCGAGGGCCCCGCGCTGCCCACCCGCCGGGGACACGGCCCTGCGGGAGGGCTGGAGGGAGAAGGCCCCGTTGAGTGAGCCCTTGAAGTAGCGCTAAGTTTGTAGGAAGAGCACCTGTGAGCCGGGAGAACCACGGGGATGGTGGGGTCAGGAGGGCTGTCAGGGGGGCATTTGGGAAGGAGGATTTTAGTACAACAAATACGGCTGGAAAGGATGAGGTCTCTGCAGAGTCAGGACCAGAACGCTCCATCCTAGGATAGTAAGGCATCACTGGTTTATCATCCTGTTAAGGGGTTTAATGCGACTTTTAAAGAATTTTATTTGTAAAAGTGATGAGGAACATCCGTCTGAGATACAAGTGCTGCACCACTGAGTATTTTTCCAAAGTCCGTCTTTGTAGGGGCACAGGAGCTCTGCAATGAGGCTCAGTAACAGCGCTGTTCTTTCAGCCTCACCTCATGAAACTGAGAGGTGGTGGGAACTTTTCTTCCCGCACCCTCTAACTGATGCCATGGCTGTGAAGAACATTCAGGAGAATTAAAAAAATAAATGTAATTATTAGTGAACCATTCATAATCAGCAAGACTGGAACGTGCTTTAATAGATAAGAGAAAATACTATTTTGAGAATTGCACAGATCACCTCTACTTTTGAGCAGTTTTCATCTTGCTGCTGGATTTTCTTAGGAGTCTAATTTCTGTTTTCTGATCTGTGAAGTTAATACAAAAACAGTAGATCCCAAAAATCTCTGCCTCCATCTCCAGCATACCTCCATATTAAATTGTACATACATACCTCATCAGAGGAGTTCAAGTCTTTTTCAGATGACAATTCCTTAAGACATTTTTACAGCATATGGGCCTTCAGTTAAGCCTACTGATGAGTTGTTCTGTTGTAAGGTGTTTGTGAAAGGTATCTAGAAATACCCCAATTCCTTCTCTGCAGATAGTAACAACTGGAAAGTTAGTTCAGAAAGTGCACCAGATGCAGTATATGGACTGTTTTGGGTAGCAATGCAAAGCTTCCCCGAGTCAAGGGTCAAGCAGCTTGGTGCTTTGGCAGTGCAATACAAGATACAAGGCAGAGACTTTTTTTTTTTTTTTTTTTTTTTCCCCAAAACAGAGGCATAAAAGTAAGGCCAGTGCTTTGTTAAAACCAGTTAATTCATGTGCAACACAAAACTGTTATGGCTACAGTACCTTTCCTTGATTGCATCCAAGTGGGTTTTGAATGTCTCCAGAGAGGGATACTGCATGACTTCTCTAGGCAGCCACTTCCCTCTTACAGCCTCTTACAGGCCTCTGCCACCTTCAATGTAAACTTCTTCCTCATGTTGTGGTGGAACTTCTTGTGTTTTGGTTTATGGTCACTGTTTCTTGTCCTGTGTCTGGACACCACTGAAAGGAGTCTGGAAATACATCATATTAAATATTAGAAAAAGTCATAGAGATTAACAATGTTTGGTGGGGTTTTTTTGTTTTGTTATTGTTTTGGGGTTTTTTGTTTTGTTTTGTTTTTGTTTTTGTGTTTTTGTAAATTTCTCTATTCTGGAAACATACAATGAAGAGCTTTATTTTCTTACTCCTATTCCCAGCTCTAGAGAAAGACTGCAGATGTTCGATGATGCCACACACAAGACATATAGATGTGAAAGGCTCAGAAGAAATACCTGAACACAACAAAAATGAAGCATACCCAATCTTGGGAAAAGGTTAAGCAAAAAAACCTATTGCAGCTAGTTACATGAATGCATATTTCATTTGATCCTACTGTTTTTCCTTTACCATTTGTATGAAAGTAACTTGAGCAGATGGACAATAGCTTGTTAGAACTGCAAATATAAACTTGCATGAGGTAAAAACACTTCACTTTGGGGCAGTTGATAAAAGAGTTTATGAAGCTGGAAATACCAAGTAATCTATTCTGATCCATGAGTTATTGCTGCTCTTGTGGAAGAAGACACAGGGCATTCTAAGAGGATCCTTCTAGACTCTCAGAGAACAACAAAGAACATCAGTAATAGCCAGAGTTTCTCCCACATCTATAAATCCCAAGGGAAAACAGAGCACAGTGGAGAATGCTCACAGAGCAAAGAACGTGACGAAACTTTAACCAGCAGCTGCCAAAAGAAGCTGTCATTGAGGAAGATACTGAAGAGATTAAACACCTAAAAGGAGACCTCACTGCTGCACAAGAAAAAATGGAATCTATATTTTCAATGAAAATTCATGTAGCCCTTAAAGGAAAGCTGAGAATTTGGGAAGAACAGTTACAAAACATATTAAGATAACGAGCACCATGGAAAAAGTAGTGAAAACAATCACTAAACCACTAAACCATTCACAATTAATAAAAACAATGAAACAAAACAGATCTGCAATTCAAGGAGAAATAACTGAAAAGACGAATAGACAGTTCTGCAAGAAACCAAGATTCCTCTAGCTGAAAAAGTTTCAGTTCTGAATACACAAAAACTTCACTACACAGCTAGCCACTTGGTCAGTACTATTAATATAAATCATGTATCTATGCAAAACTGTATCATAAGAGAGCTGTTGATCAACACAGTGCTATCATCCAAACAGAAGGGCAGGAGAAATTAATGTTCTGGTCAATAAAGTACAAGATTCAGTTAGTGAGAACTGTCTGAAACAGCAACACATGTTGAAATCCTATGCATATTTTATAGGTGTCCTCCTATCTATCAGTTGTTCAGCAGATAATGTATTTGCATAAGTTGTACCAGGGTCTTTTACTTCTGTTGAAAAAACTGCCAACCACTGAACTGTCTCAAGTGCCTGAAAATGTGATACAAAATAGGACTGTGCCATTTGCTAGTAAAACTGAGCCACTCAAGCTGACTGAGAAGCAAATACCTGGATCAGGAGGAGCATTCAATATCTTGACAGCAATGGTAGAATTGTCCTGGAAGTAAACTGTTTGTTTCAGAATAACATAACGAAATCTTCTGGTTGATGAGATGGAGGGCCATAAAAAACAGTATCATCTTAGGAAATCTATCTCACTCTGAAAAATTACAGAAACAACCAGTGTTTTTTCTCAGATGCAAAGTACTGTGGGAATTTAAGAGAAGAGGAAATGGAAAAATGTGTATATACAAAGGATGTAAATGAATTAATGTCCTCACTTCAAAGCCAGCTGAACCTGTTGTCACAGGAGATGCAGAAGAACTCTAGCTTGCATACTGTCAAAAAATGCAAGTTTGAAGACTACCATCACTGCTGGGCAAGAAAATGTTTATCTGGAAACTATTGACCTAGCCAGTAGTAAAAGTTCTACTTCAAAACAAATTTACTGCATCTCTGGATATTTTTTTTTCAAAAGCTCAAGGACGAATGGTTGTTTATGGCCATATGTTTCATGAATATAAAAGAAGCTGGTGGAATCCATAGTCTGTTCTCAGCAGCTTCTTAGCAATCTAAACAATGCACCTCAGGATACTGGCAAATGGACAGAATTTGAAACTGCTCAGATAGTCAGCTTTATGGATCAGTAACAGCCTTCAGCAACAAAAAACAGCAGCTTCATTGTTTGCAGTAGGGAACAGAAAGTTTATGACTGAGATACGTATTTTTACTGGAAATTTTGTTCTGCATTAAGGTTGCAGTATATGCAGTTTGGAGCTACCACACTGTAAGAATATATCCTACAATACATTTTATTATATGCATCTCAAGAATACAAACTGTTGTGTTCAAAGATCCTTGACAAACTGCTGGAATTGAAAGAAACATTGCCAACTTTAAAAGCATTGGAATTCACCTACAAGAGCTACAAGCCAATGGCCTATATTGACCTTAAGGAAGGAATGTCATGGCACTGCCAGCTAGGTCCAGGGTCTCCAAATCCCTGCTCTCATTTACAGGCCTGCCTGAATGACTCCTGAAAAAAGGTCTTCTTATCAATTTCCAGTTTGTACTCACGAAAAGCCAGTCAATAAGTAAGAACTTATGCAATGAATTGAATTGTCCTATGGCAATTGAAAGCTGGGAGCTAGACAGCAAGCAATTCTGTGTAACAGGGAGATGCAATGGATTTATGTATTATATACAGCTTTTCTCAAGAACAACAGTAAACTATGAATTGCAGAATTTACTGTTAAAGAGACAGAAAAAATATACTTAAATAAAGGCTTGTCAAGCTCTTTTACTCTCTCTCTCTAAAAGCTTATATTGCAACAAATATACTCCCTTATATATTTTTTAGAAGACTGACTTCAGAGATTGGCATCACTGTAATTTTTTTATCACAGCAACATATGGCAGTCTTCCCTGCTGCCAAAACATGGCCATGTTTCAGCCTCAGGGTACAGCTGGCTTGAACTTAAAACTGAGACTGCTTTCAAACATAAATACAGAATTTTGTGTTACGCCTTCAGACACTATGAAGAAAAGTAAATACAAAATTTCTGTTGCTGGAATCTCTATGGACACTACAGTGCCTTGGGGTTCCAGCCACATTCTTTCCTTCTAGTTTTTGGATAACATCTAAAATGATTAACAGTCACTGTGTCAGGATCATGTATCGCTCAACTATCCATACTGAAAACTTCTGCAGTTCAGATTCCAGTATGGGTTTGCAAGATTCTCATCTTATGGTGATTTATGATGAATTCCCCACACAGCCACAAGTTACAGCAATCTCTGATCATGTGCAGTCAATGTTTGTGTAAACCTTCTGTTCAGAGGTTTTTTACTACTTGTTTGTACTTTACCCATCATTTCCTCTTACAATGCTCTTCCTGATTTGCAAAGCTGAATGTAAACCTGCTGTGCTGGTGGCGCATGTTATCTCAACGTTCTGAAAATTAGCCAGATAAACGCGTGCATTTCCTAGTTACATCTGAAAGTATATCCAGCACCACTATTTTGATGAAAAACATGAAAACACCAAACACTACATTATGTTCTGAGCAGTTCTCTCAGCTGAGCATTTTTCACATTACATGTCAGTACCACAAACATCTAAAAGAAATAAACAGAATAAAAGTCCAATATTGAAAAAGGAAGAAAACATAGCATCTGCAGTCCCACCCTCGATCCTCATTGCAACGGTAGCTAGAAGAAAACCCCTAAGTGCCTCGGGTTTTCTACTTCTTGGTGGAGCTGACAAACACAAGCTACATGAAAGCACCTGCATAACAGAAGCCCAGTGGGCAAAAGAAAATTAAAACAGGTAAGGGAGCATAACTATTCCCTTCTCAGTAGAAGCTATATAAATAGTAGTGTTAGCTGTAACATTGAAGTTGTCTAGGTTACTGCTTTGGCCTGGTTCTTTAATTTAGAACAGATTTACTCACATGAGGTGACATCCCTTACTGGAGGCAAGAAACTTCCTGACAGGCAGCAGGGTGTGTAAGGTCCTGCTTGAACCTTGCAATGCTTCCTCTGCTACATACGTTTTCCTGAATACAGCCCTGGATGCAGCCCTTAACATTTACAGAAAAGGAAAAAGGAAGTGGGGGTTAGACAAAAAACTAAAAATCCAGTTCTCTAAGCAACCTGTGTAGTACTTTTGGTAGGTAAATTGCTAGCCACTGAATGTTAACAATTTTCTTATTCCTCCATCTCCCTTTCCTAGATCCCCCTACTCCCAAAGAACAGCTGAGCATGGCTCAGCCTGAGGCTGCTTTAAACAAAATCACTCTCAGATTCTAAACTGTTGAAATCAAAATAGTCTGGCACATTAGATGTGATACTCCACAGCTTTTATTTCTGTGAAGTAGGAGGTGTATTTCCAACATCAAGGAAACATATTTTACTGCCAGTACTCTGAAAATGTAGCTGCTCCATTCAGCATGTGGCTGCTGCAAGAGCATCAGGCTGGAGGCTCTGATGTATGAAAATCTCTATGATCAGACAGAAGGGATCATGACATGGCTGGAAAAGGAAGAGTAAGGATAGACCCTGGTGTCAGGAAAAGGGAGAAAGATCATGCACTCCTGCAGTGCTTTTTACAATGTGATAGATGAGCTTGTATATATAACATTTTATGGGAGCCTGTTGCAAGCTTGGCACTGCCACTCTGCTAACAAAAAGTGTAGGCCTCCTTGTAGAGCACTCTGCATGCCTTTGTTTTCAAAACCAGTGAGTTTTTCCTTCCTTTTTTAAATGTTGGACTTCTGTTTGTATTACAGTGTCTTTAGAGTACTCTTCCTTCAGCCTTTTCTTACACTCAGGTCCTTTCTGCAATGGAAAGTAGCATGGGGATACTGAAGATCTGAAAGAATCACTGTTTGCTTCACTTTTAATTCTAGGGCAATTAGTCAACAAGTCCTTCTCCTCATAAGAGAGAGGATGCAAGTGTTAGAAACCTGCAGGGAGAGGGAGAGCTCATAAAAGTAATTTATCAAGCTTAGACTGTCTGCTGAACCAAAGGATTTGCTATCATCCCTGCCACAACTACAGCTGGCAAAGCCAACCTCACTGTGCCAACAAGGCACAGCAGCAACTCCTTCCTCATGCAGTTAAAAAATACAGTTAACTGTTTAATCATAAAACTCTCCCAGTTTCTAACATCTGAAGATGAAAAGAATAAGAAGAGCCAGTGGGTACACATTAGAAACACAACATGGGACAGTGAGCATGTGTAATCTTCCTCTACCTGGGACTATTCACTTTCCAGGCACCATCTCGAGAATAGTTGATTCCATATCTGATCAAGGATTTCCAGTATTTCCCCATGCAAAAGCATCTGCAGAAATCAGTTATCTTAGGCTGCTGCTCCCAGCGCTTACAGTTTGAGGGTTTTTACCTTTTAGATTGTTTCAGCAAATGCTACCAGCCTTTTATCATTCTCAGTATGCGTTCTAACAGTTCTCTGTTGTCAGAGCATGAATTCATAGTGGCAGAAAGGGCTAGGTAGATATGCAAAATAATTATATTCTGTAGATACCAGCAATACAAGGTCACAGCTTACTCAGCTCCTCAGTGTCTGAACTAAGATTCCTGTACCTTTGTCAGGATTTGTGCACTGGAAGAGTCACCTAACACAGTGTAACTGAACACTCAAAGTTGACATTCCAATCCTTAACTCCTTAGTTAAGGAACAGTAGAAATCTGGAATAGACAGTTTCCTGAAGGAAATCTTGAGGAAGACTATACTATGCTTCTTACTCACCCTCTTAAACAAGGGGTATCTGAAAAAAAAAAAAAAAAAAAATAGAATGAAAGAAAATGAGTGGTTGTCTTCATAGTCAGTAGTTTGAGCTGGCTTACCATGCAGGCAGAGGAGCCCTTCTTACCAAGGGGGCTGTGAGGTGGCTACTGGCAGAAGATTCTCCTTTAGAGACAATGCACTGTTAGACTGCACACTAAATTGCTTCTGGTAAGCACACAAAAAAGATACTTGAAAGTAATTTCAGGATGATGGATTCCACTCCGGGAAGCAGGCGCTTGTCTGCTCATATAGACAGAAAGTCATAATGGTGCAGGAGACACTAAAAGGCATATTGCAACTAACTTTCAAGAGATGTACCTCTGATTTATGAAGTCTAAATCCTATTTAAGGTTACTAGGAATGACAGCCTACTTCCAACTACAGTCAAATACTTTTTTTTTTTTTTTTTTTTTTTAATCTAAAACTGAAGTCACTGCTGAAGTCATTCACCAGAATGAGAGGCATGGAGTGGAAGTTGAATAATCTGGTCTGAAATCAGGAAGATTTGGTGTTGTCTGGGGAGTCAGTCTGTATATCTGAGATGAAGATACAAAAAAAGCAGCATGGAGGGAGACAGGTTATGGAAGTCATTAAATGAAAAATGAGGGTTGTGACAGCAAGGGCTATAGATGACAACAGCCACTCCTGTCCACAAAAGCAACAATAGCATACAATTGTGTGTCTGTGTACACATGTGTGTGAATGTTCCCTGGTAGGCCTGACACTGAGCATGGAAACAATCTCCTTTTTCCTGCTCTGTGCAGACAAAAGAAAGGGGTTTATGTATCCAGTCTGAACGGAGCAGAACTCAAATGAGCAAGATGCCTTCAGAAGGGTCGTTGAAGGCATCTTCTGTTTTGCCCAGTGGAAACAACCTGCAAAATCAGAAACACCAGATAAAATTTTAGCATTAAACCAAATACTGTTTCCATTTAAGCCCCAGTCTACGTGGGCAGTAAAGAAAACATATGTATGGTTGCCTCTGGCAAACACATATAATGCATTAATAAAATGCTAAGTTGTAAAAAGTATAAAAATTTAAACCTTTCAGATTTCCCCTGTTATTAGGAAACAGGAATACACTTTATCAGTTTTTCATAATTTTTCATAATAGCCCTTACACATTTGCTGACTATACTTTAGCCTTTTACTCTCTATTTTCAATTTATATTTCACTAAAAAAAAAACCAAAAAAACCCACAAACAACAAAAAAACAAACAACAAAAAAACAAACCCAAAAAAACCACCCCACCCCAACCCCCCCCCACCGTATTATGCCCAGAAAAACAAAACATCTGAAAAAATATTTAATTTTAGCAAAATTTTGCTAAATTGCTCTTATAAAAATTGCAGTGTTACTTTCCACTCCATTTTCTAATCTGTTTTAGGATATTGTGGAAGAGCCTGGAGTACATGTAAACCAACAGAAAGAACAAAAGGCAATAGTCGACATAACCCATTCATTAAAAAGAAAAAAATGTATCTTGCTTTGTTACTGGGAGCTGCAACAGCTTGTGGAAATCACTGGTATGTGCATTTCAGCACCTGGAGAGAGAGAGAGAAAACAGAATCTGAAATCAATTCTGTTCTGTCTCCCATGTGAAGAGTCTGTAGTTCTGCTTCTGCTTCTTGACCCCACGTCCGAAAACAGAATATAGTCCATCCACAGGGGTGTCAGAAAAAATTGAAAACACCTCATTGTTGTAGCAATTAACCACTACAAGATGACCCACATTTTCCAAACAGAATAAAGTATTAAATAAGAATGAACAACTTAGCATTTTCCCTCTGATGTCTTAACAAAAGATGAAAGACTACAGGAGCAGCTTGCAGTAATCTAAAAATCTCAATTGTTCTTGGGGTGAGAGGTGAATTTCCCCATGCTGCAAAGAGAGATGCCCTGCAGGGATCATTTCTACAGTCTGAAAAGAGACTTTACACCAGGATGAAACTGGCCCATGTCACAATCCATTGATGAGACTCTGGCAGTACTTCTGACAAGAAAAGCTTTGCTGACGTCATTCAGACAGGCCATCAACAGACACTTCCTCTGGAGTAACTCAGTGTACCGAATTATTTAGTATCTGTCATCCACAGGCTAAAACCTGTTACTTGTAGGTACAGCAGGGAATCTCATCTTCCAGCAGCTCTTAGATGCTGATACCTAGTGCCACAGAAAGTTACAAAAATCTTTCTGAGCACCTAACTTCTACCAATTTTGAGCATGTGAAATTTATCATGTTATCACTCATCATATATCCTGTAGAGAATTCCTTAATTTATATTTGAAAAACATGAGACATCCTGACAAACTGTTTATCAACTAAAGAAAACTTGACCATTTTCAGCATTTTCTAGCTCAAAAATTACAATAGTACTTATAGAGTTCCTGAACTCTAGGAACACTCTTGAGAACATTGGTTTTGTACTTTATTATTATATAGGAAAGTGTGGTAGCTTCATCATGATCCCAAAGACATCCTACATAAAGAAAGAACTCTGCCTTCAAGGAGTCTCAGTATGTCTGCATTAAAATGCTGGAGCTTTGAAGCTTAATTGTGTCCTTATTATACAATCTAAAAATGAACTTTTAGTACATAGAGGTAGTACTTTAAATATTTGGGGACCTCTTTAATGGTCTATTTTAGTAGCCCCCAGAGCAACCTGACACTTACATACTTAACCACTGTATCTCTCTATATAATTAGTAAATGTAAGTGTTCAAAATACATCTGTGTCCCACATGCTGCCCTTAGATCTTTGATGTTGTGGGAAGAGGCACACAAAAGGGCTCTCTAACTTCAGTAATTATTTCCACTTGAACTCTAATACTAGTAGTCATGTGTTGGTATCATTGAAACCTTTTCTTTCTAAACTGTTCTTTAATGCATTCTCTACCAGCACAATTTGGATATGTAATCACTCAGGTAAATGAGGATGCACACAAATGAAAATGTTCAGAAGACCTGTAGGAAGAATGTCATTAATTTTCTGGATTATTGTACATAGAGTATTAGGGAATAAGGCAAAATTAACTATAACAATACAGCATTATTTGTCTTAACTTAACTTATCCTTCTCTGTGACATACATTTATGGGTACTACTGCATTAAGTGCAGACCAAATCCATCCTGTTAAAACAATGCTACAATAATCCATACTGGTATATTCCTAAATCAAATAAAATATAATATTTATGGTAAATAAAGCAATAGATAATATATCTATTTTTCCCTGCTCATCAATATGAATACATGTTATCTAAAAGTGTGTCTCTAATAAGGGCTTCCACAGGATATTTCACAGTAAGATGTAAAAGAAACAAAACTTATGTAGCAGACAGAACATAATTATGAAAAATCTTCCCTTGTGGATTCCTTTTCTGAGACTTACTGAATTACACTCCAAATTTTAAGAATTTTTGATTAATTTCAAATGCAGATTTTTGTCTAGAGCTTTGGATTCTTTCCCACTACTTTCATTCTTATTTATCTTGTTCTGTAAAAATGTAATTGAAGTCATTTTATCTGTTTTTTAAGTGATTTTATCTGTTTTGTATGTTTTAAGATCAGGTCCTATACTTAGAGTTTAGAATCATGTTATTTCAAACAGAAATTTAAGGAAAAATTGTGTTTAAATTAGCAAGACTTTAATATTGTAATTCTACTGGCAGCTACACATCTCAGATTATTCATTTGGTTCTTGGACTAAATGCTAAATGAATTTAATGTATTTCTCCCATCTTCTGGTAATGCAATATTGCACATTCATTTTTACTTCATGGCTATTAATTAAAGGTTGTAGGTTGTCACCCTATGGTCACATTTTCTTTGCTGTGCAGTCTGGTAGCTTCCCCTGAGAGAATCCTCTTCTAGCACTAGTGTAGATACATTTGCTTTTTAGAAATCAGAGGACTTGAAATGGCTTGTGGAAGCAGCCAGGAAAGATGTGTAATCTCAGTATAGTATTCCTTGAAAATCTGCAAAGAATCCTTTGCGTGTGTCAGGCAGATTTTTAGCCACCGCATCTAAAAAATTACAGGTATAGGACATGGACTCAAATGCTACTTACCCAGCATAACACTGATTAAGCCACTGAGCTATTAAACCACACTGTAACTTCTCCAGCTTCTTAAGATCTATATATAAGCCTTCTTTAGGACTGAGATATATATATAAAATGGTTTTAGAAGTGTTCACTGAGGTCATTTTGGCTTTCCTATTTTGCACAAAAATTTAGCTCGCCATAGGTAAATAAGACTTCCATTTTTCATGTAATCCATGCCTGCAAATACACAATTTGTAAATTGCAGAAGGATGCAATTAAAGTGTAAAATGAATAAATAGAACTGATTCTGCAACTACTTATAAAAGCATGGAAAATCAATCCCTTGATACATCAAGTCACAGATAATACAACTAAATTATAAAGTTATGCATACAAAATGCATATTTATGCACCATCATGAATTAAAACCATATAGAGAGAACAGAAATATCCTTTGGGGATGGAAAAATATTACATTACTGTAGAAGAGCATCTTGCCAGCACACTTAGGTCCTATTATTTGTTATTTTTTATGTGTTATATTTCATGAAAGAAACTTCAGCAGATAGTTAATATTCTGAATCCATTCACCAACTCTCTTCTGGACTATCAGACAGCTACTGCAGTGGCAGTGCAGTAAAATCATGGCTACTGTTACTGCCTCAATTCAGTACAAAGGATGTTGTTTCTCTTGGGTGATGTTGCAGGACCAGCAAAGCCAGCCCAAGATGAGCCAGCCATCTCTCCATTCCAATCCAGTCTCTTTCCACTACTGGTTCACCTCCTCCTCATTTGAGCTGGAACAGTTGTTTCTGTCACTGCTGGAGGGAAACAATCTGGGAGCAAAGTGCAAACTTTCACAAATAAACCAACCAACAACCTGGCAGCAATATCAGTTCAAGGTATTCACACTCCTCCTGTCACAGACCTTTTGCTTTCCTTCCGTGTTTCCAGTAGCTTTCTGTGTAGCAGTCAAACCATCAGTGATTGATACAGCTTAGAAAAGTTACGGGAACTCTTCTCTTTCTTAAATCAGACCCTCTGTGTGATGTTGTTTACTCTGCAGGTGTTCCTACACCCTCACGCTGGCAAGAGGGGTGAACTGAAGCCAGGGTTACAAGAAATAATAAGGCTGTCAGTGGTCTCAGCTAGTATTGCCACTGAGAAGAGAGCATGGGGTACCAAACCCTGTGTAAAGTAATGTAAAAACGAAGTTAAAAGGCATCTGTAACTGATTAAATTGATTAACTCCAGTACCAGGCTGCTTCATTCTCAAATATGCTGACTTCCACTGTGCATTTTCAAGTCAAAGTAACCTGCTAATTGAGATACAACAATCAAACAGGAAAGATGTGGAAGATGATATCCGGTATATCAAGCCACAGTCAATCAGAAGAATTTAAATGCAATTTCTTTGAAATTAGTATTATCTGACAAGGAGCTAGTGATCTGTCTGGGCTGGTGTGTGAGTCTGTAACACTGCTGCACTTGCCATAAACTTCATCCGTATAAGGACTTGACAAAAACTCTTTAAAATAAAGCACTGCAGCCACCTAGCCTTGAAAATATGCAAGTGTTCAGGAACACTCTGATCATAGACTGGAATTAAGCAAAATCCTTCAATGTAGATCCTTCTGTAGATACTTAAGAAGCCAGTAAAAGATGGATCAGTTGAAACCAATAACAGAGAAAAAATGTGAATTAAGTGATAGAACAACCAAAAAATCACCGAAAGGCAAAAATGAGCCATCAGTAAGTCCATCTCTCAAGTTCATCTTCACAAAGTTGTAGGACAGTCATTTTTACTTGGCTCATAATCAATTCTTGCTAATGCTCGGCTCTCTGGTTCTGCCTAACACTGATGAGATAAGGAACGAAAGGATCAATGCTTTCATTGTGTTTACTGGTAAACCAGTAATCAGGATAGAGGACTCAATTCCCTGAATCCTAATGATACATGAATTTGCTCAAGTATCCATTTAGACTGACATCAATTATAACAAACAACAACAGAAAGATGAGAATAGAAAAACAAAAAAACAGTTTCAGTGGTAGAAAATATGGACAGAATCAAATATAAACCCGTGCTGCTGCTGTATAAGGGCATTCCTCATTTTCCTCTGTGGTCGACTGCTGTGCCATTCCTACACCACAAATCACAAAGCAAACCTCCTCTCCAAAATTCTCCAGTTGAGCACCTATTACCAAAAAAAGACTCCTTTTCACTGAGATCACTTGCCCGTCTGGACTCATATTCTGATTCCTGATCTTCTCAATAGTAAAGAGAGCAAAGAAACTTCAGTAGTACCACACAGTAACACAGTAACAGTTAACGACAGAAAAAGGGAATTTTCAATAGGTCAGTCAGACTTTTGATGCTAGTTAAATACAAAAATTAATTTCTAATTTTCCACTCAGCTACAGAACCAGCTGAGAAAGAAAAAAAAAAAACACACAACATATAATTAAAACTGAGATGGAAAACCAAAAAGATTCAAAGAACAGTCACAAATGTACTTTTTACTTTCCAAGTACACAGTAGTGTTAGAAATTTCTCTCTTAAGAGGTATGGAAGGATTACAAGGAGATCTAGTGTGGAAGCCTATGGCACACATGTGTCACGAGTTACCGTATTTTTCTCTGATGAGTTTGGTGCTGCCCATTGTTGAGAATAGGCTGCTGGTGTACATTAATCCAGCTGGACAGTCTGTGTCCTTCTCATGGGCTATTTTGTTATGTTTTTTTTTTAACTCCCTGGAAAAATTCAGACTCCTCATTCAAGAAAAATGCATCTCATTCGAAATTCTATCTAAGCTGAGTACACATACATTCATTTTTTTAATCATCACACTTGTTTTATATGGGAAAAAAAACCCAACCTCTTGATTACTGATACCTAATATCAACATGGTCACATTGGTAAGATACCAAATTATGTAATAAAAAATTGTTTTCAATCTCAGTTCTTCTGCTTGCTACAGTCTAAGGAAGATTCTTCAAAATAAAATCTTGGACTTTTGATGCATCTTTATACATGAAAAGAACAGCCTTGTGCCATCCTCAGTGGTAGGAAGTGACAGGCAGAGCATGACATCACTCTTTATTTTTAACTGACTGCCTTCTGGTGAATTTATTTTGCTGTCAGTACATATTACAGCAGTGTTAATCACGTTCAGGCTTTCCAAAGACAGAAGCTCTGTGCTGAGTTTGATTCTGCAAGGTGGGAGTTGTTAGCTTTTGAAGGAGAAACTTTGTTTCCAATTTTGGCACAATTAATTGATCCGCACACAGAGCAGTAAGAATAGTCTCAGAGAAATGCTAAAATACCTATGAAAGGTCTACAACCACCAAATGGATCCATGTGGATTTTTCCATTATAGCCACACCACACAGACTTAACACTTATAAAAGTATCAAATCCTGGACTCAAGAACACTGGTTTAGTCAGCAAGTAATTGACTAAAGATATTTAATTAAACTTGTCACCAGTCTGACTTCCGCAGATTTTTAACAGCTTCCTACTATCACTGTATCACTTGTCCCCTTAATTCATTCACATGCAATGTCTAAAATAAGAGAGGTTAAGTAATCTTATTACCAGAGAACAAAAGCATGTTTCTATCCTCCAACAGACTGTGAGAGTCTTTAAAATAAACAAGCAGAGAAACTGCACCTTCCTGATTCCCAAAAAGAGCAGAAATCCAGCACACGCCATGCTTATGCTGCCTTGTCTCCATCGCCTTTCTAAATCTATTTGGCTGCGCTCTAAGGGAAACACAGCCATTCACTAATCCAGCATTAAAGCACACTGTAGCCTTGACAACTATCACACCATAATTATTATTACTAAATAATGCTACTAGTAGGAGACCAAGCTCTGAAACCCCAGGTTTTGTATGCCCACAATAATAAGAAAAACTAGATAGATGCTAGGGCAGGGGAATGAATTAAAAAAAAAAAAAAACAAAAAACGCCCTTCATTAACACTCCCACTTCAGGTCATTTCATTCAGGCAACTACTAACTAGTGGCCCAAAAAGCACATTCACAATTTAAAACTATAAGGGAATTACTTATTGGCTAATTCACTCAGCAACTGGAATGAACGAGTCATTAATCTCTGTTGGTAAGACACCTTATAAGTCGTAGCTGAGTAAAGTAGTCAACCATCAGGCTTTGCTGCTTTCTGCATCAGGCCAGTAGCTCTTACTCTTGCTCTCTCTGCCTTCCTTTCTCTGAGGATTCTGTACCTTTTTACAGTTCGATTCTTGAATCTATGAACTGCTGATTACATCTCAACATTTTTGATTCTGTCGACAAATTTACCTTTCTTATCATGCTTGGCTCAAGGCCTTCTCAACATTTTCTCACAAGTAGTTTTCGCAATTTTTGCAGTCAGAAGAAAGGTTATTTGGCTGAGCTGAAAAAAAGAGCGTCTGCACCCTGACGGCATTGTGTAGCCTACAAATTCTGAACAGTACTGTGGAATTGTCCCTCGCTGCAGTTTCGACCCGCGCCTATCCCCGCCGATAAATAAGTAGCAACAGTCACGACATGACGTGTCCGGGGACTCAGCAGCTACGGCTGAAAAGGAACCCCTGGGGCAGCCCACGGCTCTGAGCGCAATCCTAACGGGACCCGCCCGACCGGGGGCTCCCCTCACGCACGCGTTTAGAAAAGCCGCGGCAGGATCAACACCGCCCCGGGCCAGCGTCCGAGCGAGCGCCGAGGGCAAGGAGAAAGCACCGCGGGGGCACCGTGAAGTGAGAGGCGAACCGCCTTGTCTGCATTCTCGTTCGCTCGTTTCTTTGTTTGCCGGCGGTACTCGGTTCATTTTCTTCCGGTGCATTCGCCGCGCGGCACATCAGCGCGCCCGGCGCGCCCCGTGCGCAGGCGCGGCTGGCGGCGGCGATGGGCGGGCGGGTGACCCGCGCGTTCCGGAATTTTAACGTGGAGAACCGGGCCCGCCGCGAGATCAGCAAGGAGAAGCCCACGCCCGCGCCCCGGCACCGCACCGCCCGGCTGGACGCCATGACCGGTGAGTGCCGGCCTCGCCCGCCCGCCCGCCCGCGGGGCAGCCCCGGCGGTGGGGGCGGCCTGCGTGGGCCCGGCGCGGGGCCGCGGCGCGGGCGGAGGAAGGGCAGGGCGGCTGCGGGGCGAGGGGCGGCGGCTCGGCCGCGGCGGCCCCCGGTGCCGGGCCGGTGACATTGAGCTGGGCGCGCGGGGCATGCCGGGAGCGGCTGCGGGACGGCTCACGGGCACCGGGGCGATTACAGCGGGCAGCAGCGTCAGGGAGGCGGACCGAGGCGGCCTGGTGGGGCTGGGTGGCGGGGGCGAGCGGTGGAGGTGGTTGATGGGGACAGGACCTGGGGGCAGCTGATGGGGCGGGTGGTTCCTGGGACAGTTGGTGGAGGCGGTGGAATCGGTGGTAGCTGCGGTTGCTGAGGCAGTGCCGCAGAGCAGTACCGAGCGTGTGCTGGGACGGGTGACCGGCCCAGCCCCCCATTGTGAATCGCTGTCGCTAAGGTCAGGGGCTGTGGGAAGAGTGACACCTTCCCAAGAAGGCACATGCATTTGCGGGAGCCGTGCACAGATGAGCTGGCAGAACTAACAAAAAGGAAACAATTTGACTCAGATCAATCTTTTCTCCTTTTTTATTTTTCCTCCCTTCCCTTCTTCTCACTGCCTTTAGATAGCCCAGAGTTAAAAGAAGAAGTTCTCAAAAAGGACGATAAGTTCCTCACCTTGCTCAAAGATGTTTATGTCGAGTCCAGAGATCCACCAGTGCGGGTGAGTGTGTCTCCGTACGAGCCATACCACCATCAGCTTTGTGGTCTTCAAACTCAACACAGTCTGTGTAAAGAGAAATACTCTTTGTGCATAAAAGCTACTTTTTTTCAGTAGATAAAATTGGTGGTTTTATTACATCTTTTTATTACTTTTCTATACATTAGTAACACTGACTGTGTCTGACCCTGGATTTTGAACGTTTGACAGACTGTGATTTTACAAGCTTGTAAATGCTGGCACAGTCTTTCAATCTTATATTGTTTTTCACCTAAGTTCCCATTTCTAGGGATAGTTCTCCAGCCTTTTGTAAAGATAAAGTAGTTTGCCAGAGGTCATTTGTGGAGTTGTTAGAAGAGACTGGGGCTGCTGGGAGAACAGGGATGTGGTAGAGGACAAAGATGTTTACTCTTTAATGGAGTCTTTAACTCCATTAAATGTTATAAAGTGCAGAGACTTTTTTTATCCAGCTCATTAAGTGCTTTACGTTTTTTTCTACATAATCTTATGGGTTGTGTGGTCATAATTACCTTATTGCCACTGGCTGCAATCTTTTACATGAAAGACAAAGCATACTCCTTTGTAAAATGCAGACTGGGGTTCAGTGTCCTCTTTTCCGTCATATTGTGCTACAGCTTGTGTGTTTTACCTGTTGCATTATTGGACCACTTCATTCCAGTTGCTTTATTCAGCAATAAAATTTTTATAGTCATCTAGCAAAATCCCTAAGTCTCTCTAATTTGCCACTTACATGGTATTCAAGTCTAAAAATATTTAAAATGCAAGTAGATTTCTTCAGTCTCTGCCTGAAATTTTCAAGAAATCTCTATCCTTAATTTCCTTGGCAGAGGTTAGGACTCTAATCTTGAAGTATCAAAGGCCTAATTTCAGTGTCTTTCAATACTCAAGTATAAACCTGTCAAGAGAGATTTGAGAAAAAAGCCCAAAGTGGAACAAATCTTTGCTTGATTCCATGTCTACTCTGAATTTGCTGCCACAGACTTGCCCTTATGCTGTGTCTGCTTGCAGTTGTTAGAGGCACAATTGAAGTGTAGTCACAGAGACTTGTAGGCAAAGCAATGCAAAAGCTTTCTCCTATTCCTGCTGCTATCCTGATGACTTTGTGCATGATGTGTACACACCTGTGTGTGTGTTTGGGGTGTCTGCCTGTATTAAGTGGAAAAGCACCAGCTTGGGAGTCTTGAAGTGGCAGATTCCCAATGACAGATGATATAATTAAGAGTTGAAAAATCATTCATTATCCAAGCACAGTTTTAGCAAAAAGTAGAAGACATGGAGTACAGGCCAGACATTCCTTGTAGCTCAGAAACAGATGCACAGGTGCTGTAGCATCCACATCAGTTTTCTCAGCAAGTGAGTTAATACAGAGTGTTTGTGTAATACTCAGTGGTTGTAGGCTCTGATTACTATGTAAATACTTCTAAATTTAAGAAAGGTTTAACTGTGTCTTTTTTTTCCTCAGTGTCATTCACTGATTACATGTTAATAAAAGGAAATATGAGGAAGTGAAAGCTATTTTGGATATTTGGAAATAATGAAGGGACCTTAGAGAAGAGACTTTGTGTGTCTGCATGTTGCAGTAGTCATGGCAGTTAAATTCCATATGATGCAGCAAAATAGCAGGAAAGTTTGTTCTCTCAACAAAGCAAAAGAAGGAATTTCTTTTAGTAGCAAAACTAAAATTTTAAAACAAAAGGGGAGACTACGTGAAAAAGTTTTCCAGTGGTATCAGAAGGATACTGATTTGTTGTATGATTTTTTTGTCCCTTCCAGTGAATCAGTACCAAATATTTTGTTCTCAGGATTTACATTTGCCTACCAGAATCTGTAGTGTGCCTTGTATGAAGGGCTGCCAAGCTAATACAGCACCTAGAGTGCAGTGAATAGGAGCTTTTCAGCATTTGGTTGGGAGTTGACACTCTATGTAGAATGCCTATAGAAGAAGCTAGGCTGGCTAAGCTTTTTTTAAAAAAATGGGGAAAGCTAACAGGAAATGCCATATTTAGGAAAGCAGCTTAGCTGCTACAGTATGCACAGTAAACAGAACTGCTGTTGAGCTCTTTTTGTTTTCCTTCCCTTAATTAGGTAAAAGATGGAGGTGGTGAACATCTTCCGAGTAAACAGGAGGAAAAGAGACTTACTAAATTAGGCCACTTGGAAGCTCTAGATGTTAAGAAAGTTCCCAAAGGCAAAATTTCCCTTGTGGAGGCTCTGACACTTCTTAATAATCATAAACTTCAACCTCAAATATGGACTGCAGAGAAAATAGCAGCAGAATACAGTCTGGAACTGAAGGAGGTCCACTCTCTTCTGGAATTCTTCATTCCTTTCACTGTGCTGGAATTTCCTAAAGAAACCAAAAAAGCCATAACAAGCCATAAACCAAAAAAGTTAACATAAAAGTACTTGCCAAAACCCTTTGTCATCTCACTCGTGTCTTCATTTTATTCTCAAGTATATTCCATGTCTGAAAATTCAGTCAATAATATGTCATCCAGCAAGGCTGCTTCCTTAGGCCAGTGAGGTGTATTCAAGCAATTCCATTCTGCATGGGAAGGATTCAGTGAAATGCAGCAAGTACAAAATAAACTACAGTTTATAAACCAGAATATGACTAATTCAAGTTTATAAACCAGAATATGACTAATTCATGCTATGACAACGTGTCACACTGTTCTGATTATTCCATTTGAATGTTATGAGTTCAGTTGAGGCATTTTACCTTGAAAGATTGCCTTTCTCAGCAGAGATTTTCTGGTCTGCCACTTAAGAGGTGCTCTGTGGATGTTTGCTCTATAATTTAATGTTGCACTGTTCTTTCAAGGACTTGCTGTCAAGGTGTGTGTATAAAACAAACAGCTGTATTTCGTTTGTATAAGAATGTAATGGTATTTATACTTTGTGAAGAAGGTTAACCACAAGGGCATTTGGAAAATTCAGCTGTGTCAAACAAAATAAAAAAAAGGTGAACAGCAAGAAGGCCTCTTTCTGGTGCTGGAACAGTAATGGCCCGTATGTAACTGCTCTTCTACTCTATTCTGATTTAGCTCAAATACCTGCACCTCTCCAGGTGCTCTTAGTCAGGGATTTTGTAGAGTGCTATCTTCTGGCAGAAGTCTCTTGCAGCAGCCCAAGGCATCTGCTGTATGAGAACAATGCTTCATATTGATAGGCAGCAAAGACATGCAACTGGATGTACTAATTGGAACCACTTAGTAGGACTTCTGTGAATGTTTGCCCATCCTGTTACAACAATCCTTTTTCCCTGTGGAAGCCTTGTCTGATCCAAGTGTGGGCTAGATCGGGTCATGTTTACTCACAGCATACATTTAGACAAATGACACAAGGACACGAACTGTGAGGTAGTGGTTGATTTTAACCCCAGTACTGTGACTATTCACATCTGTGTAGGTAAGTTTTGCACTAATGGTTAATCATGTAGCGAAACGTGGCCAGATAAGCTGGGGAGATGGGGCAGCAGATAATCAGAATTGATATTTAAAAATGCATTATGGATGCCTTCCTTGAAAAAACACAGAATCTTTAATTTTATGCCTGTCACCAGAGAAGGTGAATTTAAAGGGTAGAAGTCAGTGCCAGGCTTACAATGTAACTTTCTTTTCAAGAACCCTTCTGCCAAGTCTTTGATTTGGAGTTTGATAAATGTCTTACCAGGAAGATGATCAGTTTTGTTATTTCACAGCAAGATTCCTTCACCTTCTCTGAGCTGGAACACAGTATCTCCAGTGCAGTTTGCCACAGTGTATCTGAAGGTTATGTTTGATTCATTTCTGAAGTACATAACGTTGTACAATAGTGGAAGATGACACTATGTGCATTGCATAAAAATTCAAAATTGTTAGTCTTTGGATGTGTGGCTTGTCATTTGTCCTCTAATACAATTGGGTGCAGAGCTCCACTCTGCAACTAATGCACCTGAGTTATGTACCACATTAAGATTTCTTTGCTTTGCACAAAATACTGTTTTATAAAATGTTGTAACAGAAATACTTAATTGTTTGAGTACTGTTTATCCTAATGTAATATTTAAGGTAACATTCTGAAAACAGCTCTGGAATGCCTTTGGTATAGACATTGTTAATAATGAAGATGTTGCAATTTCCTTTAAAATTACTTTTAATTATGGATTGAAGTTGATTAAAAACACACTACAACCAGCACCAGACAACAGTTTAACCATACTCTTTGACCACCTTGATATGCATTTTGTCATCTTTTGTCTGCCTTCATGAAAAGTCTTGTGATGTGGCTGCACCATGACAGTGTTGTTTCACTTCATGGTACACTACTGTGTTACTTACACCCTTCAGCAGGCATGAACTTTGGGGGGGTTTGATGTCATCATGTTCAGTGCCCCCGCCACACCTCAGGACAAAATCACGTCCACTACTGTGATGATTGCAAAGCCATTCCTTGATTCTGTGGAGCCTGGATCTCTCCTTCAGAATATATTATCCACAGCGGGAAAGCAGATGTCCGGCTGTAGCTAGAGGACATGAAGAGAAATGATACTCATGCTCAAGTTGTCCAGAACAGAAGAAGACTACTTTATTTTAATTACCTCGTTTATATAGATTCTGAACAATGACCGGGGATTGGAGAACAAGGTTACCACCTCTCCATCCCACTGGTCAGGCTAGAAGTCAATCAGTTGTCCCTCATCAGAGAGGAATGCAAAAAACAGCCACTTGTTTATGTTACAAGTGTGAAAAGACTCCACTAGGTATGTAAACATTTACAGAAGGCTAATAGAATATGGCAACATCCAGCAGAGCTGGTGAACTCCCAGCAAGCAGGTGAACTTGTGCTCCAGAAGGCTTCTCTGGAGCAGGGTAGTTCTCTGGCAGTGTGTTCACCTCAGGAAAATTAGATGCAATGCAGTTTGTCAGCACAGATCCTTCTGCTGGTCACCTGCCCCACCTGCTGGGCAGCATCAAACCAGCATTACAAAGATCTTGCCAATGGTACAGGATCATGTAAAAATCTGTACCATTATCTATCGAAATTATCCGAGGTCTGAATGTTTAACTTTCACTCTGTCTTCTGACATGGAGGAGCATGCTAGTTGCCCAAGGCTCACAAGAACCAGAAGCATGGATCTTTACTCTTTACTCTGGTGGGAAAGCCTGTTCCTGATCAAGCTCTCCAAAGCTACCATCTTGTCCTGTGTAGGATACTTGGAAGAATAATGGTATTTTCTTTGCACTTGAAACATGGTTTTGTCTGTGTCCCTTTATGTCTACATTCCTTTCCTGTTTGGCTGTCTACTTAAGAAAGAGGTATTTTTCAAGAAACTGCTTTGAAGAGGTAATTATGGAGAATTTTTGGGAACCTGTAGTTCACTTTTCAGGTACTTCTATGTGAAAATTTTTTCATGTCTCATTGCCATGCATATGGTGAAACAAATTTAGCTCAGGTGGTTTTGGCCACCACATAGAAACATTACATTTGGTAGGGAAAAACCTGTCTCACTCAGACTGCTTTGTTATTATGGAATTAATGTACAATGCATAGCAAGTATTAGCTTTTTGAGCCTGTAAGGGATTTGTTTCATTTCTAGTATGCCACATGGCTGACAAACTTCTTATATGTGACATTATTATACCAGTTCTTCAAAAGTCACTGAATAAATCCCAGGCCACTTTGGGCACTGATACAAAGTGAATACAAAGCAGTAGGCTGAGCCTCATTTGAAAATTACGGTTACATTCCTGGTGAGACATAAAATTGAATTTCTTCAAGTGAGTTCCAGCATGTATACTGGAATTCTTGGCTTGAATTTCTTTTAAGAAATTTCTTTAGGGGGAGTCCGGTAGCTAACTTACCCAGGTTTCCTTGGACATAGTCCTGTTTCTCTAGCCTTGTTCTAGCATTACATCTATTCCCAGCCTCCTGTAGCCAGTCTTTGCTGCTATGAAAACTTCATGCAGTTGCATTCTTGCTCTGTTCTAGATCACATGCAAATGTTGGTTGTATTCTGCCCTTTCAGTAACAACTATTTTATTTCTGCAGAGCTCTCTTTCTTTCTAAGACTAGCACATCTGCTGATGTAAAGATGAGAAGACTGAGCACATTTTGCACTGCAGAACTTACGAATAGGACAGGTTTTCAAAAGAAATTTAGCTTTCACATCTTTAAAAACTACTCTTTTGGGATATGTGAACCCAAGTAATCTGTCTCACCAAACATGTATTAATTGGTTCCTGCAGACTGATGGCAGTATAGCAAGACTGAAGCTGTGAGGCAGGATTGAGTTTCAACTTTGCTCCCCTCCATGCAGTTTAGTCAGGGGGACCCTTCAGTACAAAATGTTATTTTTCTGTGGCCTCCCAGCACAGGGAACTTGTCTTTTAAGCTGCCTTTTTTTGCTCAAGGAGAAAAGAAACTTTTATGTGAGAGGTGTGTATTAAACTTACAATAAGAACACCTTATTTCTGTATTGGAAAATCAAAGCCCAAGTAGTCATACAACACGATCAAAATGCAAAAGTTAAAAAATGTGGCTGTCTCATTTTGTTACACGTGAGCATCATGCTTGCATGTTTGAGATTGCATGAAGCTCTTTGTGGAGCCCCTTTCTATACAGGAGTTTCCTGGCTCTTAATCAGATGGTGCCAGTGTTAAACTGACAGGGCAGGTATGACCAGAGCAGGTGAGCTTCAGGTGCAAACAGATTTTGGTACTTGCAACTGTAGCAAGTTGTACACCAACAGATGTGCTATTTGCAATCAAAACACCCTGTTGGTGCCTATTATTAAATTCAGCAATCCAGCAATCTACAAGTCTAATGAATTCTGTTAACCTTTCACAATGTAGGTACTGCTGTGTTGTTACCAGAGCTAAGTATTTTGTGCTGAAAAAATTCACAAATCCCATGGATTAAATTCGCTTAGAAATTTAGTGTTAGTTTTTTTCTTGCTCTGAAACAGAGACTTAGATGTACACAACCGTAGTGGTAAGTAACAGCAGCACATCTCGTGTTTCATGCTGGTGGGACAGCACTGAGGTGCTCTTGTGCCTCTGCAGGGTGGGGTGGGGTTTGATGTGTCTGCCACCAGGAAAAGAATTTAAAAAATAAGTCAGCCAAGGTGGTTCTTCTGTGACTGTTGTGCAAAATCTCATTTCAGTGTGGGTTACTTCAACTGCAGAAGCTGGTTTTAGGTGAGATGTTTTGGCCTCCTGAGAGCAGTAGTGCTGCATTACCCTGGAGGGAAGCAACTACGACTGGACAGACCCCACGGTTATCTCCTATAAGGATTACTTGCATGGGAATAGAAAATGCATGATGTCTTGTAAGCATGAGGTAAGCTGAGGAAAGTGATGGTGTGGTTGCATTAATCTCTACTTTTTCAAAAATCATTCCATGGCACCCATACCTGGAAGCTGGGAATACATAGGGACTGAGGAATCCCACTGCTGATGAGCTGCATGTGGTGCTGGTGAAAGCTAGAGTCAGTCCTGCCAGGGCTGTTGGAACTGGAAGCCTGAGTGTGAAGTCACAGGTGGAAGCTCTACTTACAGAGATGGGTCTGGAGAAAGGACAACAGACAGCACTGGTAACCAAGGTGCGCTGGGAATGCAGAGCTGGTTATAACTGCCCATGCTGGCAGAGTGAAAAGAGATAAAGGTGGAGTCTTCAAGACATTTTCTCTGGCCTAAAATACACACTTTTGTTAATTGCACAGGGCTTTGTTCCAAAAAAATCAACACAGTTCATGACTGGTCAGCAAGGTGTTGAGTATGAAGGAGAGGCAGAGCACAGTAAGCCTGGATGGTCAGATCCTTGTTTGGCTGCCATATGTATGGGAGTTGAGCATTGCATGTCCCAATCTCTGGGGTTCACAGCTCAGCACTGCAGTTTCAAGGATGCCACAGGCTTGATGGTTAGGCGTCCTCTTGTAAAGTGGGGTTGTGGATTTGCATCTCTCTTAAGGTCAAGCAGAAATTGAATGCTAGGTAGAGCCTATCTTAGCAGCCTCCATGCCCCCTAAAAGCTCGAAACTATGTATCTCCGTTGCATAATTCCTGCACACCAGGAATTTCCTTCATGAGAACCATACGTGTAGCACAGCTCAAGTCCCTCTTGGTGGGGCTCAGGTGGGGCAGTGGTAGGGGCTACAGCCTGGAGAGCAGGGGAAGGGGCTCACTACTGCTCAGGGAGGGAAGCCTTCTTTGTTCCTTACCACCCCACCCCGTTCCCAGTGCTACAGCCCACTAGAGCCCACCTCCTCTCTTTTTCTTAACTCAGGCAACTGTCAGACCACTTTATGAACCAATTTAATTCACTAACATGGCAGAAAACAAACCAAAATAGATACTTTTTAAAACTGAGATAAAAAAAGTCTTTACCACTGTCAGCATCAGTGGCTATCCTTTGGCTGGAGCCATCATATATTCAGCTTACCTGAATTATCGGACATGTCTACAGGGGGAAACAAGTTATTAAAATTTGGTATGTTTTTCTTGCACAAAATTTAGAGGCAAAAAGCTGAACATGCAGATGCACCAAAATGCTGCTATGAATTTTTTGAAATGCATTACCTCTGGGTTATTTGTTTGAAAAGCATATTTTTAAAAACATTTTTTAAAAATTTTAAAAGCATATTTAGGTGTGGTGGTATAAGATGACATTTATTTCTAAGAACAGTTCAAACAATACAAAATATTTTGTTCAGACACCCTCTTTTTACAAAATAATGAGGCTCTTTTTTTCCTTTGGTTCATCTCAAAAATAAATGCTAAGACTTGTGTTAAACAAACTTTGTTCCATTCTAGTTACTACCATTCCCACCCTTACCTAAATCTAGTCCTCTTCATACCCCTCTACTTTGTTGACGAGTATCATCTGTCAGGTTTCCAGTCCTGTTTCACAGATAGGCAATTAACTGTGTACACTGAGTGAGGCTGATTTACTGTCTACCTAAAGCTATAGTGAAACTGGAATAAATGGAAAGCAGGTACCTTGAATAGCAATGAATCAGTGTAAAACAGGCTACTGAAGATGTCTGCAGGAATAAAAAATGCCAGACTCTTGGCTTTGCTTCTCTGCAAAGGAGGAAAGTGGAAATAAATTGCATACTGTTCTGCTTTTCTCAATTAGCTGTCACCAGTTGAAGATTTCTTTTCTGGGAACAAATTCACAGTTCTCATTACTTAAAAAAGATAAATTCTATCAGCTCACTTTGGCACATGCAATTCTTCAATATTAAACCCTTTTTATATTGCAAAGTTTTCATTAATGCAGCAATTTGAGAAATGGAGCCATTTTTCTTGTGACTCTCATAATAGGTTGACATTTAATCATGGCTTCTTAACCGTTTTGAAATAAGTGCACTGTTGAGTACATTTTGAATAGAAATTACATTAATTTTACCGTGGACACATAGCTATGATTAAAAGCAAGTATGTTCTTTCAACAAATAGCATAAATACCTGCTTGTGATGCATGAGGTCCATGACCCTATACGTACATACATAATTCTCTAGCCTTCAGAAAGCAGTGAAACTGCAATGTTTTGGAGATACACTAAGGAAAAAACATAGTTTTACTGACAGAGCAGTATGAGAAACTCTTGTTAGATTTTCAGGCTTAAAAATTTGTGCTATCATTCTGCTGCTGTGGAATTTGTTACAGAATTCAGCCCTTGCTACAACACTGCACTCTAGCAAAACATGTTTAATGTTGCCAAAAAAGCGTAGTTAGTTCTCAATCAAGAACAAAAGCTGAACTGAGTGTAAGCCATGCTCACTCCAATCCTCTTGAGTTTGCTGCAACTTAAAACATACTTTGTGAAAAATGAACCGCTTCCTCTGTCTTAGCTGCTCAATACTTCTGAAAATCAAAGATGAAAACCTAAATAGTTAAAGTCAAAATGTGGGACATATTGATATAAATTACATAGAGCTTTTGATGTGCTACTACTCCTTTCTGTCTTGAATTTGACACAGGCTCTGTGACAATTTCCCTTGTTTTTAGTTTTTAACAATATGAAATGCCTCTTCTAAAATAATCTTATGTCCTTGGTGAAATGATAGCATCTCCTTTGCCTTCTCCTGCACAGATTTTCTTGGCTTCCTGAATGAGAGAGCGAAATGGTAGATAAATATTCAAATAATTTAAATACCAGGTTGAAGAATGTGTCATGAAGATTTTTCAAATGTTATGTCCTTTCTACACCTGGCACTAGACATGGACGCACTGCATTTTTCCAGTCTTCATTAAAGCTTTGTTTCAAATGGAAGACCACTTGAATCTAAACTAACTTCACACTCTGTTGGTTTTCAAGCTATGTTCATAAGAAAAAATGGTTACTTAAGAGATAATACAGTGTGCATTCCAATTGGTCAAACTGTTTCTGGAGTTGCAGAGTGGTTATCTAAAGATGCAGCTAAAAAAATGTGGCTTAAAGATGAGAAAACAGCTTATCTGTTGCATCCGTTCACTAGATATGCTAGACAAAAATAGAGATTCAGGCTGTGCAGGAGATGTAGGCAGGTGGTTTTATTGCTGAATCCTTGCAAATAACCCCTCTCTGCAAATCAAATTTTCCCCAAAGCCCTGGCAAATCTATATATGCTGCAGGTGGCCAGAGATTTTCATAAGAACATCATTAAATTTATGCAGGGATATCTCAAGGGACCTGTTTGTATAACTTGGGAAGGTGACTTACCAGGATCAACTACAAAATGTAAACTATAAGAACAAGAATAATATTTGTTTTCTCTCTGTTCTGCAAGGATGCTTCACTCCATAGCTGTTGGATAAGTCATTACACAAAACATTACTTGATTTACTGCTGTATTTTTCTTTGTTTTACTTTTAGGAATAATATTTTTTCCTGAGGTCTGCTAGCAGCAGAGTAGGAATAAAAAAAACCATAGGAATGAGAAATTAATATAGACTTTTCCTAGGCATGCTTTTTTACATATGCATCTCTTGCCATGGTACCAAAATACTTCTATTTCACCTTTTAATTTTGCTTATAAAGTTGCAGATCATTAGCAGCATCTGTAAGGTCTGTAATACTTTCAGAGCTTGTCCTTGTTCCATCAAGGGTATACAAAGGCAACAGGAATAAGGAGCACTGTGGTCTTACTGACCTGCAGGACCTAGATGACAGTTTTAACCATGGTTGGGAAGCTTCTAAGTCAACTGCAGGTAGCCACCTAGAGACTTGGGATCTAATGGCAGGAGGAATGATCTTGGAAGAAGAACTGAGCATTTCATTTGGGAACAAGGCAGACCACTTGCTACCTCAAAACACTGGGCACCGTGTTGTAAACATTTTTGAATTCACAGAATCACAGAGTAATTTAGACTGTAAGGGAATAATTTATTTTGTGCAGTCAAGCTTTGAATACTTCCAAAGCTGTAGATTCTACAACACAGGCAACCCATTCCAGTGCTTAACTGTCTTTGTGGGAAAAGTAATTTCTTTATAGCTGGGCAAAATTTCCTGTTGCAACTTATGACTGTTGCCCATTGTTCTGCTAGAAGACTGGAAGATGGAAGAGTCACTTCTTATTGCTTATGCCTGGCCAAATATCTTTCGGCATCACCAGAACATTAAAAATTATCTGAAAGAAATTTGGTTCCATCCATCTGTGCTTTACTCCTTTGCTGGGAATGTCATCCTTCCAATTCCTGTTTCTACTGGGAGCTAACTCTACCACCTCATCTGAAAAACATGAATAGAGGGAAAAGGCACTATATAGCTTAAATATATAATACAGCTTAAAAGACAAAGAAATCATTCACCAGAATATAAATAGCCAGTTTAAGGATTATTCCTGCAATAGTAACACCATCACTCTTCCTGTCAACTTCTGTGTTTTCTCTATATATACTTCGTACCAGCCAAGTCATTTGTCTCTGGAAAGCAGCAGCAGGGCTGTGGGTGGGTGAACAAGGAAATGAGCAAAAATCCAGGCAAAACTTATCCCTGTTTTTTCTCTGTGGTTTGCCAATGGAAATAATATTGCCTTGTTTTATTTAATGAACAGTAATGTAGAAAAGTTATACATAAGCTCACAACTGCTCCTCCTCTCTTAGCAACTCTTAGTAATGTTTTCTGATAATAGGTTACAGGATCCACATTACAGTCTGAACACTTTCTGAAAACAGTTTCCATTTATTACATGCTTAAAAGATCCACAGTTCTAAGGAATCAAAATTAATGAAATATTTGGAAACAAATCTGTTACAGGCTGTTATGATGCCTTGATTCTATGTTTAAATGGTATTGGGAGGCACAAGTGAGGTGACATTTTACTTTCAAGTTCTCCCACATTTTCTTAATGACACCACACAAAAAAATTCTGCAATTTCTTAACGCCTTAGGTCTACATCAGACACATGAAAAAATGTGGTTGCTATTTTTTGGATCACTGCCTTAGGAGCATACACCAAATTGTTGTCATGTCACTTAAATCACACCAGAAAGACTCTCTGATAGTCCTGTGACATTTATGCATTTGTCTTTCTGGCAGGTGCTTAAGTTCAAATCAAAGGTAAAAGAAAGCCAAAGAACTCTGACGTGCCAAAAGGACTGTGGGAGAACTGGTGAAGTCCAGCCTGTGCCAATACAGGGGTGCACCATTATCCTCATCAAGTGAATGGAATGAGCTAGACTCTCAAGTCCTCATCATGCAGCTTAAGCATGAGTATTAACATAAATGGTCAGGTGTCCGCCAAAAGAAAATATTCATGTGATCAAAAATATGTACAATTAGGTCTTCAGACTAACACTAAGGTGTCTATTAATTTCTCAGAGATAAGACTAGTTCAGATTCTGTTGTTGAGGGATTTTTCTGGTTGACAGATAAAAAGATTGAACTATACTCTTCCGTGAAAGTGTGAAGTGGCACCCTGTGAAGATTTCTAATCAGTAAAAGGTGCCATAATGTTTAAATCATGTGCTATTGATCTGACCATGTGAGAACACTCTTAAAGTACAGATGATGTTAATAAAGTCAGTTAGTCTAACACCTTAGAGCCTTCTTTTTAACACATGGTGATACAACATATGGTTATGAAATACTGTACAGCCTGAGTCTGTAAATGTCAGTGAACTTTAAAAAGAGAAAAAAAAGATATGTTGCTTACAGACAAATATGATTCATTTATGTACAACAGAGAAAGGCATACACACAACCCCCCCACACATGGTATCATTCTTGTATTAGGTTTTGAGAGCAGTCAAGCTTACTCAAGTATGCTAAGCCACGTTTGGAAAGACATAATATTCCTGTTCTTTTTTACAATCTCCCGAGAGAGAGATTGTAAAATCTCTGGATCATCAATTTATGCTGTGTCATATGCTGGCACTGGTGTGTGGGTTGGTTAGATCCCAGCTAAAGTATAAAGGCATTTCACCTGCCTGTACTGAAGAAAATATGTGTATGTGAAAGGAAAAAGAAGTGTGGCCAGCAAGTCAAGGGAGAACTCCTCTACTCCAATCTAGTGAGACGCCACATGGAGTACTGCATCCAGCCTGGGATGGATGTACTGGATGTACCACATGGAGTACTGTCCATCCAGCCTCAGCAGAGGATGGACGTGGACCTGTTAGAATGGGTCCAGAGAAGGACTGTGAAGATGATCAGCGAGCTGGAGCACCTCTCCTAATGAGTATGTGCTGAGAGATTTGGGGTTGGAGAGGCCTGGAGAGGGCTCTGGGCAAACCTTATAGGTGTCTTCTGGTACTTAAGGAGGGCCTGTAATAAAGAAAGGGACAGACTTTTTACACAGGAAGACAGTGATAAAACAAGAGGGAATGGCTTTAAATTAAAAGAGGGTTGATGTAGACTAGATATAAGGAATATTTTTTTTTTTTTTTTAAATGACGTGGGTGGTGAAACCCTGGAACAAGTTGCTCAGAAAGGTGGTGGCTGCCACATCCCTGGAAACACTGAAGGTCAGGTTGGATGGGGCTCTGAGCAACTGGATCTAGTTGATGATGTGCCTACATATTGTGGAGGCGTTGGACTAAATGATTTTTAGAGGTCTCTTCCAACCCAAACTATTCTGTGATTCTATAAAGGTTAGCCTATTTCACATGTGCTATCACCAACAAGAAAGTAGCAATACTTTATCTCTTTTCACTCATTATTGTAAATAAACTGGATCCAGGTTAACCACATAGGTAGATATCAAAGATTTATGTAACAATATTTAATGTTTAGACAATATTTAAGCACCACTGTGGAGTAAAATTTGTATTATTCCAATTTTTCAGGTCAATGTGATTTGTAAGGCAGCCAACATATGCTAATTAGAGAATTTCCCTAACTAATTTCTGTCAGTGTGCTGCCCTAACATGACTTAAAATGTACAGCTTAATGTATTAAATATATTTGGATTGCTAATACTTCCCATTGTAAAATAGGGAATAATATGCTATTAACAGCAAGTGTTTACAACAATCTTTAGATGCACATATTCTAATTAAAGTGAACATCCAATGTGTTGTGCAAGGATGAGTCATACTTCACAACAGCTCTACAGGGAAGAGATTTGAGTTATGTATTCTTCTAAAGCAATGGCCAAAAAAAATTAAATTACTTACTTTTGTGTGAAATGTATTTTCTGCTGCTTATTGAATGCCTGAAGGATCAATGAACATGAAAGTATGAAGCCGGGGATACACACTGCATAGGACAAGGTGGCAGCTGTAATGGAGGGCTAGAGGCAGCTATTTGAAAACCCAACCTTTCTGTTGCTAAGCACAAAACCTTCTCTATGTGCATTTTTATCACTCAGGAGCAAGGTATGAGCATTATGCCACCCTAAATTCCATGGTTTCCATTCAGCCATAGAGTCCTCTTGGAAAAGAAACAACATTAGTTTTATATTCATTACATATAACTCCTAGGTATTTTAATACCAAAATTACAACTTGACCTGTCTATGGACAGATCAACATGATTTCATGTTTGAACACAATACATACTTTCCCAGACCCAAATCATCTCCTCTCACCCCAGCAAGGTTTGAGAATAACCACACTCACAGAGATGCCTTTTTTCAAAGAGTGCCAAACCTTCTGAACTTCACAGATTTTGATGAGCCCGGACAGCGAATGTGTTCCCCCGTCCATCTGGCACCACCAGCGCCATGGTACCATCACGTCACTGGTGGGCAGTGATGGACCTAAGAGCTAGAGCAGGCTGCTGGGAACCTGGCAGCACCAGCGCTGTTGCTGCTCCTGTCCACCTGCCAGGAGGGAATGCTCTGCTGCTCTGATGGTTGCAGTGAAGAAAGCAGCTGTTTAGTGTGACCAGAGCCCTCTCAAAGGGAGTAGTTGCTTGTTGTCTCATAAAAGAATGAAGGTGTTTTAAACACAGTATTTATTGTAAAGGCATCAGGCTAGATCAACAGCATCTGATCTTTGCAGTTTTCAACAGCTCCAGAAAGTGCAATGTGCACTGACCTGCTCTCTAGCAAGGCACCTTGACGTCTCTAGCTATATTTAAATCACACAACGTTAATTGTGATACTTCCCTAGGAGAATCTACAGTAATTTAGTTCGGGTGACACAGCATACATGCAAAAAGCAAATTATGAAAGGGATTAATGCTATCAGAACAATAGCTTATATTCTCATTTTGTTCTGTTTTCACCTTCTCCGTGCAGCTATGGTATTCTGAGTGAGATATGATGAACAAAGATAGCAGAAGCTGGTCTTTAGGTAGCAAATTGCATGCCAATGACATCTAAAGTATGCTAAGACAGATGGGATAATCTCATTTTTAAATGTGGCTGTAGAAACAACCAAGAATGAAATAATTATTAATACAAAAACTAATTTCAGTAGGCTTCAGAGTCAGACCACAATCACTGAGCAAACCTCTCTGTGATTTTCTTACCCATCACCATTTTGACTCTTACAGATCATAAAATACTTGCATAATGAGACTCCACTTGTTATTAGAAAACTGCAAGGAAAGACACTCCCTACCCCAACTGTCCTTCTTTCTTCTGCCTCTGTAGCTGATTAGAGCTGTGGTAAATCTGTAGTAAATAACCATTGGAAAATGTTGACAAGTTAATTGGGCTCATAACTGCAAAGGCAATGAGACATTTCTGCAACTGTTTAGATCAGCTTTGTCAGATGTACAAATTATACAAAGAACACATGGAGAGTAAATCAACTTTCAGGCTTGAATTAGAGTGCAGGAGGGATAATTACCAGAGCAGAACATGTACTTAGAAACAAAAACCTTTTGTAGAACACAAACACCTGGAACAGAATTACACTGAAAATTAATGCTGTGTATCAAAAAGGAAAAAGAAAAAGAAAAAGAAAAAGAAAAAGAATAGGAATATTGAATAAAACAATTTTACTATTTTTAACTATGCAAATTCTCAGTGGGGATGGAGAAGGGCAGCTTTGACCAGACTTCCAAAACTTATTGTGATGCCAATGGTTCATGAGGCATCCATTTTTTCCTCAAAGTCAATGCACAATTGTGGAGCTGCTTGCTCCACAGTCCCCATATGCCTGGTACATGGATTTCATGCATGTGCAGTCTGGAAGGCTTGCTTTAGTTAGAAATGTATATAAATCAGAGCCACTTATAATGGTTAAAAGTATATAAAAAGCCTACGATGAGCTTTGAGATCTGGGTTGACAGAATTGAGTTCTTTTAAGCAACTGCCCTGTACCAAATTTTGACAATTTTGTGTTCAGCTAACTACAGACTGGCAATTTATTCTTCTTGCTACATATATTATCAGATATTAAAAACCTGTACCTGGTTTAAAACCTAGCAATAATATATACTGTGCTAATTAAAATGTGTATGACATTTTTATCTAGGTAAAATAAACTCAGGCAGGTGATGTGATGAATTAGTGAGTTTTTCAAAATTTTATCTGTTACAAAAGCTTGGTGTATTTGTTCAGTGTACCACTGAATGTTCCCATTAATTGAGGGCACTTTGGAACAAAGGACATACATTTGAAAATAAGTAACATCTTCACTTTGGAGTCACTTAATCTGTATGAGTTTGCTGGAATGCCAAGTGAGGTTATTAAACTGTCTAAGTAATTTCTCATGACAACAAATGGCTACAAGGAGGTAGGAATTACAATATTGTTCAGTCCCAAGCATTGTAAAGTCTTTTGTCTCAGTTGTCAAGAACTGTATTACTGCCTTCAAGCATTAAAATTCTTTGAAAGAAGGATCCGGTTCCTAGGGTGTATTTGGTTTACAATTACAGAACCTTTGCTGCAAGTTTGTAGTACTTTCTCTACAATCATAAGGCTTAGAAACTTCCATTTAAAAAAGGATGGAAATAAAACTTTTCATCCAATAGCAGAACTGAAGGATTTAAAACTTCAAAAGTAAAAAGAAAACATAATAAAGATGAATAGAAAAACCATAATATTAGTTAATTAAACTAAAAAACTATTATAATAATAGTTTTTCTCTTTGAGGAAAAAAAATCTGTGTTAATGTAAAATCTATGATATCTTAATCAAATATTGAGAACTGATTGGGAGGAATGTTTTTAGCACGTAGGCATTTTCTTCAGCACTTGTTTCTTATTATTATCTGAGAAGAGGAAAATGGACAACAGCTTATATATTTTGCCTAGAGGTGGAATTATTCAGATATCCAGAAATCACACTGCTGATCCAGAATATAGTGTATTATTGTTGATAATTACAATTTTTCTACTCAAGAAGAGATTGCTTTTTAGAGATGCATGAAATAGTCCCATAAATAATCTGTATACCACTTTGGATTGTCACTAAATAAACGTATTATATAAATCTCCAGTGTTGATGTTGTTGCTTGTTAGGAAAAGCCCTCAGTAGGTTACTGAAGGAGTTTTTCTTTAAACTAGCTGATCTTTATTTATTCTGAATTATTCCAGAGGAAACTGTGTTTTTCAATCATTTATTCTGGGTTTTTCATTTATTCTTATTTCATAATTTAGACATGACCACTGTGATGCTCTAATGTGATCTAAAATAAAGTGATGAATGCTTCCTTAATTTCCCATTTCTTTGAAACACAGAAGAAGCTGAGGGGAAAAATAAGGAACCCACTACTGATCAAGTAATTTCCAGTGAGAATCCTTAGGAAACTGCCACAATGAGTTACTGCCTTCATGTTTCAAGACTGAGCTCTGCTTCTAGACTGTTTGTCGTAAACTGTCACCAATTTGTTGCCTCCTCTTTAACCAATGCTGATGGTATGGAAAACCAACGTATTCACCGTGGAGATACTTACAAACTGTTGTTCATTAATACAACAATGTAATCTCTGTAATACCTATACAAGGAAATGCACATAGCGTTAGTATAGCAACTGTTGAAGAAGGACAGGAAATGTCTTTAGAACTACAATGGTCAGGAAAATGACAAGCCTACTCAAAATATCAACTTTTCCAATAGAGATATTCACAGCAGCTCTAGCATGAATCCTGCCCTGCTCATTCTGTTGAGCAAAAACACCCTGGGGGCTGTAGAAGTCTTTGTTTTCACACCTTGCAGACTCTGTTCTGAGACCTGATGTATCTTTTAAGCACATTGATGTTATCATGTCAAGCTGTGACTGAAACATTCTCTATTAAGGCTGGAGCTAACACTATGATACAATAGCTCTTTTCCATTTCTAGTTTCTCTGTGTGTCCCTGCAGGCTGGAACTTTGCAACGAGAGCACTAAAATAGCAAACAGGCTTTGAGGAATGTGTAGCTATGGTGCATTACCAGTCCTGCAAACCAGTCCTTCTTTTAATGTATAATTAAATTGTGGAACTCATTGCCATGAGATGTTATGGAGGTCAAAAGCATAAGTAGATTTAAAACAAAGTAGAACAACATTCCAAAAAATCAACACTGAAGTAAAATTCATGTGTTAATAAACACAACAGTTGGGATATAACTCCTAGGAAGAACAAGTGGTTTAGGAAGTTCATAAGTCACTCTGCTGGAAAGCAGATGTTATCATTTGGTACATGTTTCTTACTTCTTTTTACTTACTTGCTTCTGTAAAGATCTACTGACATTCATTGGTCAAGGCATCAAACACCCATTCAGCAGCATTTCAGCACTTGCAGGGACCAGCAGTTTGGTACAGAACCCTCCAAACAAGCCAAGAAATGGGCATCAGGGCAGCATGGAAGCAAGCACAAGTCTGTATGGCCCATTGATTTTTTCCTTCCATCTATATCAGGCATTTCTCAGTGCACCACAGGAAAGCATGTCAGAATACATATATCTGGAAGCACAGCATTTTCAATCTGTCCAGAAATGTTACAAGCTTAATATTTCAACGGTCCTCTCTGCAAGGAGACTAACTCAGACTGAAGCAGAAATAACTGGTTGCATGGATACAGCTACTGAGCTGTGTCAGTCACCACAGAAATGGCAGAAGCTGTTACTGTCCTTTCTTTCCGAGTTCACTTGCCTCTGGAGCTCAGCTGTGGAATGGCCTTTGTGGGCACTCCTAATCTACTTCTGCACAAAGTCAGCTAGCATCGTTTAACCTATTGTTTAATGTATTTTGAGCTAATCTTGGCTGACCTTTTGCTGAAGAAAATGAGAAACACTTGTACAAGCCTTTCTGCCAGTCCTACTCTGATGGCACTGCCCTCCAGCAGAAAAACAGTCGTGTCTAAAACATCCACTGAAGCTTTCACAAAAGTTATGTTGTAAACTCCACAGCTCAGTAAGAGCTCACTGTCTGCACAGGCAAGGTGTAGTGGAGAAGAAGGGGGATTTTTTCCTTTTAATCCCCAAATTAGAAATGCAGCTATGCCACACATAGAGCTCAATAAGAGCTCACTGTCTGCATAGGCAAGGTGTAGTGGAGAAGAAGGGGGATTTTTTCCTTTTAATCCCTAAATTAGAAATGCAGCTATGCCACACATAGACAGTAGGATGCTTAGACTGTGCAGTTCAGGATTAGGGCTTTTATTTTTTGGTTCTGCACAAGAAATAAAGACTGCAGGCCATGTCAGTCTCGTGATTAAGGTGGCGAAGCTAAAAATCACATATGTCATCTCTGTACTGAAAGATCATCCCACTAAGACTGCTGGTGAAAAACTGTTCCAGAACCTGATTCTTCTGATTATTAGAAATGTTCTAAATTTCAATCCTAAATTTATTCATAGCTCTTCTTCCTCTTTGGTGATTGCCATCTCACTGCCTGTGTACTTATAGGCATCAACCATAATATTAGAAAGGATTTTATGTAGAGCAATCTGGAGAAATATGCTTCAGTAAACATGATCTGAAATTGAAAAAAGGATGGCTTTATCAAGTTTTTTGGTTAAAAGACAACTTTGCTGTAATTGTTTCCTCCCTGCATAAGAAAAAAAAAATCAGATCTGGTGTCAGCTGGTCTATTTGAAGACAAAAATGGAGAGAGTATGCTGATCATTGGTAAAAGGTTCATTCTTCAAACTTGTTTACTTTTAATAACACAGAGTTGCTTTAAAAGGACATAGAGCTTTCACATTAACAATCCTTTCCTCTCCAGTAATCAGCATTCATAAGAATAGAACAGTATGAAGATATTAACTTTTAAATAGGTATTGTATGTATTCTTTGGATATTTTACAACATTTATGCCTTAACCCCCCCCCCCCCCCAAAAAAATAACATATTCTTTTATTTGCTATAAAATGGGATTTAAAATGTCTGGATTTTTAAAATACAAAACCAAACCAGCAAAGAACCTTATAAAAGAATAGTCTGCTGGGCAATTTCCTTTACAGGTGTCCTATTTTGTTATTCTATACGAATACTGAATTGACAAGACCTAATGTGCCACAAAAAATATAATATGCAAAGTGTCTGATTTCTAGAAAGCAATTACTTCTTTAAGGAAAACAGATTTAAAAAAATTTTCTTTTCTCAGTCTATCTCTCTTTGAACTCTAGTGCAAGGTCTTCAACTCAGAGTGCATCATTGTGAGGGATATCTCCACACATACACACACAAACAGCTCAATGTCATAAAGTCTTTGATAAAACCCTCCTAGCTGTTCACTTTTGGCACTTATGCATCTACAAATTGAAAATTAAATTAAGAAAAAGAACCAAAATCCATGAAGACTTCGTTGATGTTTAAGAAACACCCCTTCCTCTCCTCTTTTCATGCTCATCATGGAGATCACCAGCCCCAAAATAAGCAGCTGGCTTTTCAATCTTAAGTCTCTGATCCAAAGGCAACTCTCTCTGCTGTCTTCCTAGCTAGGATCTACTGTTTTCTGATCTCATCTACCTTATAACAAAGATATGTTTGAGCTTATTTAAGTAAGAATTCCACTTCACTCCAGGTAGAGCTGCTCCTTTGTAAGACTTACAGCACTGGCGTCAATAGACATAATCATGCATTATACCAAAAATGGTAAAAGTAGTTGTTCACAGGACCTAAAAAGAAATTGGTCTTAATATCCAGAATGGGACATGAAAAAAGTAGGGAAGATAAATAGAAGACAACTGAAATTACTGAATGGATTAAAGGGAGAGGGTGCCTTAGGAGATCAAACTCAAAAATTTTCAGCTAGGCAAAGGCCGTGGTGAGACTTGTTCAAGCTTTATGAAATCATGAAGGTGGCTATAAGGATGAATATTTTTCATCCATTTTCAGAGTGTGGCTCATTCAGTGGAATTAAGTTAGATAAAAAGAACATATTACTTTACAGTGGCTAGTGTAAATTTCTGGACTTGCTGCCAAAAGAGGTTGTGGAAGCAGATCCTAGCAATAGGTTCAGACCGGAATTGGATAAGTTCATGTACAACAAGTCCAAAAAAAGGACAGTGAAAGGACTAGGCAAGGATTTACCTTTGTAAGAGTCAGAGAAGCTAGGGGAGTACAAAGAAAAGAGTTTGAAGAAGGTGGCCAAGCTTGTGTGCACTCTGTAAACAGTTTCTCCTACTGGTGCTGTTTCTATTTGCTTTTCTGTTTAGAAAACAGAATTTTGTACTAGCAAAACCTTGAAGAGCCCCTAGGGCTATAGGTAATGAAAACAAGGATGAAAAATAGACAACAACAAAGAACAGATGATAGAAAGGGAAGAGATATGGCACTGCAAATACAAAGTTAGGAAACTGGAGGAGGGCATGAAGCAGAGAAACCCTGACATCACACATCACTTCTTGAAGGTTAACCAAGGAGAAGGTGGATGCTGCCCAGTGCTGATCTGCCTGGAGATGTGGGAGGATGATGAAATGAATATACACAGGTTCCACTGTCACTAGGATCCCTCCATCCAGTTTCCTTCTTGTGACATGAACGACCAGCAGGGCCTGGAAGCTGTTGAGAAGCTGATGAGGAGATTCTGCTACTTGAAAGAGTCTTGGTTAGGAAGTGTATAAATAAAAAGTGCAGAGGGAAAAGCACAGCTAGAATTTCAATAAGCAGTTCTGGAGGAGAGATGGCATTTGATTTACACTCAAAACATCTGATGTGTACTTGCCACCCTTTGAGAGAAAAAAAGATCCACAGTCCAACTCAGTGGGGCATTTTCCCCATTCATGGATGCTCTGAGGACATTTTTTCCTCTCTGAGGGCTGTGAACTCTAAAGGCCCCCACAGGTGAAAGTCACTCTTGAGTTTCTAGTACTGTTCAAAAAATGGGATGGCATATTTAGCACAAAGGGAACTTACAGAGAATTTGAAAACTTAACTAATCCCAGATGCAATTAAAATAGGGTAGTAACTATTTTAAAGAGAGAACTAAAAATTATGTGAGACATCTCAGTAAAATTCTTATCTTTTCATTAAACTGAACAGAGAGTTTTGTTTTAAAGTACTATTTAATGTTACTTCTTTGCTGAAGTTACTTACCAGTTCAGAGAAGGGGATTCCAACACAGGTATTTCCCAGTGGTAAATGGTATACCTTACATAATGTAATGCTCTCTTTCAATAATAGATGAGTTTTTCACCTTTTTTTTTTTAACTAGAGTATCTATGAAACATTTGTTATTGGCTTTCAGTTCAGAAACCTCTTTTATTATAGAGATAACTTCATAAAATCAAGCTAATGGGGTATTGATTTTGGTTCTGAGTAAAAAGAAATTAAAATATTTCTAATAAATATGATCTATGTTGTCCATCTTCACTTCTCATATCTTCTAAAAGTCAAATCTGCTGATGAATGAATGGCAACAATTCTAAAATGATGCACAGAATTAGATTTCCAAATTTGTGCCACCACAAAAGAAAGATGCTTGTGGCAGAAGTCCTGTTTTGTTACACTTTTCTTTGAGTGTAATTGAACAAAAAAACTGGAAATGCTCTGACACTACACTGTAGATATTTTCCTTCACAAAGACATTGGAAAATCATTCCAACCAGTTTCACTAGACTGTAATAATGTAAGGATCCCAAAGGATTTGCTGAAAGGACTGCTAATTTCAATTCCTATGTTATCACTAAAAATAACTGCTTTGAAACAGAGATACCAATATGCATCACAGAGATCCTACTGAAAGTTATATCAAGTAACTGAAGTAGATATAAATCTAGGCTGAAAGTGACACAATAGAAAAATTCCAAAACCAGATGGGATTGGAATGGGGGAAAGACTACACTTCTTTTATTATACCCTAATCATGGAAGCATGGTAAACACTGAACTGGGAGGAGGGGAGGGCAGAGAGTGGGGAAAGAAGTTTATGGTTTTTCTCTAGGAAATCCAGGAAATATTTTTTGCCCCTGGTTCCTGGATGACAGAACAAAAGGAAACAAATTAAAACAGGTTTATCAACTTCAGTAACACTGGACACAGCCTCCCTGTCCAGCATACTAACTACAAGAAGTTTGCTGGTTCTATTATGGGACAGTTCAAATGAAGAGAAGTGTTGTGAGTCTCATTCCTTTCTTAAAACAGGGATATGGGATGAAGATACATGGTTCTCAGAACTGAGCTTTAAGAGCAAATTATCGCATTGGAGACTATTCTGTGCCATGTCAGCCACTTCCCCAAGCTCGTTAAATTATTATAACTACTGAAGGATTTAAGTTACAGCCCAGACAGTACAGGGTCCTGTATATTGGAAATTGAAAACTGAATTTTCTCAAAACATTTTTTTTGTGCTGATGTGGATGGTGCACAGATGCAATAGAGCTTTGGTTTACCTTGCTTCAAAGGCAAACAGTAGCAACTGAAGCAGCAAATGGCCTTTGCGAGGCAGGTGAATTTGTGAGGTTTGTTGACCATCTTTTCATCTTTGTTTTAAGAAATAAAAGAGGAATTACTTCAATAGAAGTCAGATGGCCATAAGAGGACAAGAGACACTCAATGTGTGCCAATACCTGAAATTTTATACTAAACTATCTCAGGTTGGCTTGGCAATGAGAAAAAATTTGCTGACGTGCTTTCTCTTTCTCTCTTCCTCTCAGAGTGAAAACAGGATAGAAAACAAAGTAATGAAGCCGTAAGGAAATGATTAGTTGATATGTGCTCCACTGCAAGCACAGCTCTAGAGGATTCCATTTTTCTAGAGAAAAGGTGTGAAAGCATTTTCATGCTACATTTCAAACTCAGCTTCAATTCACCAGCCTTCTGCACCAATTCTCAGGTCAATGTCATAAATTTCCATTTCAAAATAGCAGCCTGTTTTCCCACTATAAGCCTTACTCACCCAGTCTTTCTTCCCTTGCTCCAGTTACTGTGGTAAGCAGAACAAAATACTTGTGTAACTTCAAGCATATGAATAATCCACCAAGGTCAGACTTCAGTACTGTCTCTTCCTTGTTACCCTATACTGACACTATCATGCCTTCAAATTCATTCTATTACAAAGAAAAAAGCATGCAAAAAGGATGATAAGGGTGTTTTTATGTTACATGTAGCAGAAACTACAGTTTGAAGTCTCTGGGCACAGAGTTCAGAGGCAGCCTTGAAACTCAAGACTCGATTGGGATTGTATACAACTCTGCTTAATAAAGTAAATGCAAATATAAATTCTCTTAGCATCCGACTTTTGTTCTGTTTGTCTATATGTTTTCTCGCTACTGTTAGAGAAAACCCCAAACCTAACTGCATTGTTTTATCATCCATGTTGAATGCTTTGAAAAAGCAGACTTCATTTTGGGGAATCTTCTCTGTTACCCCTGCACCAACATTACTCTTGGCCCGTTCAGTAAGAAAGAAAAATAAATCTGTGAGACTGAACTGGAGTAGGTAATATACTCAAGAGCAGTAATGTCCTGATTTCTCCTCACACAATACTAATGGTTTTACAAACAGGTCTGGTCATTTGCTCCAAGTTTTTACATACAATATCAAAAAGCATGATCAGAAAGAGTCTAAATAATGCCAAAATGCTTGTGCAGGTTTCTTTCAATTGAGGACTGTTTCAAGAATTCTGACAGTTGTGCACAAAGTGCATTAACATAAACATTATGTTACTTTCATTGTAATAATAGTAACAATTTAATGTAATCAGTGCAGCAATGGAGTAGTGAGTCATTGCTTTAGGAAAATGACCAAGGAGTCTGGAAAAGGCTAACAAACACTATAATCAATGAAGATTGCCTGCCTTTAGTATACATCAGGAATTAATGAGACCTTTCTCCACTATTAGAATAGTAGACAGAGACACTCCACCTTCAAGGCCTTGTTTGCACTGAGGCGTTAGCTAGATCAATTCTACCTTACCAGACAGCTCTGTCTGGAGCAGTAAAGCACAACAGCCACCAGCCTTTAGCAAGTTGTTGTCCAACCCCCTCCCTGGTAAATGAAACAGAAAAGGCCAGTGCTTCATTCAGCACTGCTGTTCCACACCACATCACAGGGAGGGGAACAGACATTACTGCTACTGCAAGAGAGGGGAGAGTTTTAGGGGAAAAAAAAAAAAAAAAGAAGAAAAAAAAAAGAAAAAAAAAGAGCATAGTTCATGGCTGCTAATTAAGTTAGGTCTCCTTGTGGAACCTACTTCTGGGGTGAGGTAATTCAGAGAATCCTCATTTGTACAACAGAATTTTCTCCTAACTCCTTCCCATGCAAGACCTGTTTTTCCCTGCTTCTTTGGGTCTGAATGACTAAGCTTTTCTACAGTCTTTTTTCAATAAAACCTTTTTGCTTCCGCCCAAGGAACAGTTAGAATAACTAGCCCTTTGTATTTTCAGTTATTCATTAAAGTTAAATGGCTTTATCTTCAAGCTTGTCCTAGGGCAACTATTATAAAGTTAACCTTTTTATAGCAGTGAATTCAGATAAGTTTCTCAATTTTCTCGGAATCTGGTCAGACACAAATATGTATGACTATGCCCATGCCCTTGCTGTGGTTCACAGTTGTTGCCTCAATACCTATTTTGATTTCCCAAAGCAGCACTGAACATCAAGGGGAAAAAGGTCACAAGCCATGAAAGGCAGTTTGAGAATGACATGAGTGAAGCTCATCACTTCTTTTTTTTCTTTTTTCTTTTTTTTTTTTTTCTTTTCTTTACTCTTGTTTTTTTTCTTAAGACAGTGATCCTCAATACACTGCCCAGATACAACTGGGTTACTGTACTTAATACAGGGGTAACAACAAACCACCAAAACCACACAGATTAAACCGCAAACCCAGTAAGTTCCTTACAGAGCAATCTTGCTTAGCAGAGTCTTTACCCCAGCCACATACTCCCAAGGCATAATCATCCCCAAATCTCTCCCAAATCTGGAATGCTCCTTGGCAACCTCACCTAGAAAACAGATTTTCTTCTTTAGTTTCACTTTTCGATAGGCAAATGCTTTCCTAAAGCTCCTTTCCAAAACAAAGAAGATGTGAAGCTCATACCTAGAACCAAGGGACAATTACACAAATCCACTGGGTACAATTAGGCAAATTAAGCCTTAAGCAACTTCTTGTATCCACTGCTATATGTAGTTCTTTGCTTTGGCAGTACAAACCAAACACTGTTAGGTTTAATTACTCAAACCACTACAGAATCATTTTAAAACATGTTGTTGTCTCTTCCACAAGATGGAGTGCAGTGATAATATCTGAGGATTTTCAAATTGAATCAATATATCATGTGCCCTCTATGCTAGAAAAACCCTTTAAAAACTTTATCCAGCCACAGCGAGACAAATCAGAAGCCCCTGCAGGGCAGGTTAGTAGCACCTATTTCAGATGGGAGTTCAGAGTGCATCCCAAAAAAGGAAGTCCACAGGTTCTTTTAGGTCTTTTCCTCTGCATTCAAAATTAGCAGTAGAACTTAACAGTGATGAGAACTGAACTTAACGCTGTCAGGAAATTGCAACCAAAAAACAGTGCTAGCACCCACTTGTAGAAGAAAATTTGAGAATAAAGAAATAATTTTCATCAGTCAAGATTTTTGTAAAGAAGACTTTTTCTCTGCCTTGCAGTTCCCAGCCATAGCCTTATGGGCGCAGGGCTGCCAAACTCAATCAAGAGTTGAGCTCCTCAAAAATCAAAGCAATATCAGTGCTTTGATTAGACGTAGCAGCTAGCATTCTGCTGGCATCCCGTCAGCTGTGTGCTTAAGAGATCCATTTGGGAGAACAAGAAGCTTCCTTATTCTCTTCTTTAATAGTCTGAGTTCACTTTGTGCAGTTGTGATCTGATGCAGAGAGAGACGTGTTTGCTGGCAATCAGGTAAAGGCACTTTGAACAGGAATAGGAATCATGAAAGACTCTTCTTTCAGACACCAAGCTTTGTACGAGAATATAGTTTTCTTATCAGTTTACATCCTTTTATAGCCATTTAGTATGATATAGTCTTGGCACTAATACATACTTATATATTAAAACAATTACTTAAAACTACATTAGCTACCCTGAATCATGTAGACTTTGGCCTGAAAATATCATCTATGGCCTTGCCCTTCTCAAAATCAGCAGTCACCCTATCCCTCTTTGGAAGTGATATGGCTGCCAACGCCACATACTATGCAACTTTAGCATTGCAACTACATCCTGTTTGGAAGATCCTCCTTACCAAGTTAGCTGTGCGGGCAATGAGGAGACATAACGGCTTGTCTTACTCCTTAAAAATCAGCTGGAACAACTCTATACAATGAAGTGACTCTTAAGAGATATATTAATTTTCCCTTTATGTACAGTACCACTAAGCGCATACCGTATTTACGTCCCTGCCTGGCAGGAGGCTTGGCGCTCCTTTGCATTGTTAATCCTGCTCCTCAGCATCTTTTACCTGGATTTTTTAAGGAGACGCCTGGAACTTTACAGGAACAGCCTGCTCGGCGCTAGGCGGTGAGAAATGACACAGGGGTGTTGCGGCTCTGCCGAGCCCAGCCTGCGCCGCCCGCGGGAGGGGGGCACGGGGGCGGCGCGGCCGCTCCGCCGGGAAGCGCCCACGGCCGCCGGGGGCGGCGGGAGCCGCTCGGCCGGAGCGTGCGCGCGCCCCCGGGAGGCGGAGCCGCGGCGCGGGCGGGGCTCGGCGGCTCTGCGGCGGGCGGGACGGGCGGTGCGGGGCGCGCTGCCGGCGGGCGGGCAGGGACGGACGGACGGAGAGGAGGGAAGGCAGGGAGGCGCCGGCTCGCCTGCCTGCTCCTCGGTCCGCCGGTTCCGCAGCGCTGCCCGGGCAGCGGAGCCGTGGCCGAAGCAAATGGAGAGGCGGCGCTGAGCGGGCTGCCCTCCGCGGGAGTCGGCAGCCGAGGGCAGCGGCGCGGCGAGAGAGCAATGCCCCTCACTTCTCTGCTTGCGCTGCCCTTGCTCCTTCTCCTCCCTCTCCCGGCTTTGAAGCTTTTGTTTTCCCCGACCGCTGTGATGGCAGGAAACTTCCCGGAGGGATGGGCTCAGGCCGGGCTTGTGCTGCGCCCGGCTCCGCAGGGCTCCGGCCACACCGTGAGGTGAGGCGAGGCGAGCGGCGGCGTCGCGCCGCGGCCGCGGCAGTTCCGCGGGACCGGCTGCCGCTATGCCCGGCCGAGGGGCGGCGGGACGGGCGGCGGGAACGGGGAGAGAGTTGCGCTGAGGACCGCGGGGAGCGCCCACGGCTTTGCCGCTTCCCCCGGCCGCGGTCCCGCCATCGGGAATGCGTTCTAGCCTCGGGAATCCGTGTCCGTGGGCCGGCACTGCTCGGGGGTCGGCGCCCCGAGGAGGCTGCGTGGGCACCGGGAGCCGGGCGCCTCTTCTCCCGGCGGGGCCGCCGGAGCCGTCGGCGGGCAGTGGGGGCGGGAGCGCTGCCGGAGCCGGGTGGGCGCTCTCGGCCGCGTCCCGCGGCCCGTGGAGCCGCCTGTGGGGGGCTTCCTCCGCCCCCGGCGGCGGTGGGGCCGGGCGCGGGGGCCGCGCTTCCGGCCGGGGTTCCGTCCCGGGAGGGGGCCTGGCTCCCCTCGGCTCCCCGGGACCGGCTCTCCGGAACGCTGCTTAGAGGCACGGGGGAGCTGTCTGCTTGCTGTCACCTGCTCGTCAGGCAGATGCTTGTGCTCAACTCTTGAACCTGCCGGTTCGGTACGGTGTGTGTGTGTCGCTCCTGGACAAAAGAAATAGAAGCGTCTCGCTTGGTTTTGATTGTTTTTCATCTGCTTAAAGGAGTGTGTAATTTTTGTTTGGGTGCGCCACATGGTTTTCCAAACTTGTTTTGTAAAAGTCAAATGATACAGTGCAGCCTAGTGTATATATATATATATATATATAACAAAGCATGTGATAAAGTTTTTCTTGTAATTTAACAAAAACACTTTTCCACGGAAACAGTTCATTTACAGGAAGATATAGGTAACGTAGGAATTTTCAGTGGTCAGAGCTAGGCATGGCTGGAAAGTTAGAACCATGCCCAAGAATTGCTTGTCCTTACTGAAATGGATAATGACTGTCCAAGCAGTGGCAAATAGGTTTTGCATAATGCATTTTCTGTGAGACATATTTGCACGTTCTAACATTAGAGCAAAGGCGTCAGAGGCATCAGATTATGAAAAGGGCAGTTTTAAATAGACCATTTCAAGTAAACTGAAAATACAAAGAAATGTCGAAGAGATTTGTGTCAAGATTGGTAAAACAGAATAGCTGCGTATTGTCAGTTGTCAAATGTGGGTTTTTTGTTTTCCTCCTTTCTCAGAGAGTAGCCTTACTATAAGAACGCATTCTAAATGTATAAAACTTTTTTTTTTTTTTAAGTGACAAATTAGAAGTTCATATGCAATCTCTGCCTAATCAGAGGAAACAGGAGGAAGGCAAGATGAAATCTACAAGTTTCTGATTTTCTTCTTGTGTGTCACAATGCGTAGGTGACTTTTGTCAGGTGCTGCTGGTCGGGCATTGCTTGTGTGCTTCATCATTGCATTTGCCACTTTTAAAATATTCCTCTAGGAATAATAGCAGATAAAGCTTGGCGAGGCTGTGATTGCTTCTCTGCAGTTAATGAAATGCACCCAAGACCATTTTCTGGTTCTGAAGCTAAGTGCTGTGGGTTAGGCCTTGTCAATGCTGTTTAATTCTCTTGCCTTCCAGATCAGGAAATTTGCGTGGGAGACCTGTAGCTGGCCTGTGTTAGAAGGATGCTGTGCTGGCGCGTGGCAGCTCAGCGGTCTGTGTGACAGTGAATTCCATTTCCAGGGAATGATTCCTGGCATTGCTTGGTTTACTGGTGTGGACATAGTCTCTGTATCATAGTCTATCTGCAGGTAGCCTCCCTTAACTCTACTCAATTGTAGTGATCTGACTTCCCTGCATTGATGATCTCTGGCGCTATAAAACACTGCTTTTCATAGTCAGCTGCTTAGAAATTACAGGGCTGCTTTCTTCCTTTTTTCTCTGCTTGTGCATGTGTGTGAAGAGGGAGTAGTAGGTGAAGGCTTGGTGCTTTTCCCACTTGTCCATAAGGGAGAGCTAAAGAGGACCAGGAAGAGGCTTACATGACTTGTTCTGGCTTTCTGGGAATGTGCTGTCAGGGCACTGCATGTCCATAAGAAGTCCTGATGGCTAGGTGTGGAGGTCCATGGCCTGCACTCACATGAAACTTCCATAATTACTTTGTCACAAGTAGCAGGTTAAGCAGAGCAAGTTCGGTTTGGGGTTTTTTTTAATGCTCCAAAGGATGTCAGACTTAGTTGGTAAAAATGAGGTGAGGGAAGAGGAAGTGTAACTATCATCTAAGAAATCCTGCTTTAGCATCCAGAAGTAGAGTTTCAGGTCAAAAATGGTCAGGTCGTGCTGCCTCTCATAGACATATAAAATACTTTAATGGAACGGTGTACTTTTTATCTCTGTAATTTGCTGGCAATCTTTATTTTGCTAACCTAGCTAGTAGGACAGTTTGAACTTGAATAGGAAAATTGTTTAACCATCTCATTTCCAGCTGAGGATAGTATTTAGATATTTATGTAGGCCTGAAGTGCATGATGGGACTGGGTTAATGCTCTAAAGTACTTTCCCAAACAGGCAGCTTGGCACAGTGAAATTCTTGTTGATTTCATTAGAATGAAAAAAATCTCATAAATTACAATTTTTAATATTGAGTTATTTCTGGGTGTAGTTAAGGAGAAAGGTGAGGGTTTTTTTTGTTTTGTTTTGTTTTTTTTAAAAAAAATTTTTTTTCTTCCCCTGCCTGTATAAAAGCACTCATTCGGTAAGGTATAGTTACATTTAAACATGTGTTGGAGGTATCTGAGGAGTCCCACTGGTTTGAATGGCACTTTGAGAAATCTCTTGCATAACTGTAACCTAATTTACCTCAATCTAGATGTTTATTATACACAAGCTGTGTTTAAAAGAATATTATCAAGACCACACAAGCACAGAAGAGCTTGGAAATTTAAAGCTTTGAAGTAGTGATGATATGACCTGTGGGAACTGTGCCTTATACCTCTAGGATCCAATTTTTTTCAGAATGCTTTGCATCTCAAATAAGACAACCAAAATTAGTGAACGGTTATGACATTTGCATCTCTCCTGAATTTTCTCCTCCTTGTAGTTACTAAAGTAAGGCTTGAATCATGTTGGTTAAATGTAACATGGTGACACACAATAATTGTGGAGAAAGCAAGGTTTTGAACACTTGTTCATCTTGGTGAGCAATGCACCTTCTGAAAGAAGATGGATTCTATGTGGATAAGTGGTATTTAGTCATGTAGTTAAAGCCTATGTCACAGGGTTTAATTGAAGTCACAGGGTTTAGCTGCTGCTTCTCAAGTCTTCAGAGCTTTCAAACCTTAATTTTTAACATAGTTTTTGGGTGTGTAATTTTCTCAGTGCTTTTTTTTTTTTACTCCTTAAAGAAATAGAAGCAAATGGTGTATTTTTTCTGGGGTATCTTTGATCATTCCTGATGTCCTTAGCAGAGTGAGAATCTCTAAATGGCTCAGGCTGTAACTTTCTAAAATGTAGTGGTAGGTCGTGATCCATGGGTGGATTGACAATGAAGAGAGATAGCAGCCTTTATACATCTGTTATGAAATAACCCACATTACCTCCTAATTTTTATGTAATATAATATAGCTGACTTGAAGCTTTGATGCACAGTTCCCATTCTGTTGGCCACAGGGCGAAGCTGTCTGGTGACTTTACCATTGTTTTCCCTGCAATATTTTATTTACACATTTCTTCCTGGGCTTATTGCCCTGCTGCTTTCTACATTTTTCTGCCACATCCTTTGCTTTGTTGTTTTAATTGATAATTTGTAGTTGCTAGTCACTTCATTTGGCCAATGTGACTATTTTATCCTAATCTAGTGTGCAGCCCTATAGTTGCATGGGTCAGGTTAGCTGGCCAAGCAGATCAGGTCTAGAAAGCAAAGGGGAAACTAGCTTTCATATCCAGTGCCTGGATTTTGCAGACTGTTGTGATGAAATTATCACTGTTATAACCTAGGTGAACTGAGGCTGGGGCATAGAACTACAGAATAATTGAGATTAGAAGAGACCTCCATAGGTCATGTTGGCCACCACTCTGCTCAGAGCTGAGTCTGGTTGAAAGTTAGATGGGGTTGCTCAGGGTCACGTCCACTTGAGTTTTAAATATTACGCAGCCTGTGTGAGTAACCTGTTCCAGTGTTTGACCACTGTCATGATGAAGTCTTTTCCTTAAGGCCTAATTGAAGTAACTATACTGTAGCTTGTGTCGATTGTCCTGGTCCTTTTTTGTGACCCTCCAAGAAGAATGAGGTTCTTGTGCTCTTAAAAGCAACAAATATTTTTCTAATGCTTAATAGCACACTTTCTGTTAGGAATATAGATAACTTTTGCCAAGTATATAAAAAACAATTCTGTTCCAGCCATGGTTGCACACCTTATTCAGTAACAGGCTGATCAAATCAGTTGGATTACTTTTTTGATTATGGGGCAAAAGAAAAGTCTTTTGCTAGCCTTGCTTTTTGAAACAGATTAGATGTTTGAAATTTCTCCTTTCTCACACATGATCATGCATTGTATTTTCCATCAGGAGACTGCCTCATAGTGTCTAGTGAATAGATGCTGGTGGTTTAGGAGATAAATCTAAGTCTTTAAGCTGGGCTTCAGAAAGCCAGCTATGTCATCGTGTAATTTTTTTTCCCACCTTGTTAGGTGTATGGACCCCTGCATAGCAAATTTAAACCCACTGACTGCAGGCTGCTTTTGAGGGCTCTGTTAGAAATTATCTGCAGAGTACTACACTGACACTGAGGAAGTCTCAACTAGCCTTTTAGGCACAGTCGGTGGGGAGAAAAATAAGGCTGTTCAGAAAGTAGTTTATTCTGCCTATGGCTGTATTAGTTGCTCAGTGTCTCTCTGCTTTGTATCATTAGAGTCTCAATGGCTCTTAGCCTTTCTATCCAGCTTTCAGGACAGCTACGTTTAGGTGAGGTTAATTTTTAGTGATCACTTTTCCAGTCCTTTATTTTCTTGTCATTGCTCAGTATATGATGACATGTCTAACTTGCAGCATATTCTGAATGCTTAATAATTAACTTCAATGTGTATTTCTTTTATGGTGATGTTCACCTCTGTATCTCAGCTCTTTAGGAAAAGTTAAATTATCTTCATAGCCCTACTGTCTTGTGCAAGTTATCCTCCCTTTTAAACAGGCAAAAAAATGATGGGATGGGGGCAGAAGATTTCACAAACATGAGGTGGTCGGTTTTGATTGCTTTGAGCGCAAGGGGAAAACCATGCAACCAAGCAGAAGAAAAAGCCTGTGTTTTTAATGCAAATTGTGAAATAATAATCCTGTCTTTCTAAAGCTGTCTTAGAACTTCAAAACCTGATACTACTCAGAAGTGGTTATTGCTACTAGTTTTCCTCATCAATGCTGTAATTCATAGAATTGTCCCTTTCAAAGGATTGTACAACATTCATTTTGTATAATGATAGACAGACACAGGTATATTGTGAAAAATAGAGATTACTTTCTTTTTGTCAAAGACTTGAAATGTAATTTGAAGACACGTTATATATCCTGATTAAGTTCTTTTTTTCAGTAGATAATACTCCAACAAGCCTTTTATTACATGATCATTTTGATTTTGACTCTTCTGTCAGTTGTCACTTCTGAATTTTCTCTAGACCATTTTCTTGAGTCTTATGTGAAACTTGTGGATGTGTTTAAAAGCATTGAACATATACACACGGTATTTTGATATTATTAACTGTATGTTCATATGCTTTTGCATATATGAACTCCAAAGTGCAGATAGTGATTTAAAATTCATATCCAAATTTCCTGTGCTTTATCCTATTACCAAAATGACTTTAGGAACCAAAGTAAATCTCCAAACAAAAATCCAAACTTCCCAAATCTAGCTAAAGTCACGTTATGAAACATAGAAGATGTGTATGCTGTATTTGTGCTTCCATTCGCTCAGTGAACACATGCCCACTAGCACCCCAGACCTTCATTTGCTTGAGTACTCTGGGAAAATCATGTAGCCTGGAAAGGAACTACTTCTTTATTTTTGAAGCAAAATCAGCTGAATTGCAGTGATGCCTCCCACCACATGCCTTATTTCTGGTTTGAAGGGTTTGTGAGTTGGTAGAGCTGAGAAAAGCTAATTCTATCCTTTACACGGCTGAATTCATTCAGCATGGCTGCTCAAGCTCCAAGTGTGTCACTTATGATAAGGAGGTGACATTTAAAAGAAATTTGGCAATATTTGATAATGCCTCATAAAGGCATGTTGAGAGTATTTATGACAGGGAGAAGTTGTACAATGCATTACTGATATTGGGACATCTGCATCTGCTGTCAGAAGTATCCGTTGCATTTATTGTGATGCTAGGGATGGGGTTGAGTGCATTTGCTGACTGAAGTTAGGAGTGTTTTCCCTCCCCGTTCCCTTCATTTTGATAAGAAGGCAATTTCCGACTGCATTCATCTTTTCTGGAGATAACAAATCAAAGCATGAAATCTCAGGTAATAGCACTTATGCTGTTAAACCGTCAGATCCAAATGGAGTGGATTAAATGTGTGTTTTCAAGGCCGCCACAAATGATAGACTTGAAAAGGCATCTTCGTGGTACACTGCCAATACGGTGATACACTTAAAGCTATTATCAGCAAGGCTGAAAATAAAATAGCCCTGGAATATTCTCTCTGGGTTTTTTGCACTGTTTGCAAAGTCTTTCTCTGTTCTTGGTTATGTAGCTATTTGAATAAATAATCAGATTGTTTCTTGATGCCAGTATAAAGGAGTGTGAATTAGGCATTGGGTCAGAGGCTGACCAGCTGCTTTGGTGGTCTTCCAAGATTTCACACTTCTGAAATGATGGGAATGTTGATTCTGTTGTGGTGTTTGTGGGATCCTGGCAAGCTCCAGAGCACACTGAGGATCCCAGCATCTTAACTCCAGGGAGGAGAGTCCTGATGAATCCCTCTGTTAGGAGGCTGGTGTCAGCTGCTGACAGGGCAATTTCTGTAGTTTGCTGAGACTACAGAATTGCAGAATATACCTATTAAGGATTTATGTTGCTCTTACGTAGAAGCATGAGTTAGATTTTCAGGCAGACATGTGCAGGCCATTATAGGTACCCAGAGGTGTTTATATACAGTACTGTTACAAAATAAAGAGAAATAAAATAGATACATGAATTGTTTAGGTGAATTCACTTTCCAGAAATGCATGTTCTGTCTGACTGCTGAGTAAGCTTATGTGGTTACCTCAAAGCTGTGTTGAAATTAGGTGAGATCAGTATCAGCCCTAGCAGGAAGAAAAGGAATAGGGGGATGGTGTGTGTAAAACCAGATGCTGATAAGGAAACAGACTTCCCTAAGGTCTGAGGTTGGGGCTTCATATTGATAAGCACTTGCCAGTTTTGCCAGCCGTGGCCAAAAGGCCTACCCACTTCATTGCTCAGCTTGCTCAAATCTCTTGTCATTGCTGTTAGCAGGGTAGGCAATGTGGGCTTGTGTGCCACCGCTGTACAGCTGAGTCACGCAAAGTTGTGCAGAACTGGAATGGTTCCCTGTGTGCCGGAGGTATTCTGTGAGTTAAAAACTGGCTTGCTGTTGATGAGTCTTGGAGATACAGGCGGTGGTGATTCTATTCTACGTGACTAGATATGTAGAATATCCTTTGCAAAGTTGAAGTTGCCAAATTCATTCAAAGCAGTGCATGTTTAAGATACATTTTGTGGTTTTAAGTTGTATCCATTCATTCTGGTGATAGAAGGTCTGATGTTACCCAGTTCATTGGGAAATTGCCAGTTACCCTCCAGTTCTTAACCTGGTTTTCCTGAATATTTTGAACCTGTTATTTTTACACTCTTAATGTTTAAAGTTGCTGTTGTGGACTGGATTTTTAGTCTAGTTAGTGTAGATGATGTTTATAGTTTTAGATACAAAAAGTTGAAGAGTAAGTACTTTTAAGATAAGTGGCTCTACTTTCTAACGTGATCAACTTTCATCAGGCTTTTTTGGCTGCCATTAATGGCATTGCATCCTAGATCTTGCAATTTACTTCTCTTTGAAAAGTCTTAAGAGAACTGGTTGACCAGGTGCAGTTCTGAAGGCCTCTTTAACTGGACATGGTGAGACAAAGATGAAGTATTTTCAATTCTGTAACTCTTGGTGGAAGATATTCTCAGTATGGGAAGCAGCTTTTCAAACTAGAGCAGCGAGAATTTGCGCGTGTGTTTTAAGGACATTATCGCCTTTTCAGATTCATTTATATGCTCAGTAATCACGATGACTGTTTAAAATATAAATGGTTTTGGGCCTATTTCCGGTGTACAGGAGGATATGGTTTGAGAATTTAGCTTTCTGCAGCCAGATGGATTATAGTGTTGCTAAGGAAACAGACTATAAATGAAGTGGCAACTGGGTGTCCCTAGAATATCAGACTGCTTGAAGCTGGTATTTTAAACTCATTTAGGTGGGTAGCTAGATGATGTGATGAGAAGTTGATTTCCTGTATGGTTCATTAATTTTCATGGCTTTGTTAGTATTTACAAAGGGTACCTTAACTTCCCACTCAAACTACCTGCCTTGAGGGTCACTGAACAAAAACTTGCTATGGAAATTGGAAAATGAACAGAAGCTGTACAGTGAAACAGGTTCTAAAATAATCATTCAAACTACTGGCTAGTGGATGGATAACTGTGTTTAAAGACCTGGCAGCAGTATGGTCTGACTGAAAACCTGATATGATGAAGTGAGCTGAGTTGCTTCAGAGTACTTGGGAAAGAACAGAGCTTCTACAGACCTGGTGAAGTTACAGGTTTTGACCTTCATGTATAAACATCTATACTACAGCTATTTGATACATGTACATGAAGTTGCTCAGAGCAAGGGAATTAATGAATTGTGGTTTTGATGCTTGCTCTGCCTGAGAAGATAACTGACTCTTTTTTTCCTAGTGCTTTTGCTGAAAATGTATCAGGTTTCCAGACCAGGGTTAATGAGTGATACTGCAATGGTGGTGTTCTTGTGGGTTTTTTCCCTTATCAGTGAAAAGGGCAAGCATACTTGAGCCATTCTAGCTAAGCATGCAGCTAATAGAGATAAAGACTAAAGTAAGCTGAGCCTGCAGGGCAGACAGAAACCTCTCCTATTGATAAGGTGGTCTGGGAGGAGAACAGGTGATGGTTCAGTCTTTGGAGCTTCAGAAATTTGCTTTAGCTACTTCTGTAACAAAAAGGTCTGGAGAGCTCTTGGAAAGACTGAAAATGGTAAGAACTTGACAAGCAAAGATAGTTTGTAAGCTAAATATGAAGTGGAAGGCTGAGGAACGTTTTCAGGTTTGTACAGGTGGTTGGTAGAATTTCCATTCTATGTGTTGTGAATTGAAGTTAAACTGTTTCCAGTAAAACACATTCTGGAAAATGTGTCATTGTTCCAGCAGTGTTAAACCTTCTCAACATGCAGTGTTTGAACTGTTAGCGTATGTTTAAGAGAACTGTTTCTGTTTTTTTCTGCCAGGTAGACAGAAAAAGATCAGAGATCTTTGTGGAGATTGCACTATAACTTTTCTCTCCATGATTGTCAAATGACTGGATTTATTGTATTTATATAAGTGCTGTCAACTGTCACGTCAGTTTGCATACAGATCAGGATCTGCCACTGTCTTTTCGCTGGAGTCATGAAACACTGTTGCTAGGCACAGACTAGAACTTCATGGCATGTAAAACAACTTTTTCCTCTATAATTGCTCCTTTGCTGAGGGGCTTTGGAACTGAGCAAGTTTAATTGTCATGGTGGCTGGGTGTTCCTGATGCCTTGAATCTTTCCTATAAGTCACTCTCTGTGTGCTCATTGTGTGGTGGGAAGAGCAGTAGGACCCATGAGAGGCTGTTGATACAGAGCTTTTTTCTTTTTTTCTGCTGAGTTGAAAATATAGGAGAAGCTTTACTTCTGATTTTATCTGTGTTGGTTTTTTATGTCTTATGTTGAATACTGTTAATTTCAGTAGTATCATTGAGGTCTATAAAGAGATTTACAGAGAGCATAGAGGCCAGGGTTTAATTTTCTGATATCAAGGCAGATGTCATTGCACTTGTTTTCCTATAAATCATGCCCGCAACTTTGAGTCGTTTCTTACTTTTGTGTGTTGCGGTGTTTTAAAAGGCTTCTCTTGGTCTGAATCTTTCAGCTTTTACAGAGTAGTTGTAATTGAATTAGAACTTATATATTATATTTATGCTATTTAAAGTTATCCTGGGTGCAGGATGATAAATTCCCTACAGCATTTTCTCAGGTTCAATGTCATATCTAAATCAAGGCTAAATGAAGTTCTCTGTAACTGAAGAAACACAGTTACTATTTGCAGAATTCGTAAGTTGAGCATACTTAAACAGCCTTTGGCTGAGTAGGGAAATATGATCTTTAGCTACCAAAGTGGAAGACAACAGGAAATAAGGGATTACACCTTTCTGGTAAGGTAATACTTCTCTTTGGAGGTTTGAAGGATTTGGGATGTTTTTATTTTTCAGTGGTTTATTTTGGTTGGTTGGTTTGTTGTTCTTTTTGGGTGTGTGTGTTTTTTCAGATTTTTGGATTTTTATTTCTCTACTTTTTAAAAATAGTGTGAAAATCCCTAACTTATTACTGAAGGAGCTTTTCTATGGAAAGAAACCCTTCTTAAATATGAAGTTTGTGAACTCAGAACTGCTGTAACTGTCTATGGAAGGCATTTGATTTGATCCTCTGCTTACTTAAAAGGTCCCAAGTAGCACAGAACTAATGAGTAGTACAAAATCCCTTTGATTAACTGTAAATTTATTTGTAACAAGGAATTGTGAGGTACTTTCAAAAAGTGTTCCTGGAAAGGATTTGAATTCTTCAGTTGATGCACATATTTGTTTGCTTTGCATTTTTATAATTAAAAAGCCCAGGAAAAAATTGAAGTACCGATCTCTTGTATTACATGAAAAAAATGTGTGCTTTAAAAATCATCCGATTAGCTCATTTAAGTGTTTTTGGTTTGCAAATGTAATGAGTTTTTTTATCTCCTTGGGATGCAGGTTACAAGCCCTGCTTGTTGGGTCTGTACAGAAGTTGTTAGTGCCTGTATTGCGTAGGGTCTGAATGTCTGTAGTACATCATCTCACCCTGAGAGTTGTCCAGATGGGAAGTCTTAATTTAATTGTCTTTTAATCTCTAGTGTGAATAGATTTCTGACTAGGATTGTTTCTCCAAAATAGTTGCTGTCTTAAAAGTTTTATTCCAGTTGGTTGACATGACCAGAAATAATTCTGAAGCTATCAAATCAATTAGATGACACAGGTAACTGTCAAGAATTTGATCATTTATTTATTCTCTGTTTCTGTATTAGGAAAAGTAAGTTACTATTGTAACATATAGCTGATTTTTAATAGACTAATTTAGACCAAAAGCAAAGTGTAGGGTAAATTTGGGGAAAAAAATCAAAGGAACCTTATAACTTAGATTATTTTCTTGTATTAAGCACTTTATGTTTGCCTTTGGTTGAATAGAGATGATAATAAGTATTGGAAATGTATGTGTATATATATGAGAAGAAAGGTTATAATATAAATAGGCATGTAAAGTAAATATTTGTTAAATTCTCAGCCAAATATTGCCATTGCAGCCTTTGAGCACTCTCAGAGCAGGATGCTGTGAGTGGGAGTCGCCTCATTTAACTTGGTACCAGCACCTCTTCCATGTGAGCCAAGGACCAAGAAGTGAGATTCATAACAGCTGTATCGCAGCAGCAAGACTCCTGGGCAGGCACAGAACATGGCTCTTGCATGTCCTGAATCCCTGAGGGAAAAGCAGAAGCAGGGCTAATTGCTTTGCCCTGAGAGCTAAATCAAATCCCAGGAACTTGTGGGTAGCGCACTATATGAAGGGTGTACACTTCTGGTCATTGTAATCACCTTTTCATTAGCATCCCTGCATCTTTTTATAAAGAGATGAATTTTTGTTAAAATAAATTTTGTTTCAAGAAACAGGTATCTTTTTCTCTGGGAGAGACAGCTTAAATTCCACCAGTGTAGAGTGCTGCTGCTGGCATTACCATTTTTATAAGCTGAATTTTGTAAGCCCTCGCTTACAAAAGAAGACAATGTGCAACAGCTGTTGTCCAAACTACTGACAAAAAAATTCCTCTTCCCCTGTTTTTAGCAGAAGGCAATGCAGTAGTGTATGTTGGGTATACTGGGGCACTGTAGAGGCGATAAGAATGATGTAATGCAAAGAGCCTTTAGATCTTTACCTTAAGGTATATGAAGGTGGAACATTTTCACAGAGCTCAGTCTTTCATTCTGAGAATATTAGTGGAGGAGTTTCTGTAGTTGAAAAGCCAAAATAGCCTTAGGACAACTCTCTTAAAGCTTTTTGACTTGAAGTGGACTTTTTTACTTGGTAATTATCTTATGATGGACTGACTCTTGTGAAGGAGGTAAGCTTTTGGTATCTCAGTTCATTGTTGCCTGTGGTTTGACTTAGTATCCCAAGAAAATGTTAGGAAAACTTGATAAAATATGGCTATACACAAGGCATGAGGAGACACAGAGAATTGTCAGTAAAGTATCTAACAAAATTACGGCTCATTTGAAAAGCAATTTCATAATATTTCTTATCTTCTCTAGGCTCTTGCGAAGTTTTTAATGTAATCTGAATACTTGTGGGAAACACCTTTAAGTTTAATTATGTTTAAGATCTTTGTGATTTTAGTTCCAGTATTTCAGTTCTTTGGAAATGACAGCTCCTGGTTTGGGGAATCAAATTAGAGATGCAGATTTTTCTGAGATCATCAGTAAGTACAGGTTTTGCACCATTCTTGCTTGTGGCACGGGAGTGACTGTCTGGAATTAAAATACCTCTTAGTATGTAGAAGTTAAATCTGCATCTTAAGCCTTGGTCTGTGTTCCCCAGCATCTTACAGCTTCAGGCCAGAAATGTGAAGCTTTTAAATTTGTTTGCCAGGGTCTGTTTGAGTCCAGTTTATTCCTTCTACTTTGGGAGCTGGGTTCAGGAATGAGTGAATGAAGGAGGAAAAGGTCAGGACTGCCCCTTCAGTAGCTCTGCCAAGTCTGAATGCTGATATCATCAAGATTGTAATTCCACAAGTAGAGCTCTTTGCAGGATCAGGAGTCCTTGCACTCAAATTTCATGAAGGGTTACAAAAGCTTTTTCCCTCTGTTCTTAGAAAAAAGCCTGACTAATCATTTATAATGGAGTGAAAAAAAAGGAATTTCATTATGAAACAGTGTTAACCCCTACCTGTCAACAGAAAACTACCCAAAGCAGTCTTGCCCAGCAAGCTCTGCAAGGTACTCCAATTTAACAAAATTTTACAGATTCACTTTAAAAAAGTACTTCTGTTTTTTTCCTTCTTGGAGGCTTGGAGTGAAAGAATTTCCTAGTTCATTGTGATGTTTCAGATGCTTGTCTAAGCTGATTTAAAGACAGTTTTATTTTAGTGAGAGTTGGGAATTTTCCTATGATCATGATTGGGTAGAGATTGGAAATGGCTCTTGTGTCAGAGGATGCACTTGTCTGTTGGAAAGATCTTGCAGGTTATTGAAGTATTTAATCTTGTCCAGGCCCCTGGTAGTTTTCTGCCTCCTTGCAAACCTGTTCACTTCTTTGACACTTCAGAAAGCAGAAGGCTACCAGTTTATATGACTTACCTCACTAAAAAGGCAACAAACCAAATGGAGAATGTCTGTAGTAATCCAATTGCTATATTTTATCTCTTTTATACATATGTATATCTGAGAATTGTTTTCCTTCCCTCTTTGTTCTGTGGAATAAATGCAAAGACCTAATTTTTGTGCTTATGGAAAACAACTTGTACTAATAGATTATCAGAAAAATCTTTCAGACACCGGCTTCCCTTGTGGCTAGATAATGTGTTCTGCGGAAGGCAGATGTCTCAGCAGACTCCAGTCTGGCAAATCAAGCCTTATGTTTTGGGTGTTTGAAGTCCGTGTTGAGTTGGCTGCAGATACAGAAACTCAGCACTGTATGATTGGAAGGGTCAGTACATTGTGGGCATTCTTAGAGTGCAGCTTGTTGTTGCTGCTTCCCTTGCTGAAGCCCATTTCAACTCATTGCCTCGTTTGTCCTTCAGCCCCTGTGTGCATCATTTATTTAGAAACCTGTTTCTGAAGGATCCTGATATCTTTTGTTCCAGTGTGGAGGTGACTTTGAGATGCTCCTAAAGCTTATTCTTGCAGAAATTAAGTTATGTAGCTGCTTAAAAACAAGCATGTAAACTGTCCCATATATTTGTCCTCTTGATATATATATATATAAAAATATATAAATTAATTAAGTCACTTAAAACTATTAGTGTGACATAGACTCAGTTTTCAAGGCTTACTGAAATTTTATGCCTTCCTTTTAAGAGTATAAGGAAAAGTTACCTTGAAAATTGACATTCTCAGTTAAGAACTGATGATACCTGATGGTAACTGAATCTCACATGAACTCATGATAGAATATGCAGCTTTTTAGCTGTGTTAGGCTCAGTTTGCAGAAACAATTTAGCTATCTGAGGTATATTAGCAGTGTGATGAGGATTGATTGGTACAAGCATGTGTAAAGGAAGTGCTGGGATCCTGCATTGAAACTTCAATGATTTATTCGTCCTCTCTAGACCTGTTTTCTTGTCTTTTTTTTTTTTTCAGTGCTGTTATCTTTGCTGTTTGGGGAAAATTGATCTTCTTTATGATGCTCAGTAGTAGATTTAAATGTTAATGTTTTGAGCATCTTTAAAGATATAAAGATTAGGGTCCTCATGGTTAAGGGTAAGGATTTATTTTGATAGATCCAGTAAGACTTTTGGTAGCTGGCCGCTGCGTGCTTGTCTACAAGTGAAATAAACATAGCTGAATGAGACCTGAAATGACATGTTACTCCAGCCCTGACAGATACTCGTATGAAATGGTGAGATTCTTATGATCCACAGGTGGCATAGCTGAGGATCTCTTTGGTTTGATGAAACTTTCATGCCTTAGTCCTTCCTATCCCTTCTGCCAGAAAGGGGGCATGTAATCTGCCTTCCTTCAGGTGACACACCATATTCTACTTCTCCCAATAAAACTAAAGTTTTATTACAGGGAAAGTTTTGCTCTTGTCCTGCCTTGAGTGTAAATATGTCACTTTTTTTTTTTATTATTATTTTTGGCAGGTTATTGGGAAGAGAATAATTAGCTGAACAAAACAGCACAAGATGGCTTATGATTCCTGCTCTCCATGGGAACCTGTCTGGATTGGTATGTTTGGGTTTTGTGTAATGGTTTTTTGGTTGGTTGGTTGGTTGTTTTTGTTTTTTTTTGCTACACTGACATATAGTGATTGCATGTATAATTCAAAGATCCATTTAAAATTTAGGAATCCAATCTTTTAGGGAGCTTTCAACTTGTTAGTTGCATGTTAATAACTAGGTGGAGACTACGAATTAAAATAGTATGTTTTTGATAATGTTCACTGTTTACTCTTATTCAGGGTACTACAATGCTCACTCAGCTCTTCATCATGATTATCGTTAATGTGACCATTGGACTAGTGGGAAAGTTAGAAGTCAAGAGAAATAAGACAGAACTAGAAATGGACCTAGAACTGCCCAAGAACTTTCACATGATCTGCAAATTGAGAACATGATTTTTCCAAGAGCTAAGAAAATAGAATTATTTTTTACATTTTGAATATTTGTGGTTTACAGCAGTGATAATGATTACCATGACTGACGTTTCTTGACAGTTAATGCTTCTCTGAATTAAGGTCATAAGGAAATATCATCGAGAGGGCAATTAGTTGTACCAAATGACCCAAAGCAGAGGTGACTGTTTCCCACAGTACTTTCCTATGAAAATTGCGACAGCAGTGTTTATAGAGTGGAAAAAAGAACAATTTCCTAAATGAAAGTAATGCCTCTTGTGAATACTTTTATGGGTCATCTACTCATGCAGTGTAGTTGATTAGTTTCAATTTAGGTTATATGTAAATAGGTATTAAAACTGAAAACTGCTGGTTCCTTTTAAGTGAGTAAGAACATTGTCCCTGCTGCTTTGTGCTCTGACTCATTCTTTTCACTGGTGTTAGCAGAAAGGATTCCATTGTAACATGTTCTGCCTGTGCTTAATTGCATAGGAAACAATGCTTGATTCGTATTTAGAGGGGTGTATGTCCTGGGCTGCTTTGTACAATCATGTGGTGTCAGAGAGCTCATACTTGAGTATTTTCTTGTGGAACATAAATTCTTTTGAAAGCAAGATAAGCCCATGTCCTTCATGCTTCTTTTTATTGTTTTCCCCCTAAAAATACTTTGCTTTTTAACTATTTTTTATGTTGCAAAAAATAATTTTTTGCCAAAGTTTGCCTGTAAAATAAAACCATTGGTAGTAGCTATAAAGCATGCAGAAGCTTCTGGGACCACTTAAAATATCCCAAAGAAATAGGATCACTGTACCAGGCAGTGTTGCCTTCAGATTTATGAATAAGAATGATTTTTATGTGCTGGATGAAATCTTGGTGCTGGTCAGTACTGCCAATATGTTCTTGCTTTTAGCAAACAAATTTATTAAGTCACTGAACATTTTGGCAGCTGTTCATAGTGTGTTCTGATCAGCGTTAAACTTAACTGTTATTATGGCACGGTTATTTTCCTTCCTTTGTCTTTTTTGGAGTTCCTGACTTTGATTGATGTCAGCTTTGCATATAACATATAATCTTTATTTCCAGTTGAGCATGCTATCCAAATTTTGAACAGCAACCTTTTAGCTTCTAAAGCTGTTAAAAACAGACGCCATAGTTCTAGCAGTAATTATATTTGATGAATGAAATTTGTGTGTTATTTAGCTTTAAGTATGTACTTCATTGAAATAATTGTGTCTATTATGTTCCATAAAAAGAAAGTTGTGTGTGAGTGAGAACCTTGCTTTAGAGAAAATGTGCATACACAGTAAATTTCGGCACTGAAATTGAAAAAAGTGATCGTATGGTATGAAGCTTTTTTGCATCTGAAAAGAATCTGTGAGAGTATATGTTCCAAAAGTGAGAATGCTGTGACAAAAATGCACCTATCTGCCTCTTGCTTGAGTACCTGACCATCAGTAGATTTACCCATTCAAACTATCAAAGCATGGTTGTCTTTTACAAGCTGTGTGATTACCATTCAGCAAGGACTGGGGCTTTGAAATTATAGGATCTGCCTTTCTCAAAGAACGAGTGAGAGCTGAAATGCTGTTGCTGTGAAATTATCTTACTGGTTTCTTTAATCTTATATTTCTATCTTTACATGATTTTGGAGGAGTTGGAAGGGTAAGAAGAAGGGTGGAGGCATGTGTTTAATAATCATGTACATGCTTGTGGAAGAAAGCCTTTAAGTAGGAAGAAAAAAAAGAGGAGAAAAATGTATATATATGGTGTCAACAGAGGGGAACCTCTTGAGTTTATTGGCTGAATTGGTCAATCACTTCCATGAAGGATGATAGCCAAGAAAGAGCATTGCCTGCAGGTTAGGTAAGTGTAAATCCAAACCAATGTCTGAGCCTGCAGATTCTGTGTGCACTACACACAGATATTTCATACTCAGAGTGTAAACAGAGCATTGCGAAGGGTGCTGCTGGAAGCCATCCGGAAGCAAGGAGCACAGGAGCAACATGGGATCAAAAGCCTGCAGTCCTCTTACTGGGTTAGATGTCTTTGCAGAAGTTGATCACTGTGCACTCTTTCATCCTTCTTGAAAAGATATATCTGATGACTTCTGCAACAGCCAAATGGCTGCTGCTCCCTTTCCACTTTTAGCTCTAGGCTGGATCCAGGCAGCAGCTTGGATGAGATCGTTCTACTCCTCTTCTCTTAATGCTGCACAGAGAAACATGCGAACATCACACAGAGGGGACAAAGCACAAAAGGGGATGTAGCTATTTCCATAGAGAGCTGAGATGATGAGAGAACATATGTGAAATTTTGTCCTTCTTTTTCTGGGTTTGTTAGGAATAAACTGTAGACACTTGTGAGTCCTTTGGCCTTTGCTATATACTGGGTGCTACTGACTTGAGAAATGCACAGTCTTTTCAACTGAATTAAGGATGCTTTCTCTCCTTGTCTGGTTCTTTCTGTTAAGAAGGAAAATTTAGGATATAGCAGTAATTTCTATAGCTTTAATTGTTTACTAAGTAACATTATCAGTTGTTTCTCTGGTTCTTGTTTGATTTTTTTTTCCTCTTTAAAGCTTTTATGATACATGCTATCATCTAAGCCTCTGCTGAACTCCATACGTCAGAGTGTGAGGTTGTGTATGTAGCATAAAGGGTGTAAACTTAACCAGAGTGATCAAATTCTCTTATGTACATTTAAAGCTAGTCAAGTAACCACATGTATGTGCTGAAATGTCTGTACTCAAATCAGAAGGCCATGTATCCTTTGCAGTCAGCAGAGAGAGATGGGTGATTCACCTCTTTCTACATGAACATCTGCATAATGATATGAAATATGTCCCAAATGCCATCTGAATTCACAGAAGCTCTGTGACCTCCACAACATCCTGTGGCAAGTGGTTTCATAATTACTTGTGAAAAAATAATTTCCAAATGTGGACTCCTCAGTTTGAGAGAGACATGGACATACTGAAGAGAGTAGAGTGAAGTGTTACAAAGATGATGAAGAGGCTGGAGCATCCCTTCCGTGAGGAAAGGCTGAGAGAGGTGGGACTGTTCAGCCTGAAGCAGAGAAACCTCAGGGAGATCTTACCAATCTATATAAATACTTGAAGAGAGGATACAAAGAGGACAGAGCTGAGATATTTTCAGTAGTGCCAGATGATAGAGGCTGTGGGCAGAAACTGAAACAGGAAATTTCCCCTGAGCATCAGGAGACAATTTTTCTCTACTGTGGCACTCTACTAGGTGGCCCTGCTGGAGCGAGAGGTTGGAGAAGATGATTTTCAGAGGTGTTTTGTCCTTCTTTGACTTTTCCTATTCTTATGTTATGAGAGACAGCAATCATTCACTTACCCTGTGTCACTAAAAACTTGGTAGACCTCTATGATACCTTTTTTCAGTTGCTTTTTAATAGAGATCAGAACTGAACATAGTACTGAAGAAGTGCTGTAGATGTGTATTTTAGCAGGTGGTGTATCTAAATATATAGTGTATATAGCTAGTTCCTGGTTTTCTTCTCAGTTCCTTTGCAAGCGATTCTGAACACATGGCTGATGTTTTCATAGAGCAGACTATGAAAATTTGAAGATCTGTTTTCCTTCTGCATGGTAATTATTGGTTTAGCCTCTGTTACTGTGCAGATAACTTTTTTCAATACAGGCATAGGCTTATCTCTAGCACTGAATTTTATGGGGTGGACTGTTAGCTTGCCATTAACTCTCGAGAGATTCCTCTGTACCTTTTTATAGTTGACCTTTGTTTTTATTAAATTGACCTGATAAACAGTTCATGTTCCTCATCAGCAACTGTCATGGTTTTGCATTTCGCTCTTCTGTATAGATTAAAGAACTTGAACCCCAGTAAAGATTTTATTTGTAGGATCATTCTGATGCCTCTTTTCTCTGCAATACTAACCACTCCTTTTTTTTGTTTCCTATTTGAGACTGATTATTATCTCTAGGAGGGTTTTACATTTATCTAATGGCAGATTAGTTTCTTTTGGCACCTTGGTGGAAAGACCTATATAAAGCGAATCAGAAATGCAGAAGTTACCTTTGCTGACTTACTGCTTACACAGCTCTAAAAGATATTACCCTGGGGTTCTAATTTTCTTGCTCCAAGATTTTAAATCCAGAATTATTTGTTCAATTTATGTTCTTTTGCAGTCCCTGCAGAATGCTACAGCTTCCTTTCCTTCATAGTGTTCTCAGCTTGTGGAGTCATAAACCTCAGTGGAACTTTGGGTGAGATTTTCTTGCTCATTGCTAAAATATTTCTTATTTATTCTGGAAAGTTCTGTTAACCTTTTTCCTGTTGGTTACATATTTTATTCTAAAAAATCTTAAAGAAGACTAATAGAGGAAAAGTTTATATAGACCAAAGAAGAGCTTTGGCTAGTATATATGCTTTAGCCTCTAATTAACATTGAGGTTTTCTCTAAAGGAGTTAGTGTAAAAATAAAATTTAAAAAGAAAGAACGGAGAGAAAGAAAAATCTATAATAAAGTTAATGGAATTGGTTATTTTTGCAAAATGTCAATTTACATAGCTTTATGTACATTTGCCAAGTTTTACAATCTTTGAAATATAATAGGACAAAATAGAAAATTATGACCTTCATTCAAGCAGTAAGACCTCTAGAAAGTGGAACTTTTGACTCTCTATTGGGTTTGTGTGACAAGATTTTGGTAGCAGGGAGGCTACAGGGGTGGATTCTGTGAGAAGCTGCCAGAAGCTTCCTCTATGACCAATAGAATCAATGTCAGTGGAAGGGACCCACACGAGCGTTGAAGAAAAACTGCAGCCTGTGGGAAGGACTTGTATTGGAGAAGTTCATGGAGGACTGTCTCCAATGAGACGAATCCACATGGGAGCAGAGGAAGAGTTTGAGTCTTCCCCCGATGAAGAAGGAGCAGCAGAGACAATGTGTGATGAACTGACTCCAATCCCTGTTCCCTGTCCCTCTGCATTGCTGGTGGGGAGGAGATAGAGATAATTAGGCAGAATGCTAAACTCAGGAAGAAGAGAGCTGTGGGGTGAAGGTGTTTTTAAGATTTAGCTCTATTTTCTCATTATCCTACTGTGATAATTGGTAATAATTTAATCTAATTTCCCCAAGTTGAGGTTTTGCCTGTCATAATAACAGGTGACTGATCTCTCCCTGTTCTTACTTCAACGTACAAGCCTTTTGTAATACTTCTCCCCTGGCCAGTTGAGGAGGGGAGTGAAAGAGTGGCTCTTGTGGGCATGTGGTGTCCAGCCAGGATCAGGCCATCACAAGAGTCAATTATATTAGGATGTTTATAATACCTTTTTGTGCTTCCATTGCAAATTAAAGGACACAGAGAGGTTAATCATTTATCTGAAATAAAACTGCTGTTGGTAGTCTGGCCCTGGAAATCATCTAGTGAGAGAGCTTGCAGATAGTCAGGGGATGAAAGGAGCAGGTCATAGTGCTGATGTTATTTCATGAATTCTTGATGGCAGCCTGAGCAGACTTGCTTTCAGATTGCTAGAAGTCCAAACTGGGGGCATGGATCAGACTTTGTTGACTTACAGTTAATTTCTTTATTGGTGAAGTATTATCCAGCAAAGGGTAAACTTTTTATCCTATACAAAGCATGTGGTCCTTGTGTAAATTCATTAAAAACATTCCTTCCTCCCTTTACTTTTCCCTGACATTGACGCTAAACAGAACCTGCATAAATACTGTGGGCAGGGTTTGTGCTACTGTAAGCTGCTTGTGTTTGTAGCACGAGCTTGTCATTATGTTCGGAGATGGCGGGAAGAGATTGCCCTCTGAAGATGCCTTTATCCCTTTTCTAATGATAAACATTAAAACAGCTAGAAGGGACTATTGCAGTCATCCAGAATGAATGAGGTGAAGCCCACTTCATGTTTCTGGCCGTGGTGATTCTTATTTGAAAAGGGCATAGAATCCTTCTGGTTTCCAGCTTGATCAGATGCCAGTGTGCTCTGAGTGTGTTTAGTTTAATAGTCCAAGACAGGGGGGAGGAGCTAGCACTGAAAAGGTGGGTAAAGTCTCAACTCCTTTGCATTTTATTTGTTAAGAGTATGTACATGCAAATATATGTAACAATAGTACTAGTACTAGTAATAGTACTAGTAGTAATAGTGCAACAAGACAGTGCTTGTAAACTATAAAAGGGAATGTTGTGTTGTGTCAATACCTATAGGGGGCCTGCAGGAGGGCTGAAGAAGGACTTTTTACAAGGTCAGGGCAATGGTCTTAAGCTGAAAGCTGAGAGATTCACACTAGATATTAGGAAGAAGTTCTTTACTGTGAGACTGTTGAGGCACTGGTACAGGTTGCTCACAGATGCTGTGGATGGCCTTTCCCTGGAAGCGTTTAAGCCAGGTGGGATGGGGCTCTGAGCAACCTGATCTAGTGGAAAGTGTCACTGCTAGAGCAGGGGGGTCAGAACTAGAAGATCTTTACAGCCCCTTCCAGCCCAAGCTGTTCTATGACTATAATGACAAGGGAGTTCAGCAGGATGGCTAAGGATTAGATTTACCCAAGGAAAAAGAGAGCACACGTGGTTAAATTACATGGGATACCAAGATGAATTAACAAAAATGTGCCCAGACCAGTGGAAGCAGGAAAGCTTACTGCTAGGGAAAGAGTTGTAGTGACCAAAGAAGTGATGGTTTCCTACACCTTAATGTGAATCGGCCCCTAAATAAAACAAATTATTTTATCCTGTGGACAAGTTATTTCATAATAACCAGTTAGAATGTTTTGCATGTTTTTCCTGACATGTCTGATATGGATGACTGACATGGAACCAAGAATTCTGTATTACGTTCAATAACTTGGATAAATAGGCTTTCAGTGCTTACCAAATAGGCAATATACTAGTAGTATTTAAGCTATTTAGAAATGTTATTAAAGTTTCCACCTGCAGGCAATTTCAAAACAAAATGTTAGTTCGAAAATGACAAGATTTAAATAAAAATACTTGTTTGATTTATTATCAAACTGATCTTAATCAGTCAAGTTTGTTTTCAAACATAAAAGTTCTCTACCCTTGGTTATGGTAGAAAACAAATGTGGTGAGTTGAGAGTATTGCACAGTATCAGGAGTAGGACCTATGAGAGAAAGGCCAAATATTATGAGATTCCTGTGTCTTGTGCTTAAGTAAATTGTGTAAACCTGAAGTGTAAGCATATATTAAGGATACTATTCTCATTAAGCAAAGCTGAGCAATCATTAGGTTCCCATTGGTTTCAGAGAGTTTTACTTTGTGTATTTACATTTCTTTCTTCTTTTTCAGATGGAAATACTGACATGAACTTAAGAATTTTGATGCTTTCAAACCTTGAATTTTGATTGTTAAATGACCAGTTCAAAATACTGCCTGAACAAGATGAAATGCCTTGAAGACCTTTGGTTCTGCTTTCATTTTTCCTGAAGCAATGGTTTTCTCCGCAATGTTGACGCTGGCCCACTCTGGGACCTCAAATGCTACTTTCATTGTTTATGAAAATGCCTATACGAATTTTACCACTCCCCCGTTCTTGCTTCATAGTGGCACAACACAACCATTGAGATATAATTCAGGTGCTGTGCTCACCACTGAGAGAAGTACTTTCCTGGTAAACACCACAGCTATCCTGCCATCACAAGAAGTTTTCAGGAGCTTGAGTTTGCCACTCCAAGTCATTCTTTCTGCTGCTATGATATTTATCCTCTTTGTTTCTTTCCTTGGAAACTTTGTTGTCTGCCTGATGGTCTACCAGAAGGCAGCTATGCGATCTGCAATTAATATCCTCTTAGCAAGCCTGGCTTTTGCAGACCTGCTGCTGGCAGTGCTGAACATGCCATTTGCTCTGATAACAATCATTACCACTCAGTGGATTTTTGGGGATATATTTTGCAGAGTTTCTGCCATGTTCTTCTGGCTTTTTGTCATAGAGGGGGTAGCCATTCTTCTTATTATTAGTATTGACCGATTTCTTATCATAGTTCAGAGGCAAGATAAACTGAACCCCTACCGTGCAAAGATTCTTATTGTGATTTCCTGGGCAGCATCCTTTGTTGTTGCGTTTCCGTTGTCAGTAGGGAATCCTAATCTGCAGATACCGTCGAGAGCACCTCAGTGTGTTTTTGGCTACTCTACAAGCCCAGGTTACCGAGCCTACGTGATAGTTATCTTGCTAATTTCTTTTTTCATTCCGTTCCTGGTAATGCTGTATTCTTTTATGGGCATACTCAACACCGTCCGCCACAATGCAGTTCGTATCCACAGCCACCCTGATAGCATATGTCTCAGCCAGGCCAGCAAACTTGGTCTCATGAGCTTACAGAGACCTTTTCAGATGAATATTGATATGAGCTTTAAAACTCGTGCCTTCACAACCATCTTGATTTTGTTCCTTGTCTTCATAGTCTGTTGGGCACCGTTCACCACTTACAGCCTTATTGCCACGTTCAACAGCAACTTCTACTACAAGCACAACTTTTTTGAGATAAGCACTTGGCTCCTTTGGCTCTGCTACCTCAAGTCTGCACTGAACCCACTGATTTACTACTGGAGGATTAAGAAGTTTCATGACGCATGCTTAGACTTGATGCCCAGATTCTTCAAGTTCTTGCCACAGCTCCCTGGCCATACGAGGCGGCGCATCCGGCCCAGTGCCATCTACGTGTGTGGGGAGCATCGGTCGGTAGTTTGAAACTGCAGTTGTTTGACAGTGATTGTTGTTTGCTGGGGTAATTTCTTTTTAGGCTCTAGGTTGAATTTTGTTTTGTTTCATATGGCTTTTTTGGTGTGGCCATATCTTATGACTTGATTAAATTTTCAGTACTCTGTGCAATTTTGGGAAGATAGAGGGAGGGAACGTGATTTGCTGTAGTTGGGTTTACTGCCGTAATACAGTGTAAACAGAATAACAAATGTTACCTCTAGGATTCCATGAAAATCCATTCTTTATATGAAAACTATATTTGGAACATCTTGTCAGGTTTATGCTTACTAGGCCTGCAATTTTATCTAATTGTAGGGACATTTTTTATGCTGCTAAGATACGGTGCATTTAGTTGGTGTAAGTTTTTTGAAAACTGTTGCTGCTGTCTGCCAATATGTTAGAGCCAAAAAGTCTCATTAGATTATTTCTATGTAAATTAATGATATTTCAAAAGTTTTCATGGTAACATTAAAGACTTTTTTTTAAATATTTCCATTAATATTTTTGTGCACTTTAAAAATTTACTATATTGTTTGTTCATTTGAATATTTTGTTCTGTATTGAAAGTGTATTATTATTGCTTCTATTATTATTTGTTATGTTGGTGAATTTCAATGAAAGACTCATGTAAGCTCTAAGAGGGCAATTTATGTTGGTATAGCTACATATACAGTCATAGATTTTCTGGTTTTCTAACAATTGATCAAAATTACCTGCTCAGTTCTTAGGACATTGGAGGGAGAAAACAGAGGAATGAAAGCAAAAGCAACAAAAATACTATGACCTGAGATTGAGGCTAGAACATGGTCTAGGTGAATAGTGTTCCTGTTAAAATTGTTACAGGGTAAAGGGTTACTGTAGTTGTTACTTGAGGCTGTTACAAGTTCTCCAAACCTGATGCTATGCCTGAAAATCTGTCTGAAATAGTAATTTTTGGGCCTGCAATATATACTGTGTTGGTGTAATGTTGTTTCTTCTTGGAGTTCATAATAGGCTAGGTGTGCTCTACACTGCTGAAATCATGCTGTCAGGCATTTGTTGGGGTAGGATTTGAAATAGTAGGGTAAACCATCACACAGATAGCAAATGAACCATAGCTGAGATTAGGATTTAGTCTACATAGTAATTACAGGGAGAAAAAGAATCCTGGACTTGTTTTACAATTTAAGTATTGGATCAAAACCATAAGCAGTCACAGAATCATAAAATGGCTTGGTTTGGAAGGAACCATAAATACCATCCTGCTCCAACCCCCCCTCCAACCCCATCTTCCACTAGACCAGGCTACTCAGCTGCATTGAACTTGGCCTGGAACTCTTCCAGGGGTGGAACATCCACAGCTTCTTTGGGAAAACCGTTCCAGTGCTTCACCACCCTCACATGGAAGAATTTCATCCTATATCTTTTCTAAATCTGCTCTCTTTCAGCAATTACCCCTTATAACAGTCAGCCAGCAGAGTTTGCTGGGGATGTAATTTAAATTCCCCTTTTCCCTCTGATACTACTTCACATTGATTTTTTTTTTTTTTTTCATTACCTCTTTGTCTCTGTAGTGGCTGCTGCTCATCTATGAGGCATCAGCTTCTCTCCCTAAAATGCCAAACTACCTTTCTGATTAATGTCAGGCTGTGTTGGTATCCTCCTGGAGAGCAGAAAAAAAAAGATTTTCCTTGATGATAGCAAACCAAACTCAGACACTTTTTTTTTTCAATCAGCTAAATAAATATTTATTGTGAGACAAGTAGAATTAAGACTTAGGTTTGAGCTTTGGAGCCAGATCCTCAGTTGCTCTGAGGATGGGAAGAATGCCTGCAGAGTCAGCTTTTTGGAGCTGTGACTGAGAACAGAGGAATTGATGTTCAACAAACAACAACCAGAGCTAGGGTTTGGGCTTCTTTTGCTTCCATCTGTCTTTCAGTGCCCCAAAGCATGGGGACGTCTCCGTTGGTCTTTTACCAGAGGAGGAAAAATAATAGCAATTTTATCTAGTTCTGTGTATCCACACGTGTATGAATGCCTTGTCCTATGTGGATGTCCAGGGACTGCTTGCTTCCTGAGGACAACAAAGTGTTCACACCCCAGATTTTTTTTAAAGGTCTTCAATAAAGAACTTATTTAAGTTATCTCTCTTCTTCTCATTGACATCTAATGGTGAAACTGTCGTTGTTATTTAAATTTTAGCAGTACAAAAGGAAGAATTTTGTTATCAGTATTTTCATTAAAAAAACAAAACAAAAAACTGCCAGCCCCTAACTGTGGGTTACATGTAGAGGCACCTGGCAGTGATGTTATCAATGTCCATGCTTTCTCTTCCTTGTCAGTTTTACTGATGGTGGTATAGATTTTTCTGATCTAAAGGAGTTCCACTATAAAGCAGTGTTTAGTGTGTCTTTGCAGTAAGGCTTTTATTTTTAAATTACATTTACATTGATAGCACAAGGTTATATTCTGGTTAGTATGGATTTTCTGTTTCAAAGCTGTCATACCTGTTTATCTCTGAAAGCAGCAAAATTGTGCTTAGAGTTGATGTAACAGAGTGTACATTGCCTAAATGGTAGGAACAGATATTTTTGCTGTCTTCCAGCTCTACGATGCAAGAGATTTGAATGTTGTGAAACACAGTAATTCAAGAAGGAAAGAAGTTGAACAATACCGGAAAATTAGTGAAATTACATTCCTGAAGGAGGAGAGAAAAAACATTTTCTGGGATTTTCGTGATTTCTGATATGTTCTGGGTGTGAAGTATAAATTGCAAACATCAAAGAGTCAATTTGTCTTGATAATTAAGCATTTGCTTACACTGACTGTAACAAGGCTTCTAGTCAAAGCTGCATCTTCTGATCCTTAGAAAAAATAAACCCAAATTCTGTGGCCCAAATTCAGAGGTGATTTCCATAGTGATACAGTATTCACACTTACCGGGGCTTTTTGAGGTGATCAACGCATATAGTCAACAAAACGGTGTTCAAAAAAAGAAACAAGGTGGTGTAGAAGTATCCCCTGGGTAATTATGTGTATACAGAATCGTTTGTGCTATTGTGTCTATGTACTGTCTTGAGAGCAGTGCCTTGATAATTACAGCTGGTAAGTCCTAGGACCGAGTTGAAGACCTCTGAACTGCTCAGTCTTGCTGTCTGTGATCCTGCCAAGAGTCTTGCACAGCTTGGCTTAGATTTGTGATGTTAAAACGCATACATATTGGCAGAAGTGGGTCTCTTGAGGCAATTTAATGGTCTTGACCAAGACCAAGGATTTTAAAAACTCAGACTGATCCTTCTTGACTTTACTGGGGAATTATAATTTTTTTCCTCTCCAGAGATGATATTCATTACTAATCTGTATTCCCTCATGTTCTATTTTCAGACATCTTGGTATGGAGGATTTAAATGAATGTATTTTGAAGTATGTTGAAGTTTAATTCATTCAGTCAAAGCATGCTGCTTACACAGTTCTCAGTTGTACAAATCTATTGCTGAAATGATTCTTTTGTACTCAAAAATGTGTATTTTTGACATTTCTTGTTACTTATGTAAAAACATTTCTGTATATAGAGAAGAAAATTGTTTTGCCCATTGTTGCTTTCTGTCACCATTTTTTTCACTTGTATGCTTAATGTTTTCATATTTTATTTTGGGACATATGCATAAAAAACTAAGATTTCAGTGATCTTTCTGAAACCATTTGAGATTTTTGATTCTTAGATCATTCAACAATGCACTCCTTGAAAGAGATTTTAATTTATTTTAGTGTGAAAACTAAAAGTTCAGAGCACAAGCTTGTGGTTGGAATGGTGAGGAATATCTTGAGTCCAGTTTTCCAGGAGCCACTACTTTGCCACTACTTTGAACTGGTGTTTTTTTTTTTTTTTTTTTTTTTTTTTTTTTTTTTTTTTTTCTTTTTTGGAGAGGGGTTGGTTGGTTTTGTTATTTATTTTTTTTTTTTTCCTTTTTTCTTTTTTTTTTTTTTTTGAGGACTAGTCATTGTCTGATGTGGAGAAATCTGAAATTATTGTTTTAAAACAAGCTGTTAAGTAGAATGGCATTGTCTTTTCTGTACATAATATACCCATGAAAATACCCAAGAAACAACAACAAAAAAAGAGAAAATAAACATAAACATTCTCCAGAAATGTAGCAAAAGTCTTTAGAATTGACTCTTGTTTGTACATGCACTTGTTTCTTGTATTTAATGCCCACCTCCATAGTTTCAAACATTTCTTTTATCTGTGAAATAACCAGGATTGCCTTATTGAGGTGGTTTTGTCTAAGCCAAAATGTTTCTTGCATAAAGCATTTGCAGAATGCTCTTTTCTGAGACACTGGAGTAGAGACATGTCAAGATATCTAGAACAATTGGGATAGTATCTAGCAAGCAGAGAGAGAGCTTAATAAGGAAGAAACTTTCCTAAAATACTACCTGAACTCGGTGTCCTACCTTTTAGCTTTTTCTAAGTAATTAAGATCATCTTGCAGTGTAATAAATAAAGCAGGCGCTAGTACTGCAGGACATGATTCATATCAACACAAGACAGTGACCTTTGTGATTCAAGTGCTGCATGTTTGTATGTGATGGATTATTCCCCATATTAGTAATGTGAAAAAAAGTTCAGCAACTCTGCTGTTTTGGGGAAAACTTTAGGCTTGACAATGATTTAGCAGAAATTCTGCTGGAGTGATTTCTCTAAGTGATAAAGACACGTCCCCAAAGAGTGCTTGAGAGGAGATAGATATTTCTGGTTGCTTGAAAATGGCTGTGCTCAGCTGCTGAAGTGCCTCATTCTGAGACTCCATACCTCTGCAACAGCCACTTTTTCCTCCCTCATCCTCTCCAGGTGTGCCCCCCCCGTCCACCCAAGGCAGCTTCTTCTGCACCACTGTGTTGCAGCAGGTACAATGGTGGCAGGAGGAGGTGGAGGTCCCTGGGCATGCTGTGGAGGCAGCAAACCTCTGACCCTGTGCCACTCTTTGCTGTCTTGAGTTCAGGTTGGACCATCAAGGACACACTGAGGATGAGTTTTACCACCTCTGCATGTATGTTTGCCTCTAGTGCTAGTGCAGGATACTTATTTTATCCCCAGTAGTGTTAGAAATTTTATTCTACATCTTTTAGCAACTGAGTTTCATCCATCTTCAGCCAATTTATGACTGAATAAGAATCCCTGAGCTGACCTGTGTCTCTATCAGTGTTCTGGGCACAGGATCTGCCAGTGAGCTTCCAGCATAACAGAAGTTCCTACAGCTTGCTCTCAAAACAAAATGGCATACATGAAGACATCTGCAGCTCTGCTTGGATGTAAGTGGTAAAACAGCTGTAAGTCAGTGGCTGCACTGTGGTGGAGGAAAATCTGAGTGGTAATGGGACTTCTTAAGTACCCCTTACAGAGACAGTGCTTGCTTTTAAAACTGATATATGGATATTTATGCACAGACTGTTGGGTTGTGTTGTTCTGCCTTATTGTGTGACAGTGAATGCAGTTTGATACCAAATCATTACAGTACTGCTGATAAGTAACAGTGTTCATAAATACCAAAGTAGGACTTGTTCCTGCTTTATATTATCATCCTGTTTACATAACCAAGCTTTGCCAATTTGCAGGCACAGAACATAGCAATAATGAGATATACTTCTTGTTTAATCGGTGCTCTGCCTTCAGTAGGTTACTGCAATCCAAACCTCTGTGATTGACCTGAAATAAAATAAGCCTTTTTGCCATCGTGAGTAGAAATTCCACTAACGTTTCCCCGTCTTTTGAAAGAGGAGGTCTAGTGAAATAAATGACAGTTCCTCCAAGAGCCAGTTAAATCTGATCTCCAAAGGAGATGTAATCACAGTTGTAATAATTTTAACAGTATCTTCCTTTGATTTACTGGGCTTAGGCTCTGTGTCAAAGACAGAGAAGTTTTTGGTGGCTGAGGGTATTGCCTCAACAACCAGGATGGCAAGAGGGAGCTGCTGAAGCCTATGTGAAAATCTCAGTGCTATAGTTTGAGACCTGCTATTCTTTTGGATGTCAGAGCTGCCTTTTTCTGTAAAAGTAATTCCTTTCAAAGGAAGAGAGATGAAATGAAATCTCTTGCAACATCTCTTGCTTCTTTATTGACACTTTAACTGTGAGAACAGTAATTCTGAACTTGGTTCCCTGGACTTCGGTTTTTTTCCATTCCTCACTGAAGGGGAATTGAAAGTGTCATTTATCAGCCTGTGTTCTGTTTCTGATCTAGAGGAGATGAGCAGTACCATCAGCCCCTCCTGTGAACTGTGTCACACTGAACACTCCTTGGGCTGGAGAGAAAGGGTGAGTGTGGGAAGAAGGTGAGAGGATGTGCTCCAGCCACTGTTTGGTACCAGATGACGTTGAGTTTCACAGTTTGGCGGTCAGGAGAGCAGCAGTGGAAGCCAGGATCTCTCCCATCAGTGCAGTAACTACTCCAGCCCAGGTGTGTCCCTTCTGCTGAACATTTTATTAGTCTTTAAATGTGAAACAGCTTTTACAGAGGTGAAGGAGGGTGCCTTTTATATTCCCAACTGAGATTAGGTAATCCACAAATTCAAGGGGTGAGGAGAGACTGTTGAAAATCCCCTGAGGTCCTGAGAACAACTGAAACCTCATCTTCCTAATATTTTCACTACTGAATTATTAGGTTAAGGTTAAGTCTACCAAGACTTGCATTTATGGGCCTTTTTTTGCAGACTAAGCTGTTGGTTGAGCTCTGAAAATGCCCATGGCTGGATCTTCTCTGTGGCATAGATAATGTAAAGCCTGTTTTGTAAATTCTAGTTGGGGATGCGCATGGCTTACTGCCATCAGTGCTGCAGCACTTCTGGACATATGCAGAAGCAGGTGTATGAGATACATCTCTGAAACTTTAGCTGTCTGTAGCTTAGACAGCTCAACCAATCACTTGAGGCTCTTTTGCAGCCACTGGAGATGAGTGGACATTTTCAAGTTTTTAGGAACTCCTCTGGAAGGTTACCCTGCAAAAGGAGTGAGAGAAACAGCATGATAAACCCCTAAACAATTTGTTTCTGGTGGTGACTCCACTGGAAAAAAAAGATTGGGCATTGCAGAACTTGATTCACTTCCTCTAATGCTTCTTTGTGGATGAGATGCAAATTCCTGCATTTCTAACCATGATGTGGATTTTCTCCTGAAAAATTAAAATTGGTTCAGTTTAGTCTAATTTTTTAGAAGGAATTAGAACCCTTTGCTTATGTGTGCAAACACTTAGAATGAGAGTTAGTATTGTTAAATTAGGATGCATTGCCCTTGTATCTTTAATTACTTGGTCTTTGATTTCTCATGTTCCAATGCAGAGAAGACTATAAAGTCACTTCTAAAATTACCTAGCCTTCTAGCATGAGTTTTAAGGTTGTTAATTATAGCATTTCTGTTATGTCAAATTTAGAAGTCCAGAAGACATCACTGCATTGGCTGAGCTGCTCTCATATCTATTTTGTTAGACTAGATAGATGGAACAATGGAAGATTTGTAAGACTAAATTTAAGTAAGATCAAAGCCAAGGGACCCAAGTCTTGAGGGGACCTGACTTTGCAGCCTACTAATTTGGGCAAGTCAGAATCTTTGAAGACAGCCCAAACTGCCTATTTGATTTCAGATTTTGTTTGGGTATTACCTGATGTGAAATGAAGGAGTGTCCTGTCCATATCATGCATCCTTACATGTCCTGATCTCTAGGCACCAGCATCTAATTCATTCCTGTTCCCCTCATTCTGTCCCCACAAAGTTTTGTGGCCTCTTGCATTGTGCTGTGCTTCCTGGTAAGTGGTGGGAGAGGCACTTGGATCATGCAGCACCTGCTGAACCATTCTGCTGAGAGGTAAGTTCTTTTCCATGTGTCTGTGTTTTAAAGGAGATGAATTCTTTATCGTTAGATCCCTGCCTTCCTCCTCATGAACTGGAAATGTAGGATTTCAGGTAGGTGCTGTGGGGGATGGTAACCAGGACTTCAGCAGGAAAGTGCCAGTCCTGCCAAGCATTTCTACTGAACAGCTGCTTTTCTGTCACCTGGACAATGTGAGACAGCCTGCAGAAGTGGCTGACTTCTTCACTCACAGGGCAGCAGGTGTAAGTCCCTACTTCTGACTCTCTCAATAGAAGTCTGCAGCAATTCTGGTGCCCTTCTGGTTCTTAATGCCTCATCTTTATCACACAACAGGAGTTAGTTTTTTTGTGGTGGGTTGTTTTGGTTTTGTTGTTGTTGTTGTTGTTTTTACTGAAGTAGGTCTTCAAGAAAAAAGAAAATTTCTAAAAGTATTTTTAATTGAGATAATTCGAGAGGTGCTTTTGTTAGCACAATTCATGCGATTTATATTACAGGAGGCCAGACTACATGACTGTAGTAACTTTCTGGCTGTATTCTGTATGAGATCCTGATTCCACTTAAGTGAAACTTAAATTTATTAGTGCCATTGTCAAGGTAAGCCTGACTATTGATAGAAACAATCTCAAACATAATTTAAAGAGGACAAAGAAATGGCACTTTCAAGACAGTAATTCATCCTAGGTCAACATTGGTGGTACTTGATTCTGGAAAGTTTGCTTTTCTAATCAACTTTCTCAGAGGAATTCATTAACTGAAAACCTGTGACTAATGAAAGATGTTTTGTTCTTTTGAAGTTCAAGCTAATTTCCATGAAGGTTACTATTACTAAGCAACAGATTCTGCAGAATATCTCCTGGGGGCCTGAAACTGTAATATGTACAAGGAGTAAAGCAAAACACAGTGCAAAAAATGATGAAATGCTATCCCCAGACACAGAGGCCACAAATAGCACTATGGCCAGGGCCTGTTTTGGAGTCTCCTTCCTTGAAAGCTGTTTTTTGACCAATGGGAAAGCTCCTGCAGAGGAGTAAAAGATCAGCACGAACCATATCACCATCCATGGTGAATGTAATGCAAGGTTCAGCCTCGACTCAAATATAGAGCTACACCAGAGCATGACCAAGGGGAAAGAAAAAACAACTAGTCCCAAATATATTTCAGCATCCATAATTCTTCAGAGAAAAGCAATCACCTGTAATATACTTCAGTGATACTAAAAAAAAAGAATGGTTATTCCAGCAGTGAGAGCAGAGGGAAATGAAATACCAGGAGTGCTTTCTTGAGTTACAAAAGATAGTATCATCTTCTATGCAGAGTAGAAATACGTATTTGAATCTTGCTTATATAAAAAAAGCACACCTGGATATTCAGCTTTTTGGGGATAGAGATTTCATTCTGTCCTCTTAATTTACCTTTATCCACTGGCCCAGACAAGGTACAAATGATAAAGGGGAGGAAACCTCAAACCCCTCAATTACTTCAAATAACCTTTTAAATGTTTGAGTGAGCTTCTTTGTCTTGTTTTTTTCTTTCTTGTGTTCAGTTTGGGTGACTCTGTAAGTGGTATCGTTTTCTAGGGTAGAATTTGCGTGAGATGAATTTCAATATTTGTTCAATAGAACTCATAACTTTACAGTATCATAACTTAACCCACTCACCATGGTACATGTACAATATGTACAATCTGGAAATAAGTAAAATAGTCTAAATATTTGAGTTAAAAATATCTCCCCAAAGGTAAGAACAGAATATACAAAGCAGTTGTTAGCTGAGAAATCCAAATATTTTCTAACTACTTTGATCATTACAGTCAGTTTTCTAAAAAATATATCTTCTGACACCATGAAAGAAAGAATGATTATTATCCAAAGTTTTATGAAGTGAGGCATGAGAGACACTAATTTTTAGAAAAATGAAGTAAACATAACCTCTAGTTAGATGCTTCCTTGTCCCTGGAGGTACTGAGGGTCAGCAGGTGTCTACACTTCTAAGCTATGTGAAGTAAGTTCTTCGGACATGCCTAGGAGCAGCTGTGTCCTTATCTGACTGTGATAGAGGTGCCTAAGTCGTACCAAAGCTCTGCCAGTGTCCAGCCATTTAATGCAATTCCTGCTTACAGAGGTGACACAGTTATCTCATGCCCACTCTTTTCCTCAAGAGCCCAGGACTTTAATAAAACACATGTATTCATTACACAAGGAAGCCCTTGCAGCCATCACACCTTGTAGCAATAACTGGTTTTGGGCTTAATGAGTATCTCAACCCAGTCTAGTACAGTCCCAGGAATACTCTGCAGCTCATGTTTGGCTGGCTGTTCTGGGAGATGCCTTATCACATGGGAATAATCTGAAGTACTGTCTGAATACTCAAACAGGTAAATAAATTGAAAATAGAATTGGACTGACCTGGAGCTGCAGATAAGGGTTATGCTCAACTTCAGGTCCACTCTCATATCAGACCTGAAATGGCTCACACCTTTTCCAGAGCATTCTATATCTTGTACATAACTTTTGCATGATGGATTTTTTTTTTCCAGATGACTGATTCTGAATGTTAGACCTTACGCAGTTTAAAGGGATTGAAGTTTTAGAAAGGGCAGTCTGTTTCCCCATGACTTCTCATGTGAGAGTATATGAAGTAAAAATAATCAGAGAGAAAATGCCTGGGAATATGAACCCATTATATTTCTCCCACCCCAATCTATGTAGAAATTTTGCAGCTGAGTTTAAAGATCACCACTGTCTCTGCTTCTATTATGTGTATCAAGTGACTGGACGGCTTTTAAAATGAATGTGCAATTAGAAATAGGTTCTCTTCTTTAATTGTATCATCATTTTATGTTGTAGGCTGTAAATCATTTAAGCAATGGTTTGGAATAAATAAGTTGTGGGAAGTCTGATTGATTGATTATAACTTTCAGTCTTACAGCAGTAAAGATTTTGTAGTGTTGCCACTGGTCAATTGCATATTTGAAATTATACATTTTATTAAAATGTTAAGAAAACTAATGGTTTTCAAAATTTTGATACTAGCACCACTTTAAAAAATTGGTGTTAGAGTAACATAGAGCAGATATTGTTTGTATTGACTTCAGTGCATTTTATTATATCCAAAACTACAAGGAACAAAGAGAAATATGTAGTTCATGTGGGGGGAAAGTGTATAAGTATCCATAATCTGTAAACTGGGAAACCGGAATTCCTTAGTTCTGCTGCTGATGGAGTGATTATTCTCAAGAAAAATTTGGTGTGGAGAATTTTGGGTTGTGTTTTTGCAGTAGGTGCTGGTTTTCTGAACTTAGGCAGGCACCAGTGTAAAAGGTATGACACTCTCCAGAACAAAATATTTTTTTGCATGTGTGTACTTAGGGCATGGTGCTAGTAACACCAAGATTGTGGGCTCAATCCTCTTATCAGACATTCACTTAAGAGTTGGACTTGATGATCCTTGCAGATCTCTTTCTGTAATCTATGATTTTGTGTTTATGTGTACTTACATAATGCTGTTGTCAATGTCATCACTGTCGTTTATGTTTACAGACATATCCACACTAAGCTCCATAAAACAAATCCTATAATTTAGAATTGCTCTTCAAAGACAGATACAGCCACAGTGGAAAAGGGAAGGCTCTACTGCTACACATTTCTTATTGCATTTTGAATATGTAAAAAATATGAGATTACTACAGTCCTTTATACTGGCCTTCTTCCCAGTTGGAGTGGAAAATGACAAAGCTGTCATTCATGGTGATGTAAAATGCATGTCTTGCCCAAGGAAGGTGGTACCATTTTCAAAGGACCTGGTTTGCAAAACTCAAGTTATTTTCGGGTGGAAGGTCAAGAGCCTGAATCATCATATCAATTGCTATCACATAATATCATGATACAGGCACTGTGCTTTGACCCCCTAGAGCCAATCTTCTGATTGAGGCCTGCCCTAGACAGAGAGACTAAAAGAAAGCATGCTGAAAATATAAACCTGAGTAAATATTTCTGACATGGAAGTATAATGGCTCTTGTAGGGCACAAAAACCTGGCATTTGTAATGCATTTATGACCTATATATCACTATTCTTATGCAGACTTCATAAAAATTTCTTAGTGAGCAAGTCTCAAGAAATCAAATTTTGACTTTTTTTTTTTTTTCCAATGAACTTATCTAGCCAGTGATATTTTAATGTAACTCATTTCCAGTCAGGGATATTTAATAGTAGGTTTCTATATGAACTGTGCTTCAAACAATAAGATACCCTGCTGAGCTCAGAGTGCAATAGAAAACTTTGGTTTACAAGCGTGTAAAATAGTAAAATATGCATAGTAAAATCTGTGTTTTTATTGCTTTTCTGACCCTTTCATTCAAAACTAATAATGCAACCATTCCTGACAAACATAATAATGCATAATAATGCAAACATTCCTGCAGAGGAAGTGCAATTATGGCTTATGTAGTAATGTGCTTGAACTTCCAGAAAAAGAAACTTTTTCCTAAATGTGCCAGTCTGAACATGTTGTTTCCCAGAGTTTCCTGCTGTTTCCTGATATTCCCCTGTATCTGAGGAATTAGTTTAAACATTAGTTTGCCAGAAATAGGGATTATTGTCTTTTAAGGGACTATTAAAAATAACAAATACATACTCAGCTCTTTCTTTGCCACCAGGACTAATATAACACAAGGACAGTGGCAGTTTCTCAGTGCCAGTTCACTCCTGCCCCACTGAAAAAATTGCATGTGGAATGAAACCTCTTCCTGCTGAAGAAATAATTCAAGACATGCATTGCTATGGAATATCCTTGTGTGAAAGTAATACAGAGGATGCTTCATTTTGAGAATAAGGGCCTACTACTTCTAGTTTCTATATATATATACTATATGCTGAGATATTTTATTAAAAAAAAAAAACCAAACAAACAAACAAAAAAAAACCAAAAAAAACACCAAAAAACACCCCACACCCTCTAACTCCAGTAGGGATTTGGAGCTGGGAAACATCAACCACTGTTAAACCTGCAGGGGGTATATATCCAGTTATATCACTTAGAAACATTCATTTGACAAGGTGGTGAATTGTACTTGGATTTATTTTTTTCTTCGGTCAGGTGGGTTTTGGAGACAGGCTGGATGTTTCTTGAAGTTCTTGGTGCCAGTGTCTTGGGCAAGCATGATTTTGTGCTGGTTTTTATGTCTTACAGTGAAATGCACATTGCTTTAAGAGGTTTGTATTTGAAAATTAATAATGGGAGTCATTGTGGTTTCCTGAACTGTGTGTCTCCTTTCTATAATAGCAATGTGAGAAATAAAAGAAACACTAAAATGTTACTTTGTTACTGCATTTACCAGCTCAGTATATGTCTTTCAATGGCATTTGCTTTGAATTTTTTTCAAGAATAAACTGTAACTACTTGCCAGCTCTGAAAGGCAATGTAAGTCTAGGTGAGTGAGGAAAATGAATAAATCTCATTTTGTGTTGGTTTATTTTTTGTGCCTTTTTTTTGTTTGTTTGTTTTGGTTTTTTTTTTTTTTTTTTTAAATTTCTGGATTCTGGGAATATCAATAGCTACTGTATTATGGATTCATTTTATCTAACTTAGCACTAAAAGATTAGGCATCCAATCTAAACTACTCCCATGTGCTCTCTAGGTATCTTCAGGTGGTGAATCATCCATTCTATCCAAGAAACTTATTTTAGGAAGATGAGTCACTATTCAGAAATGCCCACCTGCTTCCAGTGACTCTTGAGGAGGGTAAGCTTTTGAGAAGTTGACTTTTGCATCTCCGAAGTGTGGTAAGATGAAGTTAAGAGTTTGCTTCTCTTCATTTATTACCATGTTTGCATTTGTTTCAAAAAGAGAGAAGCACAGAATTACACCATGATTATCCCATGGTATCTATTTAATAGTTTGACTGAATCAAGTCTTATGTGAGCAGGCAAATGAGGTACCAGATATGGCATTCCCACTGTCTTTGGAATATATACAATAGTCCACTCTGCTTAGAGTATTAAAAAGCAGTAGATTTCTTTAGTTCAAATTTTGACTGGCCAGCGGTGTCTCATCATTGTTTTTTCTTGCTTCTGTATCAGCAGTTTTTCTCCTGTATGACATTACTTAAAGTTTGCAAATGACCCCTCTAAGTTTTAGGTGAAATTTCCCAGACTCTTCAGTATGTTTCTTACAATAAACCTTGCACTCACCCTTTCTTCAGGACTCATCATATTTTACTTTCTTACTCAATCCATTAATTACACCTGTAGCTAACTTACTCTATCTTTGCATCATTACCTTAAGATTTTGAGTTTCAGTTGGTAAAAAAAATAAGTGCAAGCTTCTGTTATGGCAGATGTTTCAGCATTATAATAATAATAATAAAGATGTTGCTACAGTCATATTCTGTATGTAATAACTGTATTGTTAGTGACAGGTTTTATACCACTCCCTGTTATGGTACAGTTAGATGAAATTGTTTCAAATATTTTTAAAAAATATTAATATAAAATACAGCACAGAGGAAAACTTGTCTAAAAGTTTCTCTCTTAGCTCCAAGCTATGTCCAGCAGCATTTCTTTCTTTCATCCACCCTCTCTGATGATATTTTTAATATCTTCAGCAAATCAGTCTTTCCGTTCCACCTACAGAGAGTTGTTCTCACAATGCAGGACCTAAATATAGCTGCAACACAGTTTGTGATGTACTGTGGTACAAGAGTACTGTAATAGTTACTGTAATGTACTCTGGGACCGTGGTGCACAGTCCAGGTTGCTTTAACCTAGTGCTGTCTTAAATAGGAGGAAGAAAGACTGTCCAATGTCATAGCAGATAGTGTTATCCCCTGCAAGCATGTGGGGTAAGCAAGATGAGTTTCCAAGAACTCTTCCTAAATTTTAACAAGCTGCATGCAGCTTGTTTGCAGGCACATCAGAAGGATTTCCTGCAAGGTCTTTCCAGGGCACTGAATAGTTTTTTATCTGCTGATAGTTCTTTATCTATTGATTAGAGGTCAAAATGGGGGTCAGTAACTAGGCAGGAACTTCTTCCTTGCTAAAGATGCTAAGGGCCTAACTGTTTTTAGCCCTTGCAAGAACTGGTACATTTTTTTGACAAGTGTGGGAGCTGCCAAAAGTCAATTTTTTGGTAAGGTATTTGTGCACAAGGATGCAGTTTCTCATGCCAATGTAGCTTTACTGTCTGAGCAAAGGTGAATGTGAAAATGACAGAAATATAGATTATAATGTAGTTACCCTGCTATATGGGAGAAACATAATAAAATAATTTAAAGGATAATCAATGTTTCTGTCGGCACAGTCCTATTAGTGAATGCCAGCCATGGGAATGTGTAGACAAACCCATTTGCCAGATATTGCTGCATGACTCCCACTTAAGCCAACGAAGTCACACAGCTGAATTCGTACCCCCACTGCAGGAATGCAGTGAGGAAAGTTTCTAAATTCCAAGTACTACCGTTTTTACCTCACTTCTTACACTGTGTCACGGCATACGTTTCCATTGGTCATAGTCTCATCAGGAAATGGTGACTGTGCTTCTAATACTCAGGCTGAAGAGAGTTTAATAAATTTTTAATGAATTGGATTGGATATGTTTCATAGTTTCAAAGTAGATTTCTGAAGCTACCAAATAATGGGTGGTCCTTCAAAATGTAACATCAATTTATTTTTAATATTCATTTCATACATAGATTTCATAGCCAAGTAGAAAGTACAGCAGTGAACTTGAGATGCACTCATTTACTACAAACACAGTTATTTTATTTTTTAACATTTAGAAATACCATTGCCTTTGAGAGCTTGAAAGTCGCAGAAGTGAAACAGAACTTTAATTAGGGCTATAGATTTGAACCAATATGAATAATTTAGATTAGAGACATCAAAGACCAAAATTAGGAGGGCTTTCAGCAACCACTAGTGTTCTCAAAAACTGGTAATGAGTTCCAACTACTCTTGGAATTAGGAAAAATCCTAAAGTGGAATTTTCATTGGGTTTTTCCCAGACCTTGATATGGGCAACAGAATCAACTCATTTCTACCCTTCAATATGTTTCTACTAAGAAACATACTTATTGCAGGCTTTTGCTAGAGTGAGAATGATCATTGATTCTTTAGCTGCACTCTAAAGTCTCTCAACTTTATTTCACTCGTGATCTTCATTGAGCATGAGAGTACAGAGTCTGATGTAAGATTTCATATGCTTATGAAGCCATTTGAGACACAGAGTGGATTGATTTGAAGATTGTTGTAACCTTAACCCTCTGTAGCTTTGCTCTATGCAGGGTGAAATTGGACATGGAAGAACATTCAAAACTTCCTATAATATCCCACAAATATCTTATTTTCTAATTAGAGAACTTGATATTGAAGAAAGAATGTTGTTTGGAGTTTTTTTTCCTGTATATTCAATGTATTGTGGTACATTGCTTTTCTAAATATGATGCTTTTCTAAAATATGATGCCTTAAAGCAGATTGCCCAGCATTTAAACAATGGTCAGAGTGTTTACACTGATCTGCCAAACAATGACTTAAATACTATTGCAGATGAGCATGAATTTTTCCAGAAGTATTAGGTAGGTCTCTAGGGAGATTTTTTCAGAAGAAATATTAGGTAAGGCTCCAAGGCGATTTTCTAGTCTTTAGAGAGCTGCCAAACAGGAAACAAATTTTATTCTATATTAAACCTGAATACATTACTGTCAAAGTGGTTATTACTGGTTTACCTCAGTGTGCTTCTGAGTAGAAATTGGCACTATACATTCTGTCTGGGTGGGTGCTAAAGATGAACAGATGGATGCTTTTGGCCACATTTTATCTTAAGCAGTGAATGAAATGGTAATGACGTAGTTAAGTACGACAATTTCTGTAACTGAAAGTCTAAGAGGCAAAAAATGTTAAATCAGTGCATCTGTCTTCCTAATTTACAAGCTATTCTGGTCTGCCTCAGGATGACTGAACTTTTCTGCTTTACATGCTAGTCTAAATTTACTTGTTTTTAATATCCCCACCTAGGTTAGACTTGGAAAGCAATAATTATTCCTCTGCTTGAAACTACAAACAGTGTTTGGCATTATGCTGGAGTGATTTATCTCCCTTAGATAAGACTGAATATTTTGGGTGAACACTGGATTGTCCAAATCAAATAAGAAGTAATCACATTGTCCTGAAATTTGGTGGAGGGGGTTGTGTTGTTTTTGTTTGTTTAGTTGGTTGGATGACTTTTCGTTTTTTGTTTGTTGGGTTTTTTAAACAGCAAGGGAGAGTACAGGACTTTCCAATGCAGGAATAAGAAATGCAAATGCTGCTTTGGAAGGGAAACACTAAGTAAAATTTGCAGAATGGCTGTGCAACTTTAAAGTGGGAGGAACATTTCTCTGTTAAGATTAAGATTAGCCATAAAAGATTTTCAATGCCTCGTTGGTTTATATAATTTTAGAGTTTTATTTTAAAAAAAGCAAATTAATGATAAAACTACAAATTTAGTCTGTTATATATTTTCCTTAAAATTGAGCTAATTATCAAGTATGGCTGCCATCTTTTTCTCAAGATGTCTATTAATGTATTTTTTAGAGTAATATTCCTGGGATAACCTATAATGATTGGTGTCCTGGGTTGCTAGTAAAGGCTCTTTGTGTAACTGTTCATCAAAGTGTCATACAGGTGATATAGATGATGCAAATTTTGCAAAAAAAGGTGAGGTTGCTAAATTGACTAATCTCTGCTTTTGATATTTTTATCTCCCATGTGTTTCAATTCTTAGAGAGGTTATTAGTTTTGTTGGAATTGGCAATGACAGAGGGTGACACCATCACCAAAATAGCAGTGGTGAAAAATATCTCCTTATTTTAGCCATATGACTGTGTGGGGTTCTTTTCTTGAGGTCCATCTGCTAGCACTGGCTCAGAAATCTTATTTAGATGCATCACAATGCCCTTCCATTCCAGAAACTGCATAAATGCAGTACTGAATCACAGTCTTAAACCTAAGTGGGTGGAAAGTGCATTTCATTACACTACAGCTTGAATTCTTCAACTTCCTTTCTCTGTCTTCTGGGAAGCCTGAGTGCTTTGCTATTCTAGCAGTGGAGTTAGACATAAACCTTAAAAAGCCTTCTTTCCTTGAAGGTAGTGCTACAGGTTGCCTAAGTTTTGCACTGGTGTGCGCTTGCTTTAGACACAGGCATTTATCTCCAGGCTGCTTCAGTTGCACGCAAAGCTTGGCAGAAATAAATCCCATCTTGCTATTCCATAGACTTCTCATGTCCCCCCTAATGCTGATTTCTCTAGCAACACTTCTCCCTCAGCTTGTCTGCATCACCTCTCCAACATCACTGGGATCAGCTCTGCCTGCTCTTAATGGCAAGGGTTCAAGGGTTGCAAAATTCTCTCTTCTTTGACTCACTGCTCAAGGAGCGGGCATCCATCTGCAATGGAAAAAGGCTGTGCTTAAACTTGGGACATCTGTTCAAACTTCAAGCCCTTGTTGTCTGGAGCTCAGTGTCTATCCCCTCGGGGCAAGGGAAAGAGTTGTTCAGGGTTTCTGCAGAGCAGCAAGTCACAAACCAGTCTCCTCTGGTGGATGGATGCATCAATTAGGCAAGCAGAAACATCAGCATCAGCTTGCTTATGGGCACTAGCATCCCTTAGCCAAACATGAGTCTCATCTTTGCAGATTCAGTGCCAGACCCACCTCTTCCTTGTAGTGGAGTATCACGGATAGAGCCAGGATATCAGCTTGTGATGTGGCAAATGACACATACTACTGTCTTTTCCCCCTGGTTTCCTGTTGTAACAACAGGGGCTCTTCATGTTCTCTCTCGGGATAGAGCATGCATTTGGACACCTACCTGACATTTGATGTATTTTCCTGAATGTCCTGGATTCCTGTATAGCTTGAACATTACACTGAACACCGCAGAACCAGCACCTATGGGGCCATTGCCACTAACCCATGAGTGTCCATTGTCTTTATCACCCAAGGACAAGGTGAAGACAAGGGTCCTGTCCTTGCCTCCAGAATCAATAATGACTTATCCCTGCCAGTCTCATCCTGGGGCAGAGCCAGCCTCTTCACTTCTTTGCTCCCTGGCTGCCACATGTAGCCACAGAAATTTCCTTTCAGGGCCCAAATTTCAGCCCACAGCAGAAGTCTGTCTGTGCAGGAGGCTGGTGGAAACATGCACCTAAGTATCTCTTGCTGTTGCCTTTTATCAGTTTCAGGTCTGGTAAAGAGAGGGAGATTTGGTGGTGACCAGAAGGTTTGCAGTGACCAAAACTTGGCTCTATAGTTAAAATTTACAGGGATCTTTAAAAAAACCCTTGACATAAGCCCATACTGCGAGCTTGCAGCCCAGAAAGTCAACTGAATCCTGGGCTGCATCAAAAGAAGTGTGGCCAGCAGCATAAGGGAGATAGATTCTCCACCTCCACCTGCTCTCCCACCTGGAATATTGTGTGCAGTTCTGGTGTCCTGAGTATGAGAAGGACATGGAAGAGTTGGAGCAAGTCCAGAAGAGGCCACAAAGTTGCTAAGAGGACAGGAGTGCCTTCCCTGCAAAGACAGGCTGAGAAAGTTGGGGCTATTCAGTGCGGAGAAGGGAAAGTTGTTTGGAGGCCTCATGGCGACTTTCTAGTGTCTGAAGGGGCCTACAGGGAAGTCAGAGAGGGACTATTCACTAGAAACTGTAGGAATAGGATAAGAAGTAATGGGTACAAACTGAAAGAGAGGAAATTTAGGTTAGATATTAGGAAGAAATTTTTGAGGGTGGAACAGGTTGCCTGAGGAGGTTGTAGATATTCCATACGTGGCAGTGTTCAAGGCCAGGTTGGATAAGACCTTCATATTCTAACAGGGGTTTGAACAAGGACCTTTAATGTCCCTTTACAATCCTTAACATTCCATCTTGTAACTTAGACAAGCAGATTTCCTGTCACACTTCTTCAGAGGTTTCACTGGGAGAGTAGGATATAGTGTCCAAACTCAGAATGGGAAATGTAATCCTAGCCCTTGAGATGGGAGCTATTTTTTACTACTTAAATCTCCTTTGTCACTCTGTCCTAATGTGCCCTACTTCAATTTATCCAAGATGTAACTTCATACTCCCTTCAAGACACCTTCTGAGTAGAAAAAAAAAGTGCTCTTGATGGGTTTCTTCTTGGCAACTGGTATAGCACTGGGGAAGAAATGGCTCTGCCCAAGTAGCAGGAAGCTGAAACCAAGCATGTGTGGAGCTATGAAGCTTGCTGGAGAGAGCTCAAGCTATTTGGATGGTGAAGCCTCCCTTTAGGATCTAAATGACAGCCAGAACAAACCTTGAGGAACCTAGAGCTATGCATGTGCTGTTTGGGCAGGTGGCTACTACCATCCCAGGTAACACACCACATCAGACCTCTTCTCATTCTCTTTTCAGTGGGGTCTTCTTTTTTTCTGAGTTTCTCATTAGCATATCTCATTGCTTTTCAATATTTCTAAGTCTAATTTGAGTGCTTCTTCCTAAAAAACCTCAAGGAGTGAATATAATATGACAGATCATTTAACAGACTTTCTGAAATAAATTGTTGATGCTGACTAAGGCAGCCCCATACTGCCCAGTGCAAGTATTATTAACAAGACTTAGCTCCCCAAAAAAAGATGCTTGCCCAGCTGCTCTTTCAGTCCACACAATTAACTGGTTTCATTAGAAACCAAAGGATCTCAGATTTTCCCAAAACCACTTAGAAACACTGAACTAAGACCTTTGTGATTGAAAAAAAACTAACATTGCTTTTTCGTGGAAGAAGTCAGATAGATAGGTAGAGATAGATAGATGACCTGTCAAAAGGGTTAGTCAATTAAAATTTTAAAGAAATTGGGAAAATCTCTTAAATATGTGCCTCAGTTCATCCAGCTTCTCAGAGAAGCAGAAGACAGTGATTGTGACAAAAGGTCACCGAAGTAGTTATATGAATTTCCCCTGGGTGCTCCTGAAAGTCAGAGGCATGTGCCCATGGCCTCCTTCAACTTAATCTCCAGCTCTGTCCTTTTTTATGATCCTTGTCTTCCTCCAGAATGAGAACAGGTGAAATTACATATGCTGTACAGTAAATCCAAAGATAAAATGGGAATTGCCTTCTGTTCTAATTCTGGCTGCTGCATCTTCATCCAATCGACAAATGATTACCCCTTTTCTTGTCATTCTTTTTTTATAGTATTTTCCATCTAAAATGGCCAGGTAGAGTGGAGCTGTGGTCAGAGGAACATTTTTTCTGAGAAAGTTTCAACATAATTAGACAATGCTTATTTTGCAGAAAAGGGCTTATTATTATTATTAAAAAAAAAAAAAAAAAAAAGGTAGGTGTTTCATTTTTTGAAATGCCTTGTGATATATTCTATAAAAATCTTATCTCAGAACCAGCTTGACCTAGAAATGTCAGCGTATTGGAGACCCTTACTAGTGTGGATTTTGGCAGTCCAGAGTGTCTCAGCAGGCTATAGCAACATTGCCAAAATTCTGCAGAGAAAATTAATCTCTAGCAGAGCCAAGTTGCTTCAGAAAATAAACCAGGGGCTTAGTTGATTTGCCATTGTGAAGCAAGTTCAGTATGAATAATCTGCCTCGCTCCCCTCTCATGCCTTTATGACTGTGCACTCAAAGCCATTTTCCTATGTCTGAAACCCATGGTACCATCACCTCCCTTGCACAGCTGAGCGAGTGTGAGGAGGTAAGACTGATTTTTGGTAAAGGCAGGATGAATGTCACTAGAGAAAGGCTAAAAAATTGGGCAGACAGCTTTTGTCATTTTGTTACCTTGCCTACGTCAAATGTGAAAAGAAGAAATCAAGGTCCCATTTGACATCACTGGGCTTGCAGAAGAAGGTTGGTCAAGTCAGTAGTAAATAAATGGAGAATGTGGCAAGACAACAGGTGGCTGTATCACCAAGAATGTACATGACCTGTGTTCCTCTACATTTCTGTTTCACAGAAAGCTCTAATCATTTGGGGTAAATAGAGGTGTAAGCTGTAGATAGATAAAAAGGCATAAGGAGGAAATAGTTCAGTGGGCAGAGAAAACAAGACTGCTCTCTTCAGCTTTTTTCCAACTGTTGGCGTCCATTAAGAAACTAAAAAGGCAGCTGTTGGGAAGTCCTGATCTTCTGGCAATCCAAAGTGATTATTTGATTGGCTTCTCTCTGTTGCAGTGCTGAATCTGTGTTCCAGCAGGAGCTGGTTTTATTATTTCAAGGCTTTTTTAGCCTTCACAGCCATTGGTTTTATCCTAAGGCTTTGGTTTTCAAAATATGCTGTAGTCTAAGGTAATGTAAATCTAAAAATTATCAAAATTTAGATAACTGTAAACTCTGATGGGGAGGAGAATGATATAGTCATTTTCAGTTTGTGCTAGTTTTTTGTACCTTCGAGTTGCAGAAATAATAACAGTGTTTAAAGGAGTCAGCAAGGGGCTATATTAAGAAAAATGCCTTTCCTGGCTACGAACACACTATGTACAGTTGTGTGTGATTCATTCAAACTCACCATGTGGCACTTTTTTTTTTTCTTATTAGGTTTGTTACAGTTTGCTACTGTTCTTTGTGTCAGAGAAATCCACATATTTACTTTCCTGAGGCACTTGTTTCTGTGGTCCTCCAATACTAAATAGAAATAGATCAAGCTGGTCTGACTGATGTTTATTTTCTCTGCTCATTTTATGAACTTTCTCTTCTCAATTACACTTACTGTGTAATAGTTACAGCACAACCCCATCCCACACATCAAACAAAGATGCATTTAAAGAGAACCACTTCGAAGAAAAATGCAGATTTTCTCTCTGAACAACATCTTATCTTTGGGATTAATACTTTTAAAAATAAAGAGGATAAGCATACAGTGGTCTCATTTTCACTTATATGAGCAGACTTTGGCCACTTCAGGGATCTGCTTGGTAGAGTATGGGACAAAACCCTGGAAGAAGAAGAGCCCAAGAAAGCTGGTGAAGCGTATGGGTCACCTTCTCCTAGTTCAGGACTCATGCATCCCAAAGGTGCTTCCCAAAAAGAAGAACAAGGAGCTTCTGGACAAATGCAAATACTAAAAGGAAACCCACAAAGGATGGAAGGAAGGAAAGGCAGCTTGGGAGGAATATAGAGAAATTCTCTGAGCAGACAAGGATCAGGTCAGGAAAGCTAAAACTATGATAGAATAGTTCTGGCCAGGGCTATCAAGGGCGACAAGAAAAGTTTTTATACGTAAGTCAATGATAAAAGGAACACTAGGGAAAATTTCAGCTCTCTCTATAAGGAAAGAGGATAACTGGTTACCTGGGATGCAGAGAAGGCTGAGATACTCAATGATATTTTTGCCTCAGTCTTCACCAACAAGCGCTTCAGCCACACCACCTGAGTCACAGAAGGCAAAGTCAGGGACTGGGAAGAACTGCCTCTTGTAGGGGAAGATCAGATTTGAGATCATCTAAGGCACCTGGAGGTGCAAAATTCCATGGGACTGATGAGACCTGTTCCATCAGGTCCTGAAGGAACTAATAGATGAAGGGGCTAATATGCTATCCATCATGTTTGAGAAGCTGTGACAGTCCAGTGACTGGCAAAGGAGAAACATAACCTCATTTTTGAAAAGGGAAAAAAGAAGACCTGGAGAGCTACAGTCCTGTCTCACCTCTGTTCCTGGCATGATCATGGAGCAGATTCTCCTGGAAAATATGCTAAGGCACACGGAAAATAAGGTCATTTGTGACAGCCAATATGGCTTCACTAAGGACAAATTTGGTGTCCCTCTGTGGCAGGATTACATCATTGATGAGTACTGTCCGAGCAATTGACATCATCTCCTTGGAAGTGTGCAAAACATTTGGCACTGTCCTGCATGACACCCTTGTCTCTAGACTGGAGAAACATGGGTTCAATAAGTGAACTACACAAATTTGCTGGGTAGTCAAACTCGAAGGGCTGCATGTGATCAACAGGTTGATGTCCAAGTGGAGAGCAGTGACAAGTGGTGTTCTTCAGGGGTCAGTACTGGAACTGGCACTGTTCATCCTTGTTGGTGATGTGGATAGTGTCCCTCAGCATGTTGCAAGTGACACCAAGCTGTGTTGCTGCCGTTGGCACGCTGGAGGGAAGGGATGCCATCCAGAGGAACCTTGAAAGTCTTGAGACATGGGCCCAGGGGAACTTCATGAAGTCCAAGAAGGCCAAGGTCATGCACTTGGGTTGGGGTGATTCCAAGCACAAATACAGGCTGGGCAGGGTAGGGATTGAGAACAGCCCTTACTAGAAGGACTTGACAGTGCTAGTGGATAAGAAGTTGGACATGAGCCAGAAATGTGCACTTGCAGCCCAGAGAGCCAAATGTATCCTGGACTGCATAAAAAGGAGCATGGCCTGCAGGGTGAGAGAGGGGATTCTGCCCCTCTGTTCACTCTGAGACCCCACCTGGAATGATGTGACCACCTCTAGCACCCCCAACTTAAGAAGGATATGAACATGATGGAGGAAGTCCAGAAGAGGGCCACAAAGGTGATCAGAGGTCTGGAGCACCTCTCCTACGAGGACAGGCTTAGAGAGTTGGAATTGTTCAGCCTGGAGAAGAGGAAGTTCTGGGGGAACCTTATTGCATATTCCAGTACCTAAAGGGGCTTACAGGAAGGCCAGTGAGAGACTTCTTACAAGAGCATGTAGTGATTGGAAAAGGTATAATGACTTCAAACTGAAAGAGGGTGAGTTTAGATTAGATATATGAAGAAATTCCTTACTGTGAGAGTGGTGAGTCACTGGAACAGGTTGCCCAGGGAAGCTGTGGATACCTCATACCTGGAAATGTTCAAGGCCTGGTTGTATGGGGCTCTGAGTAAGATGATCTAGTAGAAGGTATTCCTGACCATGGCAGCAGGGTTTCTTCCACCAGGAGAGGTGTTGGAGTCCAGGGCATTCCTTTGGCTGCCCTGGAGGGTCAGAGACCTGGACAGGGGGGTCTGGGACCCTGGCCCAGAGTCCAGAGGGACATTGGCTTTGATCTCAGTCCATGGGAAAGGCTTCCTGCACTGCGGGAAGGATTGCAAGCCACAAGAGTGTGAAAGATAGCAGTTTAGCTTATCACAGGGTGAAAAAACAGTAGGTTTGGGTTTTTAGTATTGAAGTGAATGGGAGCAAGATGGAGGATTTGGGGCGTTGTGTCCTGCTTCTTCTTTTTTCTTCCCTCACTCCATTTTCAGCAGTGACGGTGGCACAAAGTAGTTCAAAGAGATTGGGTCAAAGTAGAGATGACCTTTTTAGTATAAGTGATAGGTATTGGCAAATAATGATAAATAAAGAACACGTAGCAATTAGTATAAAATATAGCAACAGCCCAGTGCTGGAGGAGTCGCCAGATGCCTGAGCAGCTGCACAGACCTTTGTTGGGCACTGAGAAAATTGTAAGATAAACAATAAACAAAGTGCACAACCTTGAAAAATCAGAACCTGAAGACTCTGTCTCTTTTTTTTTTACGTTTGGCTCAGAGCTTTGCAGAAGGCAAAAAGACTCTAAAACCACCTGAATCTCGGAACTAAAAACCGAGAGAGAGGATTACATGTGAGTCCACCATGATGGTGATTATAGGGTTGTGTGCTTATGGGTAAGAATCAGGGAGAGGGCCAGCAGGGCAGATATCATGATGGGAGTCTGTTAGGGACTACCCAAACAGGATGTAGACATAGATGAATCGTTCTATATGCAGCTGGCAGAAGTCTCACAATCACTAGCCTTGTTCTTGTGGGAAACTTCAGTTTACCAAATATCTCTTGGAAACACAGCACAGCAGAAAGGAAGCAGTCTAGGACATTCCTGGAATGTGTGGAAGATAATCTCTTAACACAACTGGTGAGGGAGTCAGCTAGGGAAGGCTGCCTTCTGGACCTGCTGCTCATGAACAGAGAAGGACTGGTGGGTGATGCTGGACGCAGCAACCACAAAATGACGGTTTTTAGTTCTCAGAGAAGTAAGGACAGGTGCCAGCTGAACTGTGAGCTTGGACTTCTGTGGGGCAGGCATGGCCTCCTTAAGAACCTGGCTGACAGAATCAGAAGATAATCCTGAAAGGCAAAGGAGTTCAAGAAGACTGGATGTTCTTCGGGAAGGATATCTTAAAAGCACAGGGGCAGGCTGTTCACTTGTGCTGAATGATGAACCAGCAGGGATGGCCAGCCTGGCTGAACAAAACTTCATCTGGAGCTTAGGGAAAAAAACAAGAGTTTATGACATTTGGAAGATGGGGCAGCTGCTCAGGGGGACTACAAGGATGATGTGAGGTTATACAGGGAAGAAAGCCAAACTAGAATTTAATTGGTCCTCTGCTGTACAACACAATAAGAAATGTTTCTATAAATAAATCAGCAACACATTGAGGCTTAAAAAGACCCTCCATCCTTTATTGGGTGTGGGGGAAAATATAGTGTCAAAAGATGATGAAAATACTGAGGTACTTAATGTTTTCTTTGCCTCAGCCTTTAGCAGCAAGACCAATTGTTCTCTGGGTATCCAGCCCCTCTGAGCTGGGAGACTGCACCTTGAATCCTCTGTTCAGTTTTGGACCCCTCACTACACAAAGACATTGACGTGCTGGAGTGTATCCAGAGAAAGGCAACAAAGCTGGCAAGGGGTCTGGAGCAAAAGTCTTTTGAGAAGCAGCTGAGGAGAAAAAGGAGGCTCAGGAGAGACCTTATTGTTCAGGTAACAAGCAATAGGACAAGAGGAAATAGTCTCAAGTTGCTCCAGGGGAGGTGTAGATTGGATATTTGGTAAAACTTCTTCACAAAAGGGCTGCAGTGGAACAAGCTGCTCTGAGAAAAGGTTGAGTCACCACCCCTGGAGATATTAAAAAGATGTGGCACTTAGGGGCATTGTTTAGTGGTGGATATGGCAGTGCTGGCTTAATGTTAGATTCAATAATCTAAGAGGTTTTTTTCAAATCTAAAAAATTAGGTGATTCTGTCATTGGATGGTTAAGAATCAAGGGATCAAAAATGTTTTGGCTTTCATGTTTGAAGCAGGAAAATATTTAAAATTCTCCATCCCTATCTGAATTATAAAGTGCTGTGATATTTGACAATCATCTAAGAAAAACTGAAAAAAATGAAGGATATCTCTTTTGTCAAGATCTGGGATAAAAAGAGGGAACAGGAACAGAGACTATCTCCTGGCAGTACTTACAGTAGCATCCTCTTGGCTCATAATTCCTGAATGGGAGCGTTGCGTTGCAAGGTGGGCTTTGTATATGTTCACTCTTCACATATGCAGTCTTCATCTGCTGAACTCAAGTTGTGTGTTGAGATGCTGATCTGGGACGTTGAAAATCACAGGCAGGTGGCTTGAGATATCCATTTGAAGTGGCCAAAGTCTTCTCATGGAGGTCAGGCATTGCTGAATGTTGCGGTTCCCATGGCCAAGGACTTAATAAATTGTCACTGTGCAGAGAAGATTTTTTGTAAGAAAGGAAGTGCTTTTCTTAATGATGCCAGATATGCAGGTGATGTGGTCAGGACCCTTGAGAACAGCCTGTGCCTAAACCCAGTATTGAGAAGCCCAAATTAGAAGTTTAATCACACAGCCTGCCAATTTAAGCAGTGTAGAGAGACAGACGCCTCCAGAGAATGGTATAAATCTTAGTGCAAGCTCATCCTAAAAATAGTTGTGAAGAATCGCACCCGAGCCTGCTGTGTGTAAGAGTAGCTTTTCTGAACTGGACAAAAGGAAATGTATTGAGGAACTTAAAATCACAAGAAATTAAAATGACAAAAAGTCATTGCATATGCTGGGAGCAAAGTAATAGCATATTCAGAACATTTCCCCCTGTTTTTATCTTATAGGCTTTTAAGTAAATCCACACATGCATAATATTTAGGGTATTTAAATTTAAAAAGTAAATTATAACTTCAGCGTGGTATAATACATTCACATAGAATAAATTCCAACAAATAAATGAAAACAGAACAAAGGAATAATAATTCACTTTTGAATTTAAGAAGTAATGAAGTATAACAGCTGTACTAAAAATGGGCAAATACCCATACATAACTAAGTAACATATATACACCAATGATAAGTTTCCATGTGAGGATTTACGTGTGCGCCATGTACAATCCTTCCTTATTCCCTCACAAGATAACAAAGCACTAAGGTAACTTTGAATACCAAGCATACCTAGAGGAAGGCAGAATATAGCTGTACATGTGGCTGCAGAACCTTGCAATCTTATGGCCGTATTTCAGATACCTTATCCAGGTGAAGTGATTCTTTGCAGTCATAGGCATTTCAGTTTCAAGAGGAAGTTTGGATGGATTCTTTTTTTATATAAAGCCCTCAGAATTTAGCACATTTTCCTTCTATTAAGTGTACAAGAATATTTTTATGTGCAAGTAGTGGTGGTTGCAGACAAAGTAAGGAGCTTAAAAAGGAGTAACAGCAAGGTGCAATGAGCCTCAGGAAATCAGTAGTTTCATGTACACGTTTTTTGTGTTCTTGCAACCTTTCTGTTTCATTTCAGTCCCAGATTTCTTTTGTGTTATGCCAGTTAATAAGCTGTTCTTGATCCATTACCTCAGTGCAGCCTTGAAATGTAATGTTTTAAATTAGGATAGGGAAGGAGGGAAGGTATAAATGTCATCTGGTAGTGCAAATCTCCTGCTAATAAAGAGAATCTTTTCAACTAAAAGAAGCACACTGCTTTGATATTTTTATTCTGAGTGAGATGTCAAGTCTGTGGCTGACAATAATACAGGAAGTTTCTTAAGGCTTATGTGGGCTTCACAGCATTCAGGAAGTTAAGAAAGAGGAAGAAAAAATGCCATGTCATTAATGATGCATCTGACATTTGTTTATGCATTCCTATTTCCAGTTTACATGTAGCAAAGCTCAATATTCATGAAATAGCTATTCATGTTACTGTCACTATTTCATCAGAGGCAATTTTAATGATATATGCATACATATATATTTTTATTGTAGATAAGTAAATTATATAACCTTCTCTGACATGATTTATAAATTCTTGAAATTTTAACACTGGAAGGAATTGAATAAAGCTGGCTGAAGCTGTTCTATTTATCCTGTGTGTTTGTATTTTTCTCCTGAACTTTAGCAGGGTTGCAAAAGCTCTTGAAGTACCAAGGCAGGCAAGGAAACTTTAGGGAATCAGAAAGAAAAGTGTTACCTTGTTTTCCTCAAAAATTAAGATTTTACATATTTTTCTTGTAATGCTGGTCTTCAAAATGGAGAATGATACTAACTAGGAGCTAATGAATTGCACCTGGACTTTATTTCTACATCAGGAAGATGAGGGTGAGGCAAAACAAGTACCATTGCACTGGGAAAGCACTTTCAGGGCTTATAAAATGAGCACAATCTAAAGCCAGGTGGCAGTAGGGTGAGAGCATAGTGGAGGAAATCCAGCTGTAGTATGGGTAAGTGATGAGTCTGGCCAAGCCCCAGTGAAGCCTTGCCCGTTCTTACACAGCCTGGAACCTTGGTTTTGCTCAATGTCCCTCCTGTTAAAGGTTCATCCTGTTGTCAAAGGCATTGGCTGTTGTAAGGCCCTCATGAGAAGAACCCACTCAGTCGATCAACAGAATGCCAATAATCTCTTGGTACCCTGAAGTAATTCCACAGCAAAAGAAAAGTAATTTTCCCAGTGCTCTTAAAAACAGTCTGGAGAATCTTAATACACAGAACCAAATGAAGAAAAAAAAGGGACACAGTTTTAGACAGGATTTTGTGATAGGCATCCATGTGAGCCAAGCCGGATACTTAGATTTGTGTGCCAAATACAGATCCTGCAAGTTAAGAGCTCAACACATTAAAGGGTTTTTTAAGCTGCCTTGGTAATTGTCTAGATGTCTAGATGTAATTCATTGAATGGCTAGTGTCTTAATTTTTTATTTAGAGAGTTGCAGTCTGGATAAACATAAAATGTATCTCAGTGATCTGTAATTTCAAGTCATGAACACTGTTCAGTGATACATGTGTTGCCTTTTTTTTTTTTTTTTTTTTTTTTTTTTTTTTTTTTTTTAAGTAGACCTTTCCAGGGGTTTACTTTGGCTTTACTCAGTGCTCCTGTTTGTGTAGTGGCGTCACCTTTAAAACAAGAACTGAGCATTGCTTTGAACATGGGTTTGTATCTTGCCTTAGATTTTATGATGACATCCCAAATTTTTAAAGTGAAGTGCGGTCCAGGCTATGGAATCAAATGACGAAATTTTTACAGTGATGTCATGAGGCATGTTTGTTATATTTCCTTGATGAAACCCCCTGTGTAATATTGGACTGTCATTATTGCAGGTGCATCAGTGAGAAGATACTAACTCTGCAGTTCTGTTCCCTTCCAGATAGGAAGAAGAACAGGGCATCAGTCTGGCAACTCAGGACAAGTTGTACAGGAATTTATGCGGCAATACGTGCAGACAGCCATCTGCCATGATGCTTAGGAGGAATCAGGCACTTAACACCTTGACTTAAAAGTACAGATGTAGGCATATCTGGAAAGATCGGTAGGTACCTATCTTCAAACCTTTAAACTCCTTGCACGGTGTGTTTCACCCATATCTGTACAATGGGGTGGCAACACCTCCCCACCTCAGAAGAGGGGCTCAAGAGGCCTTTTCAGTCTTTAGACTGGAGAGACAGTGGAACATGGCATTACAATAGAAGATCAGCTCTCACGTGTCTGACTACAGCAGGTTTTTATCAATGTCTGTTTACTTTACTAAGATCTATGAGCAGTCACTGACACTTAAACTGAAATTATGGATTTTGTGAAGGTTTTTGCATAAAATAGAACATTTTCCTTTGTATCTTAAGCAAATATATCCACACCTCTTCTGGCAGTTAAACACAATTCCCCTCACAAAAATCTTTTAACATAAAAACATGCATTATTCTTCTTCTCACTAGATGGAGGTCCAGTGCCATTTAAAATGTAGCTTTCTTGATTTTTCTGGTTCTTGGTGAGATTGAAATAATTGCCACCATGATCTAGACAAAGCCTTACAGTGTACCTATGTTCTCATGAGGGGACACAGATAAAGGAATGCATATTTATAAATACCTTAAAGCATAGAATATGCTCTGGTAATAAAATGTTTAGAAAAAAGAATGTAAATAATGCCATAAAGTTGTGAAGATTTAGATGCAGATGTTTAGATGCAATGAAGATTTGATAAAATCCAGTTGTACTGAATTAATTCCTCTTGGCAAAAGCAGAACAGTTTAATAGACCACATCTGCCTGGCTGCTGCTGCATCAATCATGACAGTAAATTGCTGTGACTAAACTGTTTTAATTAGGGAAAGTAAGAGCTGCCTTACTTTATTTTGCTTTTCAGTTCTTTTACCAATCATTCTGCAATGCCAGTGTATTTCACAGTCATCAGTTCTGGTACTAGAACTAAAGGAAGTAAGACCTTTCTTGAGTGGTACTTCCCAATTGCACAAAAAACTCCCATTTAACCTCCTACAATTTTCTTTTCAAGCTTTTGTCTTTCACTCCCCAAAATGTCTGTATCCCTTTTATTCTCTTTAAACTTCTTTAATATAATGATAGACACCTCTGAGAACCCTTTCCAAGACAGAAAATATAAAATCAAAATAAAGAATCAAACAAGTAGGGATTGGGCTGGTACTGTTATGATACTGTTTTTCAGGCTAGTGTGCTGTAAGGTTGAATGGGCCAGTGCTTTAGGTGATGGGAAGGAGAGGTCCAACTTCTTCCTCTTCTCCCTTTTCTCCAGATGTTCTTTATGACAAATCAAATCATTTTAGCTCAAGTATACAGATCTTCCCTAGCTTGTCAGTGATAAAGCCAAGTCTTATAAAATTATTCATGTCTACAGCTCTCAGTGTGGGCAGTATCTTTCTGGTGAATGCTGCGTGAAACATGCCCACTTCATGCCCAGACCCTAAAAATTTCACAAATTTGGAGTCCTTCAGTACTTTTTCTAATGCTCCTGCCTATTCTGGACATATTTTTTTAAAAATATGTTTGAATCTCATCTATACGAAATTCCTGGTTCTTATGAATTCCCCCATCTATGGTGGGACATAGGTACATAAATGTAGGTGCCCAGTGCCAGTGGGGATGGCCTTGGTTACCAAGACATCAGTGTGGAGCAGACAGATACAGAAGAGTAGGTTTGGAGGTGTGTGTTTTCCTGGAGTGGCATCTGGAGACAAAGTGGGGTACCCTAACATATTTAAATGCAGACTGCCTGCCCCAGTAGGGGCATTTAAATTGCTCAACTTTGCAGAACAAAGAAATCAAGGACTTGCTGAAGAATCATGTCTTCTTAGGCACCTGGCCTCTGAAAATTTATTGGAACAGTGCTAAAAGATTTTTCAGTCATCTCTCTTGGTGGAGGTAACTTTTACAAGTATCTTATGTGTAAACTAGGAGCCTCTGTGCTTCACAGAGGTGAAAATAAAGAACTTGCAGTTTATGAGGTGCTGAGCTACCAAAGAAATATTGGCTGAGTAAATATTGTCATTAAAACAACCTAGGTAGGCAGCTCCATATTTCTATCCAAGACGTTTCAACCCCACTGAGTCTCGTGGGGCTTGCAACAGACTCAGGGCTCACTACAAGACAGGGTTCAAGTTATGAGCTGTGAAAAACTAGTTTACTTTAGAAATTAATCAACAACTCATTTTTCTGCATTTGGGATGGGTAAAAACCCAATAATAATAAAACAGCATGAATGCTTCAACTTATAATCCTTTTAGACCTGAATTCCTTAAAAAAAAGAAGTGACTTTTATATAATTTTCACGTTGATCCCTTTGCCAAGTCCCTTCCCCCCATTATTTTTGAGGTTGGATACATTTAACTGATTTTGAAAAATTATGGAATGCGCAAAGATGTTTTCCTACTAGTCTAATGGAAACAAATATCAGAATAAAAGAGAAATTTATGAATTCTCTGAGGAAGGCACAGCTCAGTCATTGTATTCCTATTTCATAGCAACCTTCTGGCTAATAAGGCATGCACGTAACAGGTTGACCTATCCACATGGACCCTGCTCCAGATGAGTCATATTAACTGATATCTGTTTCGCAGAGCATGTGGATGAGCTGGGGTGAGAAGGACAGGGGGGAAGAGGCACAATACAGATTGCTATTTCCAGGACTCTTGTGTCTCTCTGTTCATGTAGCATTTTCTTTTGTTATTGCTTCAGCAGTTACTCTCATAAATTTTCTCTCTCGCTGATTATACTGTATTTACTTATAAACAGTGAATGTTTTCAATGATTTGGAATGTAAATTTACTCTCAAAAATGCAGATGATGAAGCAACTACTTGATTATGAAGGCAGGCTCAGAGTTTTTCTAAGTAATACCACGGTTATCCTTAGTGCTATATGAATTAGTTTTACCTGATATATACCACACACATGCCTTTAAAACAGAAAAATTCTCAAGGTTTTTACAAGTAGTCAAGGTATATTAGTTTTTATGACCCATTTCCAGTTGCAAAGTTTTTTTCAAAATTTTCCTCTACCCATTACGTCCTTTTCCCAGATTTATACTGTAGCCAATAAATATGAATTATAGCATTGTTTTTATTAAATAACTTAGTCATATCTTGCCAGCCATTAATTAAAAATAATCAAAATTTATGCAAATCAAAGCCTTCATTGTGTTTGACTCAGCTTAATGAATCAGTTACTCAAATAAGTGGGGTAGGACATTATAAGGATTAATATTGAAAGGACCACCTAAAACAAAAGTGGAAAAAAAAAAAAAAAAAAAAAAAAAAAATATCTCTGCAGTGGAGCAAATGCTGGTTATTCCAAATATGAGAGTACAAGATTATTAAGTTTAAAGATAAATTTTCAAATTCTCTTTAGAATATGCACCCAATCTGAGGTATCCAAAAATTATACCTCCATGAAACATTCTCCATATAGAGAGTTAATAATAACAACCTTTAAAGGGTTTTTTTTTTTTACACAAGAAGAAGTCATTGCAGGGCACACATGTGGAACTTACATCACCATCTTCTACGGAGATCTGAAGGCCAACAGAAAAAATAAAGGATGTAACTCATATTTCTAGAAAGCAAATGGATTTTCTTTCTGGCTTCTTTATGGCAAAGTTCAGCAGAGTGTTATGAAGCTAAAGAGAATTGCCAGAACAGTGAGTGGAATTCAGTCCAGAAACCCACACAGTAGTAACAGAGAAAAGGGAGACATTTTTCTTCAGATAGATACTGCTATTATTTTGGCATAATCTTTGCCACATAAAGGGGAAATCTAGAGTCTGGTTCCTAGTCCCAGGCAATTTTGGAATCCAGGTATTGGAGTACCCTTTAGCACACTCTTTGACAGATTAAATTATCTTCATTGAACATTGTACATTTAAATGAATAAAAGAATGAAAGAAGAAAAAATTATTGGGGCTATTACATACAAAAATTGTCATGCTGTCAAGTAAAACTCCATATCCTGTGTTCCTTCAAACACCTGCCAGGGAAAGAGTAAAGCTGGAAAACCACAAAAAAATCAGCATTTTTATCTCCCTCCTGCATCTTACAATGTGATGCGAGTTACAGTAAAAAAACAATGAAACGCTTCATCAAAAAAAAAGAAGCTGTATGATTTACATTGAAAGAATGTTTTCATTATACATTCTGTCATGCTGCTTCCTACTCTTCTTCAGTTCACTTTAGGCCAGAAAGGTTTAATTTTCTCTGTTGACACAGAAAGGGAGCCTGTCAATGAATGTGCAGGGTGAATCTCCAGGGAAGTAAATGCAATCATGCTGAGTAACACTGGTTTACTTTATTTGTAATAAATAGGAAGGTTTATAATACCAAAGGACTGTGTTACATTTGTGTAAAGATTGAGTATGAATGATAAAAGAAGTAGAATATATAGCTGAGCTATATTCTCAGCCTCTGTTTTTCCCCTGTTGCTATAGTAATGTTTAGCACCTTAGTTAGCTATTCCAGCATGCTATGTCCCTGGGAGATTTGTCAGTTCAGGAAGACTGAGAATGATGAGCCTGCCTCGGATCTGGAGATAGACCTCATTAGTTTCGAGGACAATACCTAATGCTGGCACACAAACAGAGAGGAATCCCAGGATGCTTTTAATGAGGCCACCCTGCCTGGATATTGGATTGGTCTTGGCACTCCAAAGACAGGTGGTTGTAAGGCTGGTGGGTGACTCTGCTGAAGCTGCCACCCTAATAATAGCTGTTCATTTGTAAGTCCAGATAAACCAGCTCAAAGCCTTCTAGAAATCAAGGGATGTTTCCTTGATACTCAGAGGGCAACAAAAAGACCTAAAAAGGTGGCACTTTGGTACCAACTCAAGTCTTTGGGACATTTTTGCTCTGACTACTGTAACTTGCAGAGGAATTAAAAAGGAGCAGCTCTTTGCAGATGTTGGTGCTTTCCTTTTGTCTTTTCACGGTCAACTAAACCATAAGGGTTTTCATGCCTTTCTGGGAAGGATGAGAGAAGTGGCATCAGTACTGCCACAATTCTCCATTTTCCTTCCTGGCATGTGGTTTATATTTTTTTCCTTATTAACCAACTTTTTTGTTGATTCAGTGAGAATATCAGATATTTTACAAAAGATAAGACATATTTCAGTTTCTCTGTGCTACAGACAAGTATTCTCCCAACTGGAATCAAACTACTGGAGACTTTGAAATCTGAATACTAACAAAAGCTACAGTAGTAACAAAAAGATCTTTTAGTTCTTCCTGGTTTTTTTTTTAACTCTTTTTATCTCGTGACTGAGGTCTTACAATTTTGGACTCTCAATTGACAATACTTCTGAGATTTATATTTTTTTAAGTTCCTTGGCAAATTGACAGGAAGATCGGTGAGGAAAAGGCATTTTGAAACCTCTGCTACCAGAGCTGGCTCCTTTCAGTCCTTTTCCCCAAAACTTTCATTTCATCATTTTTAAATTACTTGTCTGTACACAAACGTGCCTGGAGTCCTAGTAAATTTCTTTAGAAAAGTTGGAGTGTGGAGAAGTAGAACTCCATAATCAGACACAGTTAAGTACTCAGTCACTCAAAACACTGAACTTGAAAAGCAAGGCACCTTTACAAGCTAACTTCCAAAATGTGATTTCTTCTTGTACAGCCTTTTTACAGGAGAAAGCCATTTGGAAACTGAATGCTTCACATGGGTTGGATTCAGCTAACTTTGAAGATTCTTAACACCTGTTTGAAGGTGAGTTCTACATGGCTTAGAGAGCACTGCAAGAAGATGCAGGAGGAATGAGGGATGGTTAGATATGGAAAGATATAGGAAGTTTAAGAGCACCTGGGAGCAATTCAGTTGAGGCTGGAGAAAGATGTAGGAGGAGGGACAGAGAACTTTGGTGGATAATTAGAGGTGTCAAGGCTTTAGGGTGAAAGTAACCAGTGCAGTCTGCTGCATTTGGTATTATTCAGCTGTATTTCTCTTCAATTTTTCTGAATGTTTTAGGAAGCCATACATTCTGGAAGGATGTGCATTTGTTCAGTACAGCTGAAGAAGGTACAGAATATCTTGTTTGACTGAAATGAGGTTTTATGTTCTATTTAGATGTCTCCCTAGAAAAGTGGTGTCAGCAAAAGCCTCATTTTTTTGTCCCAAACTAATAGTGTTTGGAAATGGTTTGTAATGATATTGTCCCCACTCCAGGATTAGAATCTAGTTAAGAAACTTGGAAACACTTACTCCTAGGAATAAATGTTCTCATATAGAGAAGAACATGAAGAATTATTTTTCATTTTATTTCAGGTGTATTTCAAATACATTTTTATCATGGCATTTTGTTGCATCTTTTTTTAGGAACTTTATAATAGAACTCCTTTATTAAATTAGGGGAAAGGTCATTGTAGGTTAAAAGGTAAAATTCTTTTATTAAGAGGCTTTAAAATGTTTTTCATTAATTTTAGTGTGAACTGAGCATCACTCGTCTCTGTGAATCTTGCCTGGAGCTTGGTTATTCTTGTCTTATGCCTTTTTCTCCTTGATTGTATTAAACTTTACAATTTTCAGACAGTACTTACCATTTTCCAATTGTTATTATTTTCTTATTGTAACAATTATCTGATTTTGTTGTTATTGTTGTTTCTCTGCATGCTAGAAAAGACTTAATTACAGGAGACTTTGAAGGGGGAAAACATAGACCTCAGATTTAAGATAAATATACCATTGCACTGCAACAGGTCTTTTTCTTTAGTTAATATTTCTTCTTCTTGATGAGAATACCAGATTGCTAGATACCAAATTGTGGGATGGTCATATTGGCTCTAGAAAAGGCCTTTTCCACTGTGTTAGCAAAAAAATGATAGCTTTCAGCTAGAGCATGTGCATGTTTTAGAGCTTTTCTGCTTTTTTTCAAACATCCGGGCTATTGGTTTAATGAGAGAGACACTGGATTTGACTGTCCTAGTGAACACAGGATTAACCACAAGACACTTATTTTGGTGATGATGTAGTCACCCTCCCTTTAGTGAGTACTTGGGTCCAAAAAAAGTCCATTTTTCTTATCTACTTTTCCAGTATATTGTGTTTTTTGGCTAACTATAGGTACTTCTTAGTGTTAGTTCCATCATCCACCAGGCCTCAGATGTTTATTTCCCTGCAGTTTTACATGGGATATAGCAATGGCTCCAGGCTGTGGTTTAAGTAGGATCCAGCCGACAATGGGAAATTTCTTGTGCTTTAGTAAATACATGGGTTTGTTTACTCAATACCACATAAACTGCATCCAAGCAAAACTTAATTAGATGTTCTGCCAGGAAAAAAAACTATGAGAAAAGAGGAATGGAGAATAGCTGTTTTTGTCATCTGCTTCAGTCTTCAGACCTTCAAAGGTAGACTGGCTTATTTTCACCAAGAAAGTAAGTAGGTGAACAAGCATGGCTCTTTCATGCATGTTATCTTATATAGTAAAACAGGAGGAAAGATGAGCCTATTTGCTGGTAAGACAAATTGAAGCTCATGTGCTGGATCTAAATCTCTTGCAATGCTGTTATATCAACAGATTTCTTACCTCAGAATTTCTCCTTTGTCTAGGACATTTATTTTTAAAATAAAATGTCTTAACGCAAATATATATAATGAATAGATTTTCATTATTTGGGGTGTTGTTGTTATTGTTGTTGTTGTTCATACAGGCCTAAGATGCATTGTATTCTGCGGTACTCATTTTTTGCTACTTCTACTTTACATATTTTTACTGTATTTGGAGCTTGATGACTGTTTAAAAGAGCTATTTATGTTTCAAACCTCCCTTTCATCCTCTTCCCCAAAACTTACAATGGCAGCTGCTAATCTGACTTGTTTTTTCCATGGGTACATAATATTACTGCCACCCCACCCATTGTTACTGCCATGGATAGCTGTCATTTGGCTCTTGCTATGTCGTACTGATCAGGTTTGTGATGTTGTGTGAGCCAGAGGATCACTAGCTGAGAGGCAGCCGGGCTTTTTCTCAAAGGCAATTTGTCACCTGAGAAATACTACAGCTTTCAGTCCCATCCCAATGGGACAGAAATTTACCATTACCTCACACATGAGTATTCTTTGTCACCCAAATGAAGATGTTGTATGCTGAGTTTCCTTTAGCCAGTCTCTTCACCACAATAGAAAGGGAATGGCTAAACTGGGGAGTAGCTGTATGAAGAGTATCTGAGGTCACTTGGTCTGTTCAGCCTGGAGAACAGGAGACTGAGGGGTGACCTCACTGCAGTTTTCAAAATCCTCATGTTGGGAAGAGGAGGGTCAGGCACTGATCTCTTCTCTGTGGTTACCAGTGAGAGGACCCAAGGTAATGGCCTGAAGCTGTGACAGGGGAGGTTTAGGTTGGATTCTAGGAAAATCTTCTTCACCTGGAGGGTAGTTGGGCACTGGAACAGGCTCCCTAGGGCAATGGTCACGGCACCAAGCCTGTCAGAGTTCAAGAAGCATTTGGAAATGTTCTCAGGCACATGGTGTGATTCTTGTGGCTGTCCTGTGCAGGGCCAGGAGTCCCTTCCAATTCAGGGTATTCTATGATTCTATGAAGTGTTTTCTCCCCCTTTTTATTTTATTTTTTTTTTTAATTACTCCAGAATTAGCATATGTAAGTGCTGTTCAGCAACGAGAAAACAAGTGGTTAAAACTCCATAATTTCTGGTGTGGTAGAGTCAGTCGGTGCAGTATTGACATTCTGGGCTGGTGCAGAAGATCAGCCTCCAAGGCTGGCATAGCTGCAAAGCAAATGTCTCATATTGACAGACTGGCTACAACTGAGATTATCCCGAGGATGGCAGCTGAGAACATCCGATATAAACACGCTACAGTGGTCCAAATAACAGCTTGCCCCGTTCTTCAGTCAGTCTTATTGTACTTCTGTCCCATTTTGGTTCTCACAAACAGCCTCTTGACTGAAGTTTAATCCTTTGGTAATAAATTAATTTCTCCCACGTGTTTGTGCAACTGACTCACTCTACAGTGAGGTTTTACGTTATTCTGCAATGTGACAAATATGTTAATGTATGCAGAACAATGATTCTAATTCTGGCAGACATTTGCTGTGTTCACGTCAATAAAGACAAATTTCTTTCTTTACTCTGATAATGCTACAGCTCACTGAAATTGCTTTGAAATGACTTTTAGCCTACTGATCAAATTATCAAAACCCGAAGAACTGCTCCCTTTGCTTTCCTGTAGCAGTAATTTAAGAAGGCAAAATACCATTAAGTTCAATGAGGCATGATTAAAACTCAAACACACAGAAGTGAGAAGTCCATAAAATTGTGATCTTCCACTTAGTTATTATGTCTCTCATGTATTTAGATAGTTTGGAGAAAATTATTTGTGAGGCAGAAACTGGTCATCTTTCAGCTTTTCTAAAAACATCTCTAGCTGATGCTCTATTTCACGGCCAGATATTGTATTCACATATAGTGGCAGTATAACTGTTGCTGACATTTTCTATTTATGGCCATTTGTTTATCACGCCAAACATAATTTATATCCCTGCATTTTGCGTATTTAAGAAAAAATCAAGTTGACAAAGCCGATGGAAAAAAACTCAATCAAATTGTGTTTCTATGTTGGTAGAATAGCCCTCGAGGAGACAGAATGTTCCCAGAAGATGCTAAAGAAAACATGCAAACAGAGCTCTAAAATAGGACCAAGGCAAGAGTTCAAGTGCTTTATTTTCTTTCTGAGACAGGCAGCTTAACTGTTTGCTCCAAAGATACAGATCAAATAAATCTGGAAAGTTACATTGCCTCGCTGAATCACTGTCTGAAAGGTTATTTTAAAGATGTTGGAGCACAAACTTGAGGTCCCATTTAGGGTAAGGTTTTCACTGTATGGATGAATGGCAAGGATAAGACTTATACATCAGTAGAAATTAACTAGAAAACTTTAATCATGGAAGAAAGGAATGTCCATATTAATGGGCACCAAGTAGCATCACTTCAGCTTTATCAATGGTGTTAAGGATTCTTTTTTATTAAAAAAGAGCACAAATATGGTGTTAAGATTATGTTGACTGGTTTGGCTTAGCAGCAGTGGCTCTTGAAAACACAGGAACTCTACATTGTGTATATTGAAGTAATTTGTAATTAGAGACTGTAGATTATGTTCATCACAGAAGCAGTTTTCATGATCTAGTTTAGATACAGAAGAAATTTTAACCCCATGAATTTTGATGTATGTCTGTACTGAATGGCACCTGACAAGCTTCATCAACATCTATGGGAGCAATGTATTTCAAAAAATATGGGAATGTAATGCATCAGCCTGTGAGGGCTAAGACCATCTGCCAGAGGGTCATCAGACAGCTGCTGCATAGTCACACTTGCTGTGTATGACCACATGCACAAGTGCAGTGATTAATCTGGGTCAGACTCAGGCTGTCTGGCAGCAAACAGAATGCAGCAAGGCTGACAACACAGAAGCCATTTCTCTAAACCTGGGCCTTGTTGAGGGTCATGTACTACTCCTGCCCCTCTCAGTGCATTCTCATGAAAGAATCCACCCCAGGCTGACCTAATTAAATGTCAGTGGTGGGAGGCTCCTGCCTCTGAGATGTATCTGGAATGAGCTGCTGGAGGAAATGATTAATCCTGTCTGTAAGCAAAATGTTGCGTGACAGTCACTGGTTTGTCAAAGCTTTCCTATAGCAACTTGAGATTAAGAAACAGCAGATGGCGTAAAGAGAAGGTTCTGGAGAACACTGGTTAAAATTACATTTTCTTCTATGCTTTTTCCCTTAGATTATTAATTCCATTATGTGACATAGTAATTTTTTTCTTCATGTAGAGGGAAGGAATTAAATGAATTTTTCCATGCTGTTTCAAATGTCCTAATTTCTACTGTCTATTTCAGAAATAAGGATGGGATAGGCACCCATTCATTCCAGATTAGCATGGTCTCTCTTGGACTGGGAAGCCCAAAACTGGTCACAGGGCTGTGGGTGCAGCATCACCAGTGCTGAAGCGAGGGCAAACATCACACCCATCACACCTGCTAGCAGTAGTCTTCCTATTGCAGGCCAAGATGAGTTTGGCCTCCTATTCTACAAGGGTATATTGATGGCTCCTGTTCAGCTTGATGTCTGCCAGGCCCCCAGTCCTTTTTCTACAAACTACAGTTTGGAGTCCAGCCTGTTCTAGTGCATGCCATTGTCCTGGTCTGTTTTACATTCCCATTGTTTGATTTCATAAGACTCCTGTTGGTCCACGTCCCCAGCTCCTATAGGCTCTCTGAATGGCAATCCAGCCCTCTAGCATGTAAACTACTCCCTCTAATTGCATGTGGTCCAGAGCTTCCTGGGGTACTTTCTCTCTGGTTACTTGGGTCATCCACAGAGTTAAGCAATACCAGTTCTAGTAAGTGTCCCAAAATGTGTCTACTTGGTTAAATGAACTATATTTTTTACATGTTGCTTTTAAAGCTTTTGCTTTCTGCTTCTAAAGCTTTTGCTTTTGTTTATCTTGCTTGCTGAGTTTTTTATGAAGGTGAGATTTGTTTCACCACAGAATAAAGAACTGCAGTTATGTGCCCATTTTACCCTGCTTCCCAACTGCCGATAACTATAAATACATCAATCATTTTATTTAGCTGCTATTCTGTACCTTTAAAATGTGATTATTGTTTCTAAAGCACTGTGAAGTGCTGTGGTGAAAAACTGCCAAATATCATTACATAAAGATTTGTGCTTCTGGAATTTAAAAATAAAAGTCTAATGTTTCCAATGTGAAAAAAAAAAAAAAAAGAAAAAGAAAAAAAGAAAAATCAGTATTCATTATTTTATTAGTATAACTCCAATTCTAAAGGCGCCAGTGTCATAAAAGCCTCCATCTTCTCTCTTATGATGGCCATAATAAAGCATTTTCTCTCCTATCCTGGGTGTTAAACTGATTCATGAATATTTGCTGCTGCTGTTGTTTCTTCAGAAAAAAACCCAGGCCAGCTAGCCAGTACTGATAGGCCTAATGTAGAAATTCTCTTGATCTTGAGTAGTTCTCATCACATGGCCACAAATCCTCAGCTTTTGAAGACAGTCTCCAACTGTATTTTCTGCTTTACAAGCAGAACACACAACTAGATCTTAGGTGTGCTGACAGACTGTCAGTGAGAGTTTATCCTTGAAGAGATGTACTCCTAGTCAGTATTAGCAAGGCCTTACCTCCAGGCAAAGCCAGAGCTCCCGACTCAGGCTAGGCTGATCTCTTTTTTTGTCACTAGAGATGGTGAATGTTACCCACCAAGTATTATTGATACCTATGATGAACCACTGGCTTGATTGACAGTTGGTGGGAAAGTGAGAAATATTGTAGCTTTTCTCCTTCACACAATGTCATGCAGTAAACCTGTCATGGCATTGTACTGACTAATTACAGATGCTCTTGGGTTGATGGACTTTCTCTGACAGGCTTTTTGCCAAGGAGCATGTAGCAGCACTAAGCAACCCCATTTCATGAGGGATGACTTTCAACCAAATGTAGAAACAATAGAAGTATATCACATTGAACTTCTTGTTTCCACGCAAGTGGAGTGTGTTTTATGATGAACTTAATGATGAATTTAGTGAGTTTCTTGCAGTTGTCTGAATTTAACTGATGGGCTCTATGAAGAGCCCTTTGTGAGATGTACCATAGCTGACCTGACTGGTGCATGAATGACAGATTCCTGTGGTGGGATAGAAAAGTACTGCACTGCAGGTGATGTTTAACCAATTCTGGTAGACCATCCTTTCAACAGCTTTCTTTAGAAAGTTTTGCATTTGTAAAGGATAATGGCAAATGAGCTGCATTTCTGCTTATTCATGCTGAAAGTTGAGTTTCCGGTCATTCCAGAGGGCTGAGAGTAAAAAACTCACTTGCTCTGGTTTTTCATTAAGCCTGTCAGAACTGCCACCTCTCTTGCATGACCTGAAAGTTCAGGGTTTTGAGTTCACGGGAGAATGGTCTCTTGAAGGCTTGTTCAGCACCTGTCAGATGTGCAGGACAGTGGGGGGCTGCTGTGTGAGCTTCATCTGAGCAGGTCAGAGTGAGTGTGCTTATCTCTGAGCCATCTCGTGTGGCTGGCACATGCTGTGTGACAGACTACATCTGTCACTGCAGTGGTAAATAATTTATCATAGACTCGTTTGAGCACAGTAGAGGATGGATTGCAAAGGTGGATTAAAAGTAGGTGTCCTACTAACTTTCATTCTTCTCTGGTGCTGTGGAACAGCAGAGAAGCTGTTCAAGCTGCTTGTGTCCTGACCAGCCTTTCTTATGCGCAATGAGGTAAGGCAGGCTTATTGCTATCTGGCTGAGATCTTCCATATGGGAATGAAAAAAACAGCTCTACTAAATTGTGTGAGTGCAATACCAACTTTTCTGCTGTTTTCCATGTCACATAGGACTGAGTTTGTAATTGTAAGAGTGGCCATAAGGTAGGGTAGCCAAACTGACTCTAAAATGTTGTCCTATGTCCTGTGCTGGACAGGACTAAGAAAAATTGAAGAATTTTCTTTTCGTCAACTCACTTGAACAAAGAAAACTCCCTTTCTTGTTTATGAAGTCTATAGGACAAGTGAGAAATAAATATGCGCACACATTTACCGTTTCTCCAGCTAACAAGATGAGGAAATCTGTATGGTAACACTAAATGTTTTCATCAAGTGAAAATAATCTCAGCTAGCATGGATTATAATAATAGGCTTTTACACAGACTCAACTATATGTGGCCAAAGTGGCAGAAATACTAAGTATGCTGAAAATATATAAATTATTTATAAGAAGAAATGCATTTAAAATTGTCATGGAACTTTATTAACTTTTCAACCAAGTGGGGACTGTTGTGAGAATACAATAGACTTTTCTTAATGTGTGGTGGGTTTTTTGGTTTTTTTTTTGTGGTTTTTTTTGTTTGTTTGTTTGTTTTGTTTTGTTTTGTTGTTTTTTTTTTTTTTTTTGCTTATTTGGGTTTTTTGCTAAAGATTACTGTTTCATGTAGAGAGTCTTTAGATTTGACATCATCTTTCCATGACTAAATTGCTACATAATTTTAAAATAAGAAAGTTCTGCTCTCAATACTGATTGATGCATTACTATTATTTTCCTATATTTCATTTGCTTCCTTTCACTTTTCTCTTACTGTGCTTGTCACTCTTAAAATGTGTTCTGCATGTTTAATATTTGATATTCAAGGAATTACACATATGCTTTTGGTTCAGTACTTAAAAGCATTATTCTCATAAATAAACCTGTAGCTAGCTGCAACAGACCTATTTGGTTGTCTTCTGTCTCATTCTGATAGCTGTTGCTGCATTTATTTTTTCACTAATACACTCTTCTTTTGTTGCTTACACCACACCCTTGTATTTGGGAAGTTTTCATCCAGCAATTACTGGATGAAAACTTTAATATTCATCAGGGACTTTAGTAAAGAAAACCGCTTTTATGCAATCATTCAAGAGTAAAAATAATCCTATTTAACCCATCAATTCTTTCTGGAATGGGCCAATTGAGAGTCATTCTTGAGAGTTTTCATTCTATATAATTTTAAAATTCCCATCTGGTGCTGTAGAATGAGAAGCAGAAAGTTTGTTTGAAAGGTTTCCCAGTTGCCTGATAAAAAGTATTCACCTTCAGAGTCCACATGGGAACTCAGTCTCAAAGGAGATCTCAGGTCCTTTTGTCACAGGTAGATCATGACAACATTCTACCCCTTTCAAGGGACCCACCACCCCTTGTCCTGTCATTGTCCCAGCCTCTGGGAGTCCAGCAGCATGTCTGCAAACCCTCTTCTCTCCTGCTGCTCAGGAGAGAGACAGTTCCCATCCGGACCAGTATTTGAAATCATGGTGTTATTGATTGTATCTATGAATGAGCTAAATTTCTTGCTTATCATGTTTACTGTTCTGAGAAAATAAATTGCTCAGAGTATTACAGCAAATAGTACTGGATAACCATGGCTGTGTACCACCATGCTGAAACTTCTTCTGTGTTCTTTTTGCAGAGGATTTCTCAGCTAAATCTGTATTGAGTGCAGCCTTGAGAGGAAAGAAACTAAACATGCCCTCACCCTAGTGTATGAATGTCTGCAGAAGCACACTTTCCTCTGGAAAACTGTATCCCAACTAATCAATGTCTGATCCTTGGGACTGTATCTTGGGTAGATACAGTCACATAGAGAATTGTCATCTGCTGCAGATGGAATTGGATACTCCCGATTTCCCAGACAAGCAGCATGGTTATGTATGGTAGAGGTCTTTTCACACTGTGTATGGCAGAATGTTTAATTAACCTAAGTAAAAGGAAATTTCCTTCAGCAAGAAATGTGGTGCTTGTCTTGATTCCAGAAAGCAAGTAACAAATAACCAGTGCTCAGGACAAGACTGTGTCTTAAGGAACGACAAATACTTAATTTAAACAGGACGAAGAAGAGAGGTTTTTACATTTGTGGTGGCCATGCTTGTTGGGACTCTTAGCACTGCTTTCTGTGTGGCTCTATGCTGAATACTATTTGAATGACAGAACTGGGAGCTCATCCTAGAGGCTGACCTCATCAGATTGGTCACCAGCAGCCTGCTATGGCAGTGCTTCAGATGGATCATTTCTCACAGTTGTCTAGCTAGATTTCTTCAAGATAGGAGCTGAGACATGTACCCCAACTTCAAAAGCTTACAAGTGCCTGTCACTGAGCACATAGTAACTGGACCATGTATTTGCCCTGGAAAATGGGCAAATGCAATTAATTAATGCAGAGATGCAATTGGGACAACTGGGTTTTTTGGCAGGAGACATCTCTGTGAAAGAAATTTTCTTTTATATTGTCAAATAGGTTCCTGAGCCAAAATCAAGTGAAGCACCTGAACTCTCCAAAGAAAAGGTTCAGGCTTCTTTAGTATAGGGAAAACATTGCATTTTCCCTGTGTTTTATTTTGTGAAAGGTAAGATGGTGAAATTTTCTGAGGGTGAAAAACAAAAATGTGAGAAGAAAGCAGGAACTGGCCTGAGAAAATCTGGCACAAGGCTCAGCACAAGGCATTTAACTTAGTGCTTTATGGGCAAGTGGGAACATACCCTGAATCAAAGTTCCTGGTAACCAATTACAGACGTTGCACCCCTGGTCAGTCGGAGGGGTTTGCTTTCCAGATGAGAGTTAAGATTGCAATAAGAATTCTGTAGCAATTAAAAAAGAATCAAGCTAACAGGGAATAAGATGGCTATTGTGAGAAATTCTTCTTGTTAGTAGCCTTTTATGGTCATCTGCATTCATAGCCATAAATTTCTACTTAGATTGCTGTCCTTCCAATGAAAATGTTTGACTAAGAGCTTGATTTGCTTTTTTTATAAGTAAAGATCTTGTTCTCAAGAAATAAGTAGTCTTTTTTTTTTTTTTTTTTTTTTTTTTCTTTCTTTGGGAAACAACAACAAAAAATATAACTCAGCAGAACTGGATAACCTGTTTGCATTACTTTACACTTTATTTTTATTTTTTTAAATCCAGGCAAGTTGGGCTTGGATGGAAGAGATTTTATTTATTTATTTGATACTAAGTCTAGCAAAAGCTATTCAAAAATCCAAGGTGAAAACAGAGATGTTAAATGAGGACTTTCATCCAGGAACAACGTGGATATACCTGTTTGAAGAATGTCTTTGCTATGAAAGTACTCTTAAAATGAGCACTGGTGTTTAAATGTGAGCAATTATCTAAGGCTGGTGGGACTTTTGTTACGTCCAGCTGGGCCTATCCTGTAATGAATAAGTCACTCATGAGATTCCTGAGGTTGAGTTATTGTGCCAGACTGAGTGGTTTATTTTCCTGGTCACAAGTGGAAATGATGAGAATGCCCTTGAGGACAGTTAGGACATGAGGTGCTGGGTGTGAGCTAAGAAGTGACTTGAGAGAGCACTGAGATACTGGAGTGAAACATCTCAGACCTCAAAAACTTGATCAGTTGTTTCCTGATTTTGCTGGGTAATCTTCTGTCTGGCAGTTCCTGAAACATCTGAGGCCATGCTCCTTTGCTTGCTCTATAAGTGATCTTATCTGAGTATTTTCATGCCTTTGTATCTGTGCCTAGGCTACAGAAAGGAGCTGAGTGGGGGATTTTTGTTTGGTTTAATGTGATTTGTTCTCAAAGCCTCACACACACTATGCATGAAAGGGACTCATGGCTCCTGTTTCTCAGGAATGTGGTGGTAATGCAGCTTCTTGTATTCAATAACTTACAATTCAGCTGGTGCTATGAAAAATCTGCAGTGAATCAGGTGACTGCCTACAGTCTTGAATATCTTACTGGAGAGGACAGTAAAAGATGTAGAGCAGAGGTTCAAGTTAATAAAAACAGGTATTGAATTGCATTCAAGACAGAGATAAGGTTTATTAGCTCAGATATAATGTTGTGCGGTGGTTCTTCTGACATGGGATTAGTTTACATTAAGAAAATCGAGGTTCTAATGGGCATCGTGGGCAGGTCTGTGTGGCTGCTTATGTCTGGCTTCACATTCAAGAAGCTCCAGTCAGTCAAGGGGGGGAGTTCACCCAGGGATTTTGGTGAAAAATACACTTGAAAGCCTTCAGAAATGTTTAAGTGGATGCTATTGGACAAATGTTCTTGCCAACAGACTAAGAGAAGCCTTACGATCTAGGCCAAGGCTGATATCTCTAGATCCTCCCCTGGGCTGTGCATTGCCATTTGGATAACATACCTGTATTATGGCCCTGAGTGCAAACTTGTCTGACCTCCAAACCACTTATCTCTTGTATTGAACTACTCGTACCTGGTACTTTTGTCTCTGGTATTGAACGCCTTGTACCTGATACTTCTGATCAAGATAATGGTACTTTTGAATACAGTGAACTGAAACTTTGTCGTTACAGTAGTCTATAACCATGCTAGGTGTTTTGTACTTTGGTTTAAATTGCCAAGTTTCTCATGACTCAGTTCATCCAAGTTTTGATATTTTGAGGGTGAATGAGCATGCATGCACATGCACGTTTTATTTGAGATATTAATAGGAATGTAGAGGATTTATTGCAGCTTTCCTGCTTGATTGGTAAACAAGTTTGTTCTGGCTATACATCTGGATCCCATCCAACTTTTTTGTTTACAGAAATAATCTCTCAGTTTCCACTTAGGCAGTCACTTAACATTATTTTCCTTCACCTATTGTTATCTGCCATTGTATAAAAATCACAGTTTTTACTCCCTAAAATACAATGCACTGCTTTGCATCCATTCTATGGAATCAAGTCAGATTCATAAAAATTCACCTTGGAGCAGGTGCTGAAATTGCCGGTCAATTAATTTGGGTTGAACGTGTACACACCCACAGACACCTCCCATCAGCCCTTCTTGTGACAGGCCGGGCCCAGGTTGTGTTTGAAACCACAAGTTTAGAATTCCTTGCAAAACCTTACCTTCACCTTCATAAAGGTTCTCTGGTAGCACAGAGCCACGGCCAGCATGAAGAAAACCTGGTACCTGTCCACTGGTAGAGTATATGAACCAGCTGAACTTGTACGTGCTGAGATACTGCAGAGAAGCTGTGATGTGACATCCACTTCACTGACATGGCCAGGCTATGTCCTAGCTCTTCCCCAGTCTAGGCTCACAGATTTTCTCTCTGGAGAATTAGGGCACAAGGACAGAGAATGAAAAATGCCTGTGTTTCATCACAGACATAAGCCATGGCTCTGGTGTGCATGTCTCTGTTTGGGAAATGCAGAAGCGGTCCTGGATTCCAACATTACTACTGCTCTGTGGTGCCTGCTACAGCATCTACCAAAAACTTTCCTGGATTTTAGAAGTAATTGTCCAGGAAAAGGCTGATACCTTGTTCCCATAATATGACCTTGCCTCAGAGTAAAAAATGCGACATTCAGAAATATGGATAGAGAAGGGTCACTAGGTAACAATACCTCAGCGCTTGTCTCCGGATTTTAAGAACATTTGTCTCTGACAATTAGGCAGTGGTTGAGGAACTCAAACATTTGCCTGAGCTATTGAGGGAGGTAACAGGGCACTTATTCACTCTTAGTTAGTCCCAAAGGGCAGCCTCCCTCCTGGTCCCCTGGGATAACTATGAGTACAGCAGAGACGTGACCAGGGCATTAGAGACATCATTTCACCTCAGGGCATTTTAGCTTGATTGTAACAAAAGCAATGTGATTATCTTAGAGCTGTGCTGCTACATACACAGGGCAGAGCTAGACATATTTCAAAATTAAACAGTACAACGTTAAAGAAAAACATATGACATTAAAAAAAATGTACTTAAAAATAATTCTCCCAAATTGTCCATCCTCTGAAGTTTAGTAAAGAAAATTGAATTGTGCTGGAGTCTGTATCCTGGTCATCCTGCAGTAAATCCAATGCTAGCAACACAGACTGAAGCTGATCATCATGTTGTTTTTTTTCTCATTGTTTTTCTATACCAGGCAAACATGTTCTATATGACATTGAACACACAGATCAGGCATCACTTTAAAACTGCCCACATGGCTGTTTCCCCTCTTTGTTCTGGAAAGAGGCTCTCCTGCAGCATGACTGCTCAGCAGCAGACATCACATTCCAATTTCCAGTTTCCAGTGCTGAGCATTTGCTCTTGAACCAAATGTAGTCTCTCCACTTACAGTATCCCCTTCATGATTTACAGTCCTCCACAGAGACACACTGTTCCTCCTGCTGCCCTTCTCTGCACCTATTTGAGTTGGTTTCATCTACAAAAAGTATAAAACACCAAACTGTGCAGAGCTCCCTTGGGTCTGTGTGACCAGGTTTTGGTAGCAAGGGGCTCCAGGAGGGCCTTCTGTGAGAAGTTACCAGAAGCTTGCCCTGTGTCTGACAGAGCTAATGCCAGTAGGTTGGACCCACTGCTGACCACAGCTGAGCCCATCAGGAATGGTGGTAGAGCCTCTGGGATGACAGAGCGGAAAAGGTTAGAGGGGGAAGGAAAGAGAATGACTCTGGAAACAGCAGACAAAGGGAAGAATGAGAACATGTAAGAGAAACAGCTCTGCAGACACCAAGGTCAGTTAAGATGGAAGGGGAAGAGGTGCTCCAGATGCCAGAGCAGATTCCTCTGCAACACACGGGGGTCCATGGTGGAGGTGATATCTGCTTTCTGCCTCCAGAGATTTCCATGCCGGAGACATGGTGCCTGAAGGGGACTGCGACCCTGTGGGGAGCCTGTGCTGGAGCAGGCTCCTGGCAGGACTTGTAGACCTGTGGAGAGAGGAGCCCACACTGGAACAGGTTGGCTGACCCCATGGAGGACCCACTGGAGCAGCCTCTTCCTGAAGGGATGCACTGAAGGGACCCCGGGTAAGGGATCACACACAAGAGCAGTGTTTGTAGAACTATAGCCTGTGGGAGGCACTCAAATTGGAACAGTTCATGGAGGATGATCTCCCATGGGAGGGACACCATGCTGGAGCAGGGAAAAGGGGTGAGGAGTTCTGTGGCGGTGCAAGAATTGTTTTATCAAGTTTTTATAGGAAGTTTTATGCTATGGTTCATTTCACTGTGCCCCCAGTTCTGTAACAATCCATCCCCTTTGAGTTGTTTCACGTCAATCATTCCATCCCCCACCTATCCTTGTCAATCCCCTCTCCCCCCGGCTCTGGGGCATCCTGTCTATCACTTCGAGACCCCTCCCCAGCTTGGGAAATTCCCAGGGAGGCATCAATTTATAGGTTGGTGCCCGGGGGAATTCCCTTTTCCCTTTTTGTCAGCGGTCAGAGGCTTAGAAGTGGACACCCCCTGTTACCCCCCGAATTCCCTGATCTGCTATCCTGTTGTGACCTCCCCCGAACCCTCCCCCGCTTATAAGATCAAGGAGGGAAATTCAAACTCTCTCTGGCCGGCAGTTTGGACAAGCTGCGGATCTCTCGCAGCTCGGCTTGAATAAACCATCTTCAAACCTGCTTAGCCAAGAGCCATCCTTTCATCTACCGCCGCAGTCACAACACAATCTGGGCCAGCCGCTGCTGAGAAGCTGAGCCCAGCAGGTAAAGATAACCTGCTTGCATACCCGGACCGAAAACGCTTTGGCCGCTGTGCAGATCTGAGCCAGCCGGGGGCCAGCGTCCGCCCGGCGCGGAAAGGCACAGCCACAGAGTTCTCCCACTGAGGAGGAAGAAACAACAGATACAATGTGTGGTGAACTGACCACAGCCCCCATTTCCTGTCCCCCTGCATCACTGTGGGGGAAGCAGGTAGAGGATTCAGGAGTAAAGTTAAGCCTGAAAAGAAAGGCTGGGTTGGAAAAAGGTGTTTTTAAGATGTTGTGTTATTTCTCATTATTCACTCTGATTTGATTAGAAATAAATTATTTTTCCCCAAGTCAGGGCTGTTTTCCTGTCACAGCAACTGCTGAGAGGTATCTCCTTATCTACACCCACGAGCCTTGAGTGGTGTTTCTTCTCTGCTGTCCAGCTGCAGAGGAGAGTGATAGAGGAGCCTTTGTGGGAACCTGGTATCCAACCAGGGTCAGCCCACCGCCAGAGTATCACTGTACTTATATTCAGGCATTGGTAGCTGGTGACAAAGACTAGGAAATAGCAATTTTCTCTCTAATCTGACTTCTATTCAGACTATTTATAGCAATCACATTTATTTCTTACTAATATTCTGAAGTGAAAGTGCTCAGTGTCAGATTTGACTGTACTGTATTTACTGCAGAAGAAATAAACAATTCAGTTGGTATTTCTAAAAATATAATTAGTTGATGAGTCAGAGAATAATTTCATTTTCATAAATGTTAAGGCTGGAAGACTGGGATTATCCTGATCAGTGTGTCTGACCTGCGACTCTGTCATGTCTTAGGAGAATGCCTGGTAATTCCTGCATCAACTTGTAATTAAGATGTATGATTCTTCAGAGGAGACTGAATAAAGGGCCCATTCTTGACATATGCTGAATGTTTTTTCACACAAACAAACAAAAGGTAGACTCCACAGACAAGCCCGAATATGGTGATTCATAATTTTAATGAAAAAATTAAGGAACATTAACATTTACTAATTTCTGATAGCTCAGTGCAAATTTTTAGAATATCATACATAATAGTGCACCACTCTGTCTGTGTGTTTGAATGTATTATATATATTTATACATATAAGGCAATAAAACATATTTCTATTTATGAGAATCTAAGCCTTACCAAGGACCTGTGTCAGCCCTGGGAGATGCGTAAATAGAAAAGGAAGCAGCTGGGATAAAATAAAAAACATAAAATAATCAAACTTTAGACTGCAATAAAAACTACCATGAAAGAAGAAAACCAAAAGTTAACACCATATAAAGCAAAAGGTCAATATTTTATTGACTGACAACAGACTGCTCTGTACTCATTGGTCAGTCATTTTCCAAGCTGTGCTTTGGCCCTGGCTTAGCCATGCAGACAATAACTCTGTGCACTCAAAGTCAGAGTCTAAAGAAGAATGTCTTAAAGACATACTGCTGGACAGTGCAGACCCTGCCATTCCTAACATCACTGCTCTGTCCACAACGTCTCTCTAGACAAACCAGTCTACTGTAGCACACACTATGGAAGAAGAAAGAAGATAGATGTGATGTTTGTAACTCAGCTCTCAATGACCTTTAATAGTAGACATTTGAGTGCTGGAGCTCAGCAGATAGATATAAAGGCTGGCTGCCTAGAAACGAAGGCCCTTTACTGCAAGCAAGTGCTGCCTGGCTTACAATGACAATTAATAGTTTTTGACATGCTGTTAAAAAACACATGTTTTGGCTAATGGTGAAATGAATCAGGAATTGGTTCTGAAGAGTTTATAGCCTGCTGTCCACAAGCAGGAATTTACAAGTGGAGGAATGAACGATGAATCAAAGACCAAGCAGGTAAGGTCTTTAACATGGCTTCAATTGCTAGCAAAGCAGTATTTAATGATGGAAAGTACAAGGTTAAAGGGACCAGTGTGAGTTGGCTCTTTTGTCAAATAATAAAAAAATATATTTTAGGCCTATATTTGAAGGTATAGCAAAGACAGCGGAAACAGTCTTAAGGCATATTAGTTATGGGAAAATATATGTCAGCACTATTCAATTTTGGGCAATCCTTACCTCCTGCAGTAGCTGAAAATATGGGTTTGTTTATGTTCTAGAGCAGCTATACCTAAAATGTTAAGTACAGTTACCTAATTTTGGGAAAGGACCTGTGCTGTAGTGTTTTGGGTGACTTAGCTGGGTAGCAATCCCAGTAAGGGAAGAAAAGTGACCCTTTTCCATTGAATTGGCCCTTGGAATGGGCCTCTCTGACTCTGTGTTCCTCAATGAGAAAGCATCTCCTACTCACAATTCCTGCCTGCTTTGTCAGCATCTATTTTGCTCAAAGTATAGAAGAATATCTTAATAAGGCGTTCTCTTCAATGTTATGATCCAATAGAAAAATGCTTGTGCTCAGTTTTCTATGCCAAGATGTACATCTGTGAATCAGTGCTAATGCCTCATCATTATTCATATGCCAAACAGACTTTACACAATCCTCCTTGGTTCAGAGGTGATAAAAGATAAATTTTTAAGCTTCTAACAGCAGAGTGCAGTGTGTTACAAGGAAAACATACTGCAGTTAGGCCTAAAATATATACAAATCTTTTCTGCATCATTTTATTAACCAGTATGGGATGGTTGCTTATTTTTTGTTTATAAGCAGTTCAGAACTATGGTGGAATTAAACTGCTGTTGGAAAGTTATTTGAATTACTAAATAACTGTAGTCCCTTTTACCAGGTTTTCTTACAGCAGACCAATGAACTACATTGTTACAGAATGAGAATAATGCACCTGCACAGCTTTCCGCAGAACTATGAAGCAGAGCCACATTTGTGGCAAAGGATGTCATCCTGCCGAGTGAGGAACTCCTGGCCCACCAGGGAGACCGAGCATTTTGCGCAGTTAAAGCATTCCCCGTGCCATTGACGTTCCTCAAATGAGATGTATTTGGCACCTCCGAGAGCTGAAAGAGAGGAGCACAAGAAACAAGATCTGAACCCAGTATTTCTGGACATGGTTCAGTAATGCAACAGGTGACTGTCTGAGGTGTGATCAGGTTGTCATTCATATAGCGAGCGGAAAGATGAACAAAAATCTATAGTGTGAAATATTTTTTATTGGCTGAATTGAAAAATAACTTTAAAATTAAAACAGTGGGAAATATTTCAAACAAAGACACAAGTCTCTTGCTTGTATATCCAATTATGAGTTCTGAACATAATAGGTTAGTTTATCAGAATGTCCATTCAGGTTTGCTGATCTTCCCAAAAAAGTCTCATGAAATTTATTTGCAATATGTTGAAACATATAGTTTCTATACAACTCTGAATGAAATTTAATAATTAAGTTTCTTCAAGATTATTCTTTCGGAAATTACGAGATAATGGGATTCCTAGCAGAATTATCTGAAATAAAATCTTGAGGATTGGGGGAATTTGAATAGTTTTGATGTTGGATTTTTTGTTGTTGTTTTGTAGGGTGTGGTTTTTGGTTTTTTTTTTTTTTTTTTTTTTTTTTTTTTTTAATCATGCACATGTGATCGGGTATTCAGTGATTTCTTTGTCCAATGACATATGCAGCTTGGATCTGTAAGAATCAGGCAGTACTTTTCAACTCCACGTGTGATAGGATTAAAATGCAGAACACCAGCAAATGCTCTCAGAAAACTTCAATTATCATGGACCACTGACATCCATGTCTAATTAGAAATCATATATAAGTATAAAAGGATGCATTAAATAGAGCCCTGCTGCATTTGGCAATCTTCTCTAATTTGACAGGTGTGACTAACCAGCAGGCAGTTAATCTGTGTTCAGTTTGATCACATTTGCATTTAAAAACAAAACTGAAGAAATCACAGAGGGGCTTGTGTGTACTGTCCTGGAAGAGCAAAAACCCCTGCCTTTTAAAATATTTTTAAGGAGGAATTTTACTACAGAAAACACTGCATCAAACAATGGAGGATCTCCTCTGGGCACATAAAAGCACTGTTTGTGTTAGAGAACATGTGTGATCAGTAAGTCCTAGCAAGATACAGGACATGTGGCACAGAGAGAGTCTCATCCATTATAATGGGAGGGTGTTGGGGGGGGGAGGGGTTTGTGGGGTTTTTTTTTGTTGTTGTTGTTGTTTTGTTTTTTGGTTTGGTTTGGTTTGGGTTTTTTTTTGTTTTTTTCCCCTAAAGTGAAAGTCTTCTTTGAGAGGAGACTGATGATTCATTTCAGTCTGGTCTGCTCTAGAAGATGAGACTCACCTGTAATAGGTTTCTCACAAGCAGCACACTTCTTGGCGTAAAATTTGCTGAAACAGTCTACACAGTATGCATACTCATCTTTGGAAATGAATTTTTGTCTAGACAGCTGAGTTTTACACACAGCACACACAAAGCATTCTTTATGCCAAGACTGGTCATGGTAGGTCACTCCTCCAGAAGTTATAACCTAATGTATTGACAAACAAGGACAGAGCAAAGAAACAAAGGTGAGAATCATGAAGGATTGTCCAATCCTTTGTAAGTACTTCCACTCGTTTTCTCTCTTCCAATATACACAAGAGAAGAAAGGGTGGTCACATCAACTTTTTTTCATCTGGATTGTCCATTTAACTAATGCGCAGTTGAAGGCCGCATGGTACTGGTTTGTTATTCACAATTTTCTATCACAGTATAACCTTATAATTTGTAAAAAATATGTTATATTTCAATGAATTTTTTCTATCATACTGTAGATAAATGTTTAGAATCAGGCATGTTCTCAGAAGAGAAATTCTTAGTGATAGGCAGTGGGTGAGAGAATTGATGCTGAGATAATAGTGAATCTCCAACCAGTATTTTGCTGTCTCTCAACAGCTACAGTATCTTAAATAGGAAGAAAAACAGTAAAGAAACAGAAATAAAACAGAAAGGAGATCTATATGGTCAGAAGAAGAAAAAAAATCATGTTTATCAGTGTCATCTACTTCTCTTTGCCAGCAATTCACTCACAGCTCTGCACTGGTTATTTCTGAAGAGGAAAATTTCCAGTTGTTCTCTGGCGCCCATATGTGTGGTAAAGAGCTGGTTTCACAGAATTTGTGAAAGACTGTACTTCAAATTTTTTATAAAGATAAAGGTGAGCTGTAAGACAGTGTTTCTACTATCAAGTCACATGAAAGAGAATGAATGAAAGAATGAAAGAGAATGAATGAAAGAATGAAAGAATGAATGAATGACTGAATACTGTTGGAACAGGAGGAGAAAAAGCTGAAGAAACTTAAGTAAAAATGATGGTACCATCAATTTTCCCCGAGGAATAGAGTTTCAGGAAAATAAAGAATAATATAGCATCATGTCAAGCAATAAAGAGATTTAAATTGTTTCCGATAGCTTTAACATTCCAGTTTTGGGCTTTGTAGCTCCATTTGCTTTTCCATTCATATCCATTCATAAAATTTGCTGATAAAAGTTCAAGATTTGGTCTGGCAATTTCACCACTTTGGGCCCAATTTTCATGTATGGGAATTGATGCAAGTTTCAGAAGTAAAATGGTTTTAGCTATTACATAGTGGGACTATTTGCATTCCTAGAATTTTTAAGAAGTAATTCCTGATTATGTAGGAGTGTTCATTAAATGCAAATTAAAGGCTAGATGTAGAGACATGGGAATATATAAAAGTACTGAAGAAAAAAGTAGGCAGTATGTTTTCATGAAATTAAAAGCTTTTGTTCGAGGTAGAGGTTTACAAGTAATCATTACATAACTAAAAGAAATTATAAGTTATTTGATGAAGTGAAAAAAAGAAATGCTTCCAGAGTGATGCAAGTACTAAAGAATAAGTAAAATTCTGCCATAAAAACCAGCTTAAAACATTTCCCTAGAGAAAAGTATCACACTAGAGTAGTATGACACTTTGAGTATTTTCATCAACAAGAGACAATCTTAAAACATGAGAAACTGAGGGAGGGAAGAATTGATTTATCTGTACTTGGGGGAAAAAAGAAATCAAATCAAGCTTTCTGCCACCCACAAGGGTATCATTATGTATTGCATCAGTGGGACTCCTGACTAGCGTTATCACAACTGAATGTTACTTGATCTGCTAATTGCCTGATACATTTCAAGAAAAAAATAGTCAATATTGTGGATGATTTGCTCAGTTCAGGTGGCTAATTATGCATATGAATACATCTAAAGAATGATGGAAAGAGAGGCATGTTTACCAAGGCAAAATCAGAGATTTTCAGAAAAGAAGAGTTTTATCTAACTTAGAACTTTTAAATAACTTTTTAATAACTTTTTATTTAACCTTTGCTAAAAATCACAATCAATAACTAAAGAAGCCCAAAGCATTTGTTTTGGCAAATAAGTTTATTTCAGATATAATGAGTCTTAGATTAACAAGAGTGGACATTGTTGCAGTTGGCTTTCAGTGTCCAATGTCAATGGGAATCTGAACTTACTCTTAGTTCACCACACATTTCACATGATCCAGCCCTTTTTCCATGAGCAATATTGTCTCATTAGGGTCATTTTTGCATTGTATAATTACCTTTTTGCAAGCGTAGCAATGGTGAGCAAATTGCTTCTCAAAGCAGGGCACACAGTAATTCTCATTGTCTTTGGTGATTAATGGTTTTGTTCCCAATGGTTGCCGACAATACTGGCAAACGAAACAGGATTCATGCCAGGAACTTCCCTTAAATTCCATTTTACGTGAACCTGAAAAGAAAAAAAGCGAACAATCCTCCCAGATATAGTCTTGTAATATATGTTTTAAATGTTGGAAATGCTCTTGTTTTGGACCTTCTACCTCAGAATCGGATTACCCAAGAAAACAGTTATCTTCAATTTAACAGAGTTTCTAAGAATGCACTTGAAATTTCAAGAACACATCCAGTGCCATATAATAATCCAGCAAAAGATGTGCTGAATTGCCTAAGCTGTGATTTTTAGAGTCTTATATGAATTTTTTGGGGTTTCTTTGCAATTAAGCTTGAATTTCTCAGTTTCTCTCAAACCAGCCAACTCAGTGATAATGTTCAGGCACACAGCACTTTTATAAATTAGAGATTAATTTGTTGCATGTTTAGTACATTTATTATTGTCCTGTCTTCTGTCTTTCTTAAACTAAGGCTCTTTCAATTATAAATGCATTATTTATCTTAATCAGCCTAAATTGTCAACTTTCTAAAAGTAAATATTTTTTCTGTGATACAGCACAATACACTGCCTTCTCCTAGCTCACCATTTCTGTCCTAGACCAACAATTCTTTTTATCATGTTTAACTAGGTGCTTTTGATACAGCACAAGGACAGAAAGTTGCTCAGTTAAATGTTTGTCAGAGGAGTTTCAGAGCTTTTATCTCTGTGTGCAGGTGCCTTCTCTTGATGTAGAAACATAAGTCTAAGATATGCACATATATCTGGAAACAATTTTTCCAGTGGATCTCCATCCATAACTTCCTACCTGTCGGTAGCATCAGACTGCACAGAGAGGTGCAAGGTGCTTTACCACTCTTTCCACATGAACAGGATTGCGGCTATAACTGATTAATCCCACTGTACCTGTTCCCTGAACTGTGGGGCCAGTGGAGAAACTACTGGTTGTGTTTAGAGACAAAAGGTTTGCAGCTTCATCCCAGTGATCAGAAGGCTAATTTCACTGTCTTTCACAACTAGGTCTTTTCAACACAGAGCTAGCAAGCTGATGAGAAGGAAATTAATGATATAAAGACTGGCTGGCATTTCCATGCCACTGTTGCATTGTTTCTCACACCTTCAGGCACTTGCTGCAAGGATTTAGACTCTGTGACAAAACAAGCAGCATGGACATACACCAGAAGATAATAATGCAAATAGATAATAAATAATACCTGAGTGTATTCTGGCACTTTTCGTATCACATCTAGTGAGGTGTGCCTATTTGACAACATTTTTGTAAACTATATGCAATTTAAGCAGTTTATAGACCTTAAAATGAACACAACTGTATTGCTACAGTATTTGTTTCCACTAATGCAGATTTTAGTTGTAATGAAAAGGAATAATACAAACTAGTGTTACAGGTTGAATACTACATGAGTAATCTAGTATCAATAGTAAGGCTATAATTTTGCACAGCCTGGATCTTACTGTTTGGCATTAAGATATACTGAAAAATAAAATTCCAACTTCACTGACAAATATACTGATGTTCTCTGTTCCAAAAGTTAGGGACACACTTTCCTAAGCAAGCAACTTCCTTTTGCAACAAATAGTGTTGTGGCTTCTCTCAGACACCTGTGAAGAGGCAGCTTTTGGATAATCACTCTGCTGTATGAGCTTTACTGATGTAGTAGCAATGAAAAGTCTAGAGTGTGTCCTGAACAGACCTATCAAAAGCTGAGAAGCAGTTTAGTGCAAAGTACAGAATTTTCAAGATTGCTAATGGCAGCAAGTAAGCCTGTTGTAAACATTGACAATATTGTAAAATGGACTTGCATTTATTTTAGTAAAAATGATACTAATGATTTGACGGCAAATTGTCATGCTTTGACAATTTAAACAAAAAGTACTTCTGAGTGAAGGCACTAATATAAAGAACACAAGCACAAGGTCTGGTCAATGTGGGAAACATGCAGATGACTTATCTAATTTGGCACTCCTGCTCACAATAGCTCAGTTTGTCTACCTTTGCTCACAGCGAGATATGCTTCCTAAGAACTGCAACAGAATCAAGGACATCACATGAACACATTTTACCTTGCATTGAACTCTTAATATTTTTATAAGGATTCATAAGACCCGTCAATGATAGAGCAGAAGTGTCTGCCTGCCTTCTCCCCACTGCTGGGAGAGTGCTACACACAAAGGAAGAGTAGTCACCTCAAAGCTGCTCTGAAAGTCAAGGACCTTGTAACTTGGTTATTCCAGGAGGTGGTTATTATTGAAAATGTGTTCCACTTCTCAGCAAAGGCCCCCTGTTGTCTTACCGGGCATAATGGTCTTCTGGCAGTGAAAACACTTGGATGAATACTCATCAGAGTAGCACTCAGTACAGAGCAAGACCTCATCCTTGGCAGCAAATGGCTTCTCCACGAGTGAGCGACTGCACTTGGCACACCTGAAGCATCCCTCATGCCAGTGGCGGCCTTTGTAGGCCAGATCCTTGGAGAAAGTGAGTTCGTGTTAATGAAAACATTTATTTACAGTGTTTTTATCCTTCAGTTCCTTCCAGAACTAAAATGGAAAACAATGAGCAGTGGTAGATCCAAGCAGAAATGTGCTCAAGAAAGGTGTAGGTACTCAATGTCACATTGTTGTGTGTATCCTTTGCAGAGGCCATTATGAGCTGCTTTGGCAGAATGTTCTTCCTTGTGTAACACAGAGGTATGTTTTTATTGGAAGAATCACACTATTACAGTTGTCTTTCAAGGGGAAACGAGTGATCGACATTTTTAACATGCTCAAACCACTGGAGAGGAGCCTTATGTATTTTCAATGTTACTACTTCTTCTTCCAGCTGACATGACATAATGCTAAGTTATTTCACAAAACAAGCAATTAAAATCTCATTGAGAACAAAATGATTATTAGTAAGATTAAGAAAAAATCATTGCTTTTGTTTACATCGAAGTCCACCCAAAAACTTAGCAGAAAAAAACCTTTTGTTTAAGACTCAGTGGGCTTAAGTGATGAAAGAGCTAACAGTATGCGTATGAGATCCTAACTAAGAATTCAAAAAAGGACCAAAGAGCAGATTCAATTTTTCCATGGTTAGAAAAACAAGGGAAAAAATCACCTCCTTTAACCTTCCCAGCTTAAAAAAATAAACCCTTCCAGGGCTCTTTTGTAAATAAGAAACAGAAAAGGGCACAAATCCGATCTCTTTGTTCTCCTTTACATGTTCTTGCCTTTTAAAGAGCAAAAAATGAAAGAAATACTATGCTTTGTTTCAGGAGGTGCTGAGCACTTACCACTTTCATTTGCTTTAGTTAGCACTCTGAAGCTTGCAGGTGTTGTGTTCCTCTGAGGAATGGTTTTTCCCCTCAGAGTCCCCCTGAAACCTGTGCTATGTAGTTCAACCCTTTTTCCCTATCATACCTACTCCTGACCCTATTGGCTCAGGGCCAATATCTTTCCTTGGCCAAAAACTAGATATACCCCTGTTTCTTCCTGGTTCTCTCTCTCTCTCCTCGGCCTCCTGGAACATCACATCGAGAATAAAGCTTGGACGGAAGCTGGGGGTGAGAGCCACTCTTTTGAAATCTCTATTCTGTCTCTCTGAAATATATTTCCCTAAAACCCCTGAATAACTGAGCTAGCGAGAGCCGGGGGGTGGCTAGAGGGAAGTATATTTTCAGTTGGCCCCCAACGTCGGTTTGTTATGAAATATTAATAAGCCCACGCATGAAGAGGGACTCCCTATTTAAGGGGTTAACAAAGCTCTTTGGGAGGCACAACTACCTGGCCCCTATCGGCTGTTTTCGAGCAGCTCGGGGTGGCAGGACAAGGTCGGGAGTTCGCTTTTACTACAAAAGTGAATCGACCTTAGACAGAAAACCCTGACGTTGCAACACGTGCTGCGGGGTTCGCTAGAAGATCCCTATAGCTTAATAGTGAGAGGGCTTTAGGACCCTGCGCCGGAGTGTGTTGCGTAACGCGCTTTGAAATTTTTTCTCTGCGGAACGGCTGAGTTCTGTGTACTGGGGAGAACCGCGCGTTTTTGGGTTGGGCTAGCTACGGGAGGGCCCCGGGACAGAAGCCGGCACCGGGACACCCCCCTGCCCGTGTCCCCGCAGTCGGGAGAAGCGGCCAGAGAGAGCCGCCCCGAGCCGCGGGCAGCCCGCCTTGCCCCTGATACCTCGGGAGCGAGCGGGACGCGGCGGCGTCTTTGGTTTTTCACGTCAGGGGTTAAGATTTTTCGAACAGTTTGCTTTTAAAACATCAGAAACATGGGCATACGTTTATCGAGAAATCAAAAGAGTGCTTTTAAACAACTTAAAAACATTACAACAGATCTAAAATTTCCAAATAAGCTCTTAATCAAATTTATTTCCTGGCTGTCAGCTGAGATTCCAGACAGTACTCTACAAGATATAAATTCTGTTTCATTTTGGGATGATGTGGGAAAATTAATAACTTTAAAAGTTGAAAATGGGGAAAACAAAATTTCTTCATTTATTCCAATATTCTTACAAGTACGCAAGAAACTGTTAGAAGCAGAAAACAGCAGACAGCCATGCAAAACCTCTCAGCAATACCCTGTTTCCGAGAAGCAGGGATTCCCTGATTCCATACTGGATTCTGCTCCTCAAACCCACCCATCGTCCTTATACCCTCCTCTCCCACCTGTTTTCCCTCAGCAAGATGCAATTTTTTCCTCTCGGAGCTCTAGCCACGTGGATGAGACCCTCGGGGGTTCGCACCATGCGGTCAGCCCTGATGGCGGACGGCATTGCATTCCTCCTTCCCACTATCCCTTCTTCCCCCCACTTCCCGCCCCGACCCCATATCTCACACCCAATCCCCCACCCCACCCTTCTCCCCAGTGCCTCCCCCTCCCTCCCAGCGGCCGCGCGAAGGGGGAGAGGGGAGGGTCCCTTGCAATCACTACTCCCAGCGCGGATGGGGAGATAGATAATGCAGCCCGCAGCAGCGGAGTCGGGGGGGGTGGCCCCCCTGTTGCAAGGGCTAAGGGGCAGCCTAGCCTGGGGCCCCAGGGGAGGAGGGAGGAACTGCCTGTTGCTGGATCCCAGGGGAGGAGGGAGGAACTGCCTGTTGCTGGATCCCTGGGAGGGGGTGGGACAACACCCTCGAGCTGCCTCCGCAATAGAGAAGCAACAGGATTTTTAGCAACTCAGAATAACGATCAGCACGGCGTTCCATCTGTGGCCCCTGTAGTATATGTAGGTAAAAGACACGTGCGTAGAGAGTATTTGCCTTTTTCGTACCAAGATAAAAAAGAGCTGTGTAAAATGCAGAAACAATTTGGGAGATCCAGTGAAATATTTAACGGCATGATGAAAGCTACCTTCAATTCAAATGAGATGGTACCCAGTGACATTAAAGATTTATTCAGATGCCTATTAACTCCCTCAGAGTATGACCTATGGGAAGGATTATGGAAAAAAGCTTTGAAAACAGTATTGCAGGAAATTCAGCAAACTCCTGATGCTCAGGACAGCGATCACAATGACATCACACATGATCATTTGTGTGGTGAAGGTGATTTATCTAGTGCGAATGAGCAAATTCGGTTGTTATCCAAGTCAGTTTTAGATAAGATCTGTAATGCTGCAGAAAAGACTTTTTATCAGATTCCATCACCTGAGATAAAGAACAGTTATGTTAACATTAAACAGTTTCCTTCAGAGAATTTCTTGCAGTTTGTGGACCGTCTGAGAAGTCAAGTGGAAAGACAAGTGCAAGACCCAGTGGTACAGGCAGAATTGATTAAGGAGATGGCTCAGAGGAATGCTAATGAGACCTGTCGTAGAATCATTCTTAGCCTTCCCCTTGACCCATCACCTAGTCTCGCACAGATGATAGAAGCCTGTACCACGAGAGCAGAACTTTTCAGTGCACCTGAAAGGAATCCGGGACTGACACACCCAAAGCCTGTGGCAGCTGCAGCACCAGGAGCAAGGAGGCAACCGATGTCATCAGACCAGCTGCAGCACATCATCTGCCACCACTGCAAAAGGCCAGGACACTTCGCCAAGGCCTGCCCAGAAAACCAGAAACCCAAGTCAAAAAATCAAAAAAACTGAATTCACAGCGCGGCCCAGATTTTATCTCCTTGACGCGCCAAGAAAGAAATTTACAAGGCCATACCGTGACAAATGTCTCTCTCTTAACAAAAAAGGGGGAGGGCAGGTCGCAGGGTGTGGGGGTACAGAAAAATAAAAATGTCAAATGTTCAACTAACAAGGTATGGCAGCCTCGAGGCCGATATAGGCTCGTGACTACCAAAGGTTTTCATTTCAGATCTACTGATTGGACAGTAATTACAGTGGACCTGCAAAACATTTCACAGGACATGAAGGTTAACCACATGGAACCGAACAGTGAGTATTTTGTTATTGGGGACACAGCACACACACCCTTTGAGGTTGAGGTAGCTCCCATGACCATTAAGGGAAAGATAACAGGCCTCATGCTGTTGGCACGCTGCATGCACCCACCGTTCTACCTGGTAGAGGGGCAAGTCCTTGCCCAGGCCATTCCTGTTCCGGCTGAGGTCCTAGCGGATGGAAAATCACCGGAAGTCTACTGGGCAGAGGTGGTGGGGGAGAACAAACCTTCTCTGGCATGTAACTTAGCCCATGGGTCAGACCGCCTCCATGTGGAGGGGGTGCTCGACTCCGGCGCAGACATTACCGTTATACCTGAGAGCATGTGGCCATCACATTGGGAGTTGCAACCTGTGGCAGGCAAACTTCAGGGCATAGGAGGAATCACAATGGCAAAAATCTCAAAAAACATAGTGCAAATTGAGGGACCTGATGGGAAATTGGCAAATGTCCGTCCATTCGTTGCTGATTATAAGGCTCCCTTATGGGGGAGAGACACCATGTCACAGTGGGGAGTCCAACTGGTCATTCCTAAGACACCCCAGGATTTTTAGAAATAGCCACTGTGGAGCGCCCTACCCACAAACTAAAGTGGTTGGACAATAAGCCAAGATGGGTAGCACAGTGGCCATTGAGTAAAGAGAAGCTCAAGGCGCTTGAGGAGCTTGTGGAGGAGCAGGTGGCTCAAGGTCACCTAGAAGAAACAACAAGCCCCTGGAATTTCCCAGTCTTTGTAATAAAGAAACCGGGAAAGGACAGGTGGAGGTTGCTTCATGACCTCCGAGAAATAAACAAAATTATAGAGGACATGGGACCACTCCAACCAGGGATGCCCTCTCCAACAATGCTCCCTCGAGATTGGCAATTGGCTGTTTTAGATATCAAAGATTGTTTCTTCCAAATTCCTCTACACCCAGAAGATGCCCCACGGTTTGCATTCTCGGTTCCTACCATTAATCGAGAAGCCCCAATGAAGAGATATCACTGGAAAGTACTTCCCCAAGGTCTGAAATCTAGTCCTTTCATATGCCAACAGTACGTAGCCTCACTACTGTCACCAGTATGTGCCAAGAGAAAGGATGCCATCATCCTTCACTACATGGATGATCTACTCGTGTGTGCCCCCAATGACTCTATACTCCAACACACGCTTGACCTAGTGGTTAAGGTTTTAACCTCTGCTGGATTTCAATTGCAGGAAGATAAAGTTCAAAGGATGCCACCTTGGAAGTACCTGGGTCTACAAATAGCTGCAAAGACCATTGTTCCACAGAAATTAGAAATTGAGTGTAATCCCAAAACCTTAGCAGATCTCCACTCCTTGTGTGGGTCTTTGAATTGGGTAAGACCTTGGCTAGGCCTCACAAATGAAGATTTAGACCCTCTCTTCAATTTATTGAAGGGGGAGAGGGAGCTGGTTTCTCCCAGGGTACTGACCCCAGAGGCAAAGACAGCAATCGAAAAAGTACAGAAGGCCTTATCAGAGAGGCAGGCTCATCGATGTGAGCCAAACATACCTTTCCAATTCATTGTTCTAGGAAAACTGCCACATTTGCATGGTTTGATTTTTCAATGGATCGAAGGGCAGAGAGATTCACTCTTGATCATAGAGTGGGTCTTCCTCTCTCACCAAAGATCCAAGACCATCACTGAGCCACAAGAATTGATAGCTCAACTGATTCGGAAGGCAAGGGTGAGATTGTGTGAGCTGGCTGGTTGTGACTTTACATGTATTCACCTTCCGGTCAAACTTTCTAAGGAGGGAAGGAACTCTCCCAAGAGATTGACCAAAGAGATGTTTGAGCATTTGCTCCAGAGCAATGCCAGTCTCCAATTGTCTCTGGACAGCTACAGGGGACAAATATCAGTCCATGCCCCGTCTCACAAGTTGCTCAATGAGGAATTCCACCTCATTCCTCGTGAGAAGAGGAGTCGGAGACCACTCAAGGCTCTCACAGTGTTCACGGACGCATCCGGGGCTTCCCACAAGTCGGTGATGACTTGGAGAAATCCTCAGACTCAGCGTTGGGAAGCTGATGTGGAGTTTGTGGAGGGATCCCCCCAAGTGGCTGAACTAGCTGCAGTGGTAAGAGCCTTTGAGAAGTTCTCGGAACCAATTAATTTGGTAACAGACTCTGCTTACGTGGCGGGGGTAGTGTCCAGAGCGGAGCAGGCTGTGCTCAAAGAAATTGACAATGAGCATCTCTTCAGATTGCTTTCAAAGCTAATTTATTTAATTTCTCATCGAGAACATCCGTTCTATGTGATGCATGTAAGATCACACACGGATTTGCCAGGTGAAATTGCAGAGGGGAATCGTCAGGCAGATTTCCTTGCTGCACCTGTTGAAAAAGCACGTCTCCCTGATATCTTCCAACAGGCAAAGCTGAGTCACCAACAATACCATCAGAATGTGCCAGGCCTGATCCGTCAGTTCCAGCTAACACGGAGCCAGGCTCGAGCCATTGTGGCCTCCTGTCCCAACTGCCAGGTCCAAGCGATGCCATCGATGGGTATGGGAGTTAACCCCCGGGGCCTTGGCAGTTGTGAGGTATGGCAGAGAGACATCACACACATTCCTAGTTTTGGACACCTCAAATATGTTCATGTAAGCATTGACACACATTCAGGTGCAGTGTATGCCTCTGCCCATGCAGGGGAAAAGACTGAACATGCCAAGAAACACCTAGTGCAAGCTTTTTCAGTGTTGGGGATTCCAAAAGAAATCAAAACTGATAACGGCCCAGTGTACACATCCAAGGGGTTCCTGGAGTTTCTCCAGCAGTGGGGAGTGGAACATAAGACTGGCATCCCTCACTCCCCCACAGGTCAAGCTGTGGTTGAGAGAGCACATCAGACACTCAAACAGGTCCTGGCTAGACAGAGTAGTACAACTGTGTGGATGTCTCCACATGAGAAACTCTGCAAAGCCATATTTACCATCAATTTTCTGAACTGTTCATTTGAAAACATGAGTCCACCAGTGGTACGCCATTTTAACAGTGGCAATCAGTTCAAATTGTCTCAGCGTCCACCAGTCATGATTAGAGATCCAGAAACTTGGGAAACCAAAGGTCCCTATGAGCTCGTGACCTGGGGTCGTGGCTATGCGTGCGTGGCCACTCCCTCAGGCCCGCGGTGGATTCCCCAGAAGTGGGTGAAACCTTTTGTCCCTAAAAATCCAGCTCCAGCAGAAGGGGATAAGAGGCAAGTAGCCGTTGCATCCAAAAGAAGACGCCGCCGGATGGAAGAAAAAGAATCTTCCTAGATGTGGACTCCTTCCAGCAGAAACAGAAACTTTTAACATGTTTTAAAAATGTTTGTTTTTCTTTTTAGAGAAAGCCTACCTCACACTCAACCCTGTGATGAACCCCATACAAGTTGTCATCTTGTTGTTGCTGAACAGTCTGGCAACTGCATGGATCATCCCTCAGCCATGTCAAAATGTCTGGGTGACCCTGGCACAGACACTTCCGCAGGAAAACATATGTTTGTCCACTGCATCAACAGAGAATCCTATGTCCACCTGTCTGGTAGGAATTCCATTATGGGCAGGAATTCTGTCTCGGCTTTTAGGAGGGCCATGTACCATAGGGCGGTTGTCCGTATTGACACCCAACCAAACTTTAATTGGTGAATGGACTCATAAAAACAAATCGGCAAACAAAATTCAAAAGAGAAGTGCTGACCAATTGGATCCAAATTGTAATTCAGAAATTTTTCATTGGGCCAAGTCAAAAAGAGTCGCTGTGTCCCTGTTCCTTCCGTGGGTCGCAGCAGCTAAAGCTCTAGGTGAATTGGGCCATCTAGAGTGCTGGGTAGTCAAACAGGCAAATTTAACGTCCACCGCCATCAGCTCTCTCCTAGAAGATGAGGAAATTACCAGACAGGCCACTCTCCAGAACCGTGCTGCTATAGATTATCTCTTGTTACTTCATGGACATGAATGCCAGGAATTTGAAGGACTGTGTTGCCTAAACCTGACCTCGAAGGCTCCAAACATCCATGCTGCCATTCGAAGCATGAACAGCTTGATCGGACAAGTGAAGCAAGAATCTGAGGACTGGATCAAAGAACTGTGCAAAGGCTGGGGACTTACAGGGTGGTGGACTTCTATAGTTAAAACAATTTTGTTATTTCTTGTTATTATTTTCCTTGTAACAATAGCGTTCGGGATACTACGCTGTTTGATTTTCAAGGCTATCAATAGTCTCATACCTTCTACCTCAGAAGTCAACCACATAGAGTTGGCAAACCTAAAGCAGGTTGGCTCCCCCACCAATTGTAATTGGTGGGAAAACCCACATTCCGTGTAACCTAATGTTCTTCTTCTAATGATCTTAAACAAAAAAGGGGGAGATGTTGTGTTCCTCTGAGGAATGGTTTTTCCCCTCAGAGTCCCCCTGAAACCTGTGCTATGTAGTTCAACCCTTTTTCCCTATCATACCTACTCCTGACCCTATTGGCTCAGGGCCAATATCTTTCCTTGGCCAAAAACTAGATATACCCCTGTTTCTTCCTGGTTCTCTCTCTCTCTCCTCGGCCTCCTGGAACATCACATCGAGAATAAAGCTTGGACGGAAGCTGGGGGTGAGAGCCACTCTTTTGAAATCTCTATTCTGTCTCTCTGAAATATATTTCCCTAAAACCCCTGAATAACTGAGCTAGCGAGAGCCGGGGGGTGGCTAGAGGGAAGTATATTTTCATGCAGGAACTAGGCAGTCAGCCCTGAGCAGCCCGAGGCAAAGACTGGGTGAGCAGGAGAGGAAGAAAACCAAACTCTAACTCCTCGGAAGAGGAGAAGCAATTAGCTGTAGATCTCTGTGTGCCACTTTTCTAGATGTCTCTAGCCAGGTGCACTCCTTTCATACCACATCTGCTTTTTTCTTCCATTTTTTCCTCCCATTTTTTCCTCCCACTCAATCCAAAGATGTGGCTTTTTGTTTATGATCTTCAACCATAGTGATCCTGTCACTTATTTAATTTTTGATTTTAAAGGTGAAATTAAGTGAACTCAAAGCGTGTGTTCTCCTGGTGAACCTGACTGGTGCTACGTGATCAGCATTGCTATGAATGAAATGCTGATGAGAGTTTGAGGAGTGTCTTCATCCAAATCAGCATTTTCCTTGGATGATTCCTGTACTCAGGCAATGTACTTTGAAGTGCTTGGGCTGGGAAAGCCTTCCAAGAGGTTTATTTTAATCACTTTCTGTCCTTTTATTTCTAAGGAACACGGGCAAAGAGAGCATAGGGAGAAGGTGACCAGTGCACACTGACCTTGGCAAAACAAATGCTTCTTGATAGGTTTCATTTGACCTTAAAATTCAAAGTCAAGTGTACGTTCTCTAAATTGAAGTATGGGGTACTAGAAACCCTGTCAAAGACCACAGAGGAACTTGAATTAATAATTAATATTCTGAAAAAAAATGGAGAGGTGAAAGGAAAGACAAGGTCAGAAACCCTGCCAACTAATACTCCACCAGTGAGATGAGCATGGTAAGCATGGAACTACTCAGAAATGAAAAAATACTTAATTTCCAAAACAGACAGAGAGAATATGCAAATTATAAACATTTTGTCTTCTCAGCTTGGCATCTGCTTGTCAGCACCTACAGCCAAAGTAATTTATTCAATGCTCAAAATATGTTTTCTATGAACATCTCTCAGAAATTCCAAGGTGTCAATCAACCTGATACACTGAATTACACCAGCCACCCTACCACCCCTCCAGCACTCTGCAGCCTCTGCAGGCAATGAGTGACTGGAGGTGAAGGATGGAGCCTAGTTGAGGTCCACACATACACCACTGCCTTGCTGTATGCTTGGGGGATATGCATGTGCAGATTTCCTCATCTTCGATCCCAGAGCTTTCCTATTCAGGGAAAATAGCACTGTTTCACTGTTTCACTCTGCTGTGTGTGGATGAACAACAGCTGTGCTTAGCCCTCTTCAGCAATAGAGGGGTATGCAAAGGGGTGGCTATCAAATCTGCCATTAAAGAAATTGGATTTGTGTATGATTTAACAAGGAACAAAAAGTGCAAGCTAAATCTTTACCTTGGAGTTGCACTCAATGGGTAGCTTGCACTCTTCGCAGGGGTTGGCGTACAGGCTGTCATAGCACGGAACACAGTAAGCATTCTCTTCTCGTAGTGCGTATTTCCTGCCACGGAGAGACTGCAGGCAGAAATGGCAGTCAGTGTGGCTGCTGGTCATCCTGCTGGGGCCCTCCACGTGGTCTGCAAAAGATGGAAAAATTGTGTAATTCAGTGCATGACCATTTGCTTGCTCAAACACTAAGTAATGCTGCATTACCTGTGAAAGTTAGACAGGCATTTCCTGGTCATTTGCAGTGCCCTGGATTTCTTAATGCTGGGTTGTTCGACAATAAAATGGTAGCCTTTAACAACATATACTGTGAATTGTATTACCTATATGATGGGGAGCAAGAGGGCTGCTTCAGCTTATTGTAACACTATTTCAGGTCAGACACCTGAAAATGAAGCCATCTTCACAGTCTTTACGTACAACTACTGACATTATGAGCATTATATACTGGATTCTGAGATATGGTTCATCCAGAAATCAGGTAATGGAGATAGAAGCAATAATTCAGAAATGAAACCAACTGCAGAGTTAAAAAGCCAAAGAGAAGAGGCAGGCACTTTGTAGTGTATTTCTGACTTTCTCTTGATACTCCTGTCTTTCTGCTCATTCCTTTCTTTTCAAAATGCCCCCACATCTACCTGACCCAACAGAAGGAGGACAAGGGACTCCAGGATATATGACTGTGTGACCTTGCAATGCTACCAAATATTAGCAGCACAGTTGGGATAATGCAAAAAACAAATACCCCTGGAGAGCAAAAGAGTAAAATACAAAGAAAAATAAACTAAAACATAAGTCAAACAAAATCAGAACTCAAAGAAATTTTCCCTTGTTATTATTGAAAAAGATTGTTTTTTCTTACATATTTCTTTATTGCCAGATTCCACGCTGGCAGAACCAAAATTATGTGAGATATTTTACATTTCTGTGCCAGACAAATGCAAGAAATACCACAAATCTATTGAGAGACAGTTGTATGAATTTCCCATCCTTCAGTTTTTCAGGCTAAAAAGGCATGGACAAGTATCCAAACCTCAGCTGCTTATAGATCTGCAATAGTGAATGTTTTAAGGATTGTGGAGATGAAGACTTATTTCAGTCTCCTTATTGCTGGTAGGATCATCATCACTTTGCTAAAATTGGGTCTTGATTCTTGGAAATGAAGGAAGAAGAAACCAGCAAGTCCACAGTGAAACAACCCAAAAACATCTGCTGGGGTCATTGGATTGCACTCTTCGTTAAAATCAGTCAGTGTAGCTGGAGCCAGCACTAGCAATCATGAATTTTAAAGGAGTTGAAAACAGCTGGGAAGGTCTCCTAAAATATTTACGTGTCAGTGACTTTGGGCAGCTGAAATTTTTGCCCTTTGAAAAACAGGACAAATTAATTTCTCTTAACCAGATGCAGAGCCTGAGAATAAGGAAGAGCATACAGAAGACAAGATTCGAGGGAGTTCTTATCCATGACAAAGCCTACATCTAGTCCACTTAGAGTTCCACCCTCACACTTTGTTTTCATACACTCACTGACTGTCTTATACACATGGTTCTGGTTTAAAAAGGCATAAAATATTTTTCTGTGTTTCTGCTTCACTAAGCTCTAAGCCAAAATAGTTGTTTCAGCTGCAAGAAAAAAACAATTACTGCAGGTTTCCACTGGCACCAATGCATAAGGTCAGGCATTTATTAATCTGTTCTGGGATGTGTAGTAGTAAAACAGTGGAAAGAGGGCAGGGAGAGAGGCTGTCATACTTATTTCAGACCAAAAGTAATTAATTGATTGAAAAACTTGTTGCTCCTATAAATTGAAAATCTTTAGAATTGAATTGATATACAGTATTTCTTACTACCCTTAATATTTGTGTCAGTCAAGACAGGGTGTAGCAAGGAAATAAAATAATCTGGAACTCAGATCAGTGGGAAACATGCTTTCTTAAAAATATTTCTGATGTGTTTTAGGTGATATCCTAGGAAAAACAATATAACAGGGCTTGAATCTGGACTTCCATTTACTTAAGATTAAACAGAGATTTGAATGTGTAACAAATAAACCCATTTATATGAGAAAATTATATCCATCAGCTTGTACATTTACAGAACATGAAAACCAAGCAGAGCTCAGTGCATTTAATGCACAATCACAGTCATGACCAAAGTCAAGGTAAAGTTCTGCGCATTTTGCCCTGAATCAGGGAAGAAATATAAACTGGTGTCTAAGGACACAACCAAGGAGTGTTTGTGATTAACTGTGCTCCATAGTCAAGGTCACAGGACAGGCTTGAAACTGGGTTTCAGAGGATTTTAATTTCTTTTGTTTAGTAGGAATTGAAGTTATGAACTGCCTCAGAGGATAACCCTGAGTGAACCACCTTTCTGATCTCAGCCTTGCTGGATCACAGTATCCTGCTTCCTGACAGAGTTTCATCTCAGCCTAAAAGAGGCAACAGCAAAATCCAAAGAGGGAATTAATGAAAGCTTTGTTACTTATAGTGCATTTTTGTTGCATAAAGCTCACAGACAAATAGCTTCCCATATCCGTAGAAACATCTCTGTTTTTTCATTCTAATGAATGTCAATCAGGTTTTTAAGTTATCAAAGTTTCTGCATACCAAGTAATTTTCTTTAAAAAGTGGTTCTCTTGATTATTGCCTTTTTTCCCCCAGTAAATCAGTCTGCTCCAGGAAGCGCAAGTTGTTTGCACAAACATGACCCACTACTGTAATACTTCAGAACTACTGATTTTTTTAATGCAATTATCCTCCTAAACCCCTGTATGGATATGGGAGCAAAGTGCTATTAATCCTGTTAACTCCAGATGGGAGTTGTTGCTTGAGGACTTTAGAGAAGTACCCATAAGAACAGAGTTAAAACCTGAGGTGTTCTTGGGCTGCTTCTCTAGTAAAATGCTCAAGTTGCCTAAGACTTTTTCCTGAAAGTCTTCAGTCTGACCATGAATCAACATAAAAGTCCATGTTTGGGAATGGAGCAGCAATGGTATGCACAAGAATGAAGGTTTTTGCAAACCTTTTGGCAAGGGTATGGATAACCTTTGATAACTAGTTTTACCATTAGAAAACACAACAGAAAAGGCAAACCTCGTCTCTCCCAGCACCACTTAATCCTTGCTCCAAAGAATAAGTAATGGTACAAGCGCCACGCAGCTAAGTAGAATGTTTTTCTTGTGCTTTGATCCTAATCTCTAGAGAAATATGTTTACTTTAAGTTTGCTAGAAGCTAGACTTTTTGTTTTGAAGGTCAGTTAAGAAATCTCTGGAGATCTGATGTTATTCACTCTCATGGAATGAAATGCTGACTCCAGCATTCCAGCTGCTGACTTGAGTCCTAGGCACAGGGAAAGATTGCTGTGTTGATATTCCTTGGGAAAAGATGACTTTACTATTTAAATTGGAACATTTTAAATTGGAAGCTAAATACTGTTGATTTCTATGTACCTGATATTCAGGGATACATGGTATAATTTTTAGTGTTAAGAATATTCCAAGGAGGTGCAGGGAGATGTTGCCAAGGACATGAGGATATTGTAACTGGAGTCCCTGGGGCCAGATTTGAGAATGCAGCAGTTTCATGGACCGAATGATAAAAGAGATGAAAATAATAATAAAAAAACCCCAGCTAGTCAGCCTGCTGTTAAAGCAGATTAAAATAAAATTTAGCCACAACAAATCAGGACAGAGACTTTCTGGAGACTCAAATGATTTCCTATAAAATGCAGAGCACTAGAAGACTTCCAGTGAAGAAAGCTGTAAGAACATGGTTGTGAAGTTGTGAATCTTGATAAATATGGAATCATCACGAAAAGAATGTGTGTTTTCTCACTGGAGCTAAAAAGCAGAGCCAAAAGGTTAATATACCACTCAAAAATTTATCTTGATGTTTTCTATAAATATATGTTAATCTCCCTCACATCACAGAGGAATAAAAAGCCCAGAAACATTCATACTACTCAGGAAGGAAATAGTATCTGTATGTATAGGCATTCATATACATATGGATGCAGATATGTACATACAGGTAAAAATATCCCATCTTTAACTTTGTGACAATTCTAATGGACTATTTCCCAATCTAAATATACCTGCTATTGAACTTCATAATTTTTTTCTTTAAGAGCATACAATTATTGGAATAGGGCTCTTTCTTAGAGAGGTATAAAGAAAGAAAAAAATGGGAAACAATTGTTTGAACAACATTGAAGGGTAAGAAAAACAGTTTGATCTCTTATAAGGAAGACACAAAGCTGCCCTGGGCCCTTGTTTATTTTCAGGTAAGTGCATGTTTTATATTTTTTAAAATGATTTGCCTTATTTGGATGAGTTTGCTGACTTCATTTTCCCAATTTCTATTTTTGTCTCATGCTTTTACATAAATTAAGGGTTCTGTAATATTTGCTTTTCTAAAAATGGCTACGGAAGCAATAGGAACTAGAGGCATATATCACAAATCAAGTCAAACCAAGAACCTACAGGAAAGAAGACACAGATCTTAACTCTGAACTATCTTATCTCTGTGGCACAGGAAAGTAATACAGCGTCAGGTCCTGGAAGCACCTGAGTGAGTGAAATTCTCCTTTAAGCAGCCAGGACCTATGCCAAACGGGATGCAGCTGTAACAATCCAAATATCCTGTGTCATGGTCCACAAGTGACACTGTTTTGGTGGAGCATCAAGGTGGAGCAGGTATTTTAGACGTTGGTCTGGTAATTTGTACTGAATTGTACTGTGCTTACACACCCTATGACTACAGGCAAAAAGGGCAAGAGCTGTGGCTTAACTAGGGGATCAAGCATCTCAGGAATTTTGTAATTTTTTCCTTAATTGGTATTGCTGTCTTCTTTGTTTACACCATACAAACTCAAATGGTGTCGTCATCTAATTTTTTTTTTTTTTTTTGTCTGAAATAAACCCAACATTTTTTACAGGTTTTCACATAGTCTGGTAGAGACAGAGTTTTCTCCTGGGTCATTATGGAGCTCATTCCTTTCTGACTACTGTCAAATATGTGGAATAAAACGAAGTGATTAAATAATTCAGCTGTGCACTGTTGTAACTTTTAACGTAAAATTCTGCCAGTATTCTTTGTTGTACTTCCCATATTGAACCATAAAACAGGCTTGAGGATTGCATCTGCTACAAAGGGCTCCTCTGATAAAGAATATTCAAATTAAGTGGTGAGTTAGATGGGACAGGGTGGCACCCACAGCGAACTGGCAGATGGCACCACAGTGGGAGGAGAGGCTGATACACCACAAGTATGTGCTGTTAACCAGAGGGACCTCCCCATAACTGGAGAAGGGAGGTGGCAGGAGGATCATGAGGCTCAGCAGCAGGAGTTGCAATGCTATTGTGTGATGGACCACAGAAAATTTTCCACTGCTGAATGGCAAAATAGGGAGGGTAGAAGTCTCCACAAACCCTCAGTATTCTCTTATGGGCATTAGAAGAGGAGTGGGAGCATTCTCATAACAACAAAACAGGGCTCTTGTACACGCCTGTTTATTCTAAGTACCCTTTCTTGCCTTGATGCTCACCTACAATCCATGGTTAGGGAATCATGAATGATACTTCAAAAAGTGCTTAAATAACAGAAAGTAGAAGTTACCAATGAAGGCATGCACTGAAGTCCTGATCTGAGTGAGTTCATCCCTATTGTGTGAATCATGGACTCATAGAATTGTAAGGGTTGGAAGGGACTTTAAGGATCATCCGGTTCCAACTCCAATACCATGGGCAGGAACACCTCCCACTAGACCAGGCTGCTCAAGGTCCCATCCAACATGGCTGTGAAAATTTCCAGGGCTGGGACATCCATAATTTCTCAGTGCGACCTGTTCCAGTGCCTCATTGCCCTCACAGTGAAGAATTTCTTCCTAATGTCTATAATAAATTTCCCATCTGTTAGTTTGTACTCATTACTCCTTGTCCTATTACTACAGTGCCTGATGAAGAGTCTCTCTCCAAATTCCCACTAGGCCCCCTTCAGATACTGGTAGGGAGCATCAGAGGAGCACTTTGGAATCACCTCTGCTAGAACAGCACCTGCACTAAATGCCTGCACAGCTGGGCAGAAATGCCCCAAGGAAACAGCGGCCGTGCACTGACACCCCCAGGCAGGGACACACTTCCCTGTGGGTGATACAGGCCTCTGGGACTGAAAGCTTTCCCCAGGAAAACAGTAGTAATGAGAAATGATACCTGTGGTACAAGGATGAGTGAAGTGCCCAGAGGTCACCAAACAAAACTGTCTTGCCACTAGCAAGAAGTAACGGAACTTCAATAGGGAATGCCGATTCTGATAGTAATCTTTAAGGCCTTAAGGAAAAAAAAGATGGAATTTCTTGTCTTTGCAGAAGTTTTAGCTGTAGACATCAGATTTCCTTATCCTTACATTTTATTTCAGGAATAGCAAGGTGGATGAAGTTCCTTTTCTATTGTGTGAGAAGGGTTGCATCACAAGAATTACAATCCTTTTTTAAAAAAAAATTAACTACAACTGACTATTCAGCACAACTTTTTCTAGGGTTATTTAAAAGCCTATGACCTACTTAGAACTACTTTAAGAGATAAAATGAGCAAAAATATAAAGAGCAGCAGCAGCAGTATTGTTAGCAACAAGCTAAAATTGGAAATGATTTTCATTACCCTATTTAAAAAAAGGAAGTATTTCTTTGCCCAAACCCAAACGTAAATACCCCAAGTGATAATCAAGTATGTGCTGCAGTGGCTTTTCCTCTTATCTTCAGCTGTGCTATGCCAATCTGACCTAATTTTCTGAGAAAAATATAAACTGAGACACAGCACTCTTTTAATAGAAGGATGACACCTTCACAAAATTAACCAAATCTGAAATTTTCTAGTCTCAGCCTCGTTAAGAGATTGTGATGAGTTAGATGGCGTTACATCTTAGGAGAAACAAAGGATACTGTCAGTAGCACTGGTATATAGGATCCCTACTTCAGTTATCATTGCTCCCAGGTATTTTGATTTGTAGGCCAAATATTCCATAGGCCTGTTTTTCTGCTTGCAGTGTTCCATCAGGCCTGGCTGCCACCTTCTTACCAGGTTCATCTCTGAAAATAAGGATGATATGGCTCTGCAGACGGGCCCTAGGCTGTTTATTACACCAACAGAAATTATGGTTTGTAAACCCACTGCTGGGTTTTCTTAGACTGCTCACAGTCTAAGAAAGGCTGGGCACTGCAAATATTGCACTGCAAGTGTCTTCCCAATATATGCGAGATGTTTGGGCTGCTGAGTCACTCTCCAATCCTTCCCAAGGGAAAACAGGCTTCAAGATGGGCAATTCCAAGAGGCAGGATCAAGTAGTAATGGAGTGGTGTGGGTTGGAAGGGACCTTAAAGATCACCTCTTTCCACCCCTGCTGCCATGGACAGGGACTCCTCCCAGTGGACCAGTTTGCTCAGAGCCCCATCCAGCCTGGCCTTAACCACTGTCCGGGATGGAACAGCCACAACTTCTCTGGGCAACAAGGAGAGAAGAAATAAGCAGAAACTTTAAAGAGAGCTAGAAACAGCCTGATATCTACCTATGGACTCTGGATTTTCGATGACAATTAACACAGTAGATATGGGTATGATATTTAGCATTAACGATGCTCTGCAGTTGCACTGTGTTTGGAATACAGAGATAATAATAACAGCATAAACATATTAAAATACATATGCATATATTGCATCTGCTAGGCAGACAGACCATGGAGCATCTAATCTGGTAAATAAAATCTGACAGAAGTGTCACTCTTTGTATTCTACCATTTTTACAGTAATGAACTGATTATATGATAAAACTGAGACAGATGGCGAGAAAGGTTTCTAGGACAGCTCACAACGAACAACCAACATGAAAATATGGTGTGGGTATTCTTCAACAGACTTATTTGCCTTCCTTCGGCTTCCCTCTAAGTGTTACATGACCACCTGCTATATCTTCTCTTAAAAGAGACCACTTAGAACACTGGTATCTGTGTGCAGATTAATGTAGCTGAATAATTAATCTCAATTCATGGATGTCAGATTAGATGATTTAGTATTTTCTGGATTTTGCAGGTTTAATTCTGCCATTTAAGGTTGTTGTGCTCTTATCTATTGGGCAGTTGTATGAACAATTCAGTTATGAAATCTCAGCATCTGCACCAAGGTTGCAGTTACAAAACAGTGTAATTCAGCTGTGCGTGCATATCACCAAAGATGAGGAATTACAGCAGGTGGCTCCTTGCTTTTATTTCCTGCCCTGGGTGCTTTAAATACAATGTGGGTAGGAAAACCTTATTAGTTTATCTATGAAGATATATCAAGGACATGCTGCTGGCTTTTGGGCTGGGGAAAAAATAGATCATATATTCAGATATACACATTCTTTTACATCATGTCCTATACTCACTATTATCCAGCAGATTTCATTCTAGCACATTCAAAGGATGTATGGACACACTATGTAAAAACAGTTTTAGAAGTGGTCTCACAAAAGGAATTTTGAAGGCAGGGAATGTTTTTAGGAGAACCCTTTTAGGGTGGGCTGGTAAAAAAAAAGAGCAGGGAGTGGAGATCTTTGGCTTCTTATTTGTCCTCTCCCAGGGAAGAAAAATAACAGTGTCACTAGGATAAATATAGAAATGAAAAACAGTGGTTTTCTTTTTTTTATTTTTTTTTCTTCTTTCTTCTCTTTAAATATGTGGATTTGTTCATCATCCATTAAGCAGGCAAAAGTGTTAATTAAAGACCTCTGGAGTTTTGAACATTTGAGTAGATAATGTGCTGTCAAACAAGATGGGGGATAACATGGCGCTGACTCTATTTTAACTTGAATCCTCACATCCAGTGGCAGCAACAAAGACCAGTCCTTACATAGATTCAGCCCTGGGTTCCTGCCAGTGATATTTGCCACCTACCTGAAGCCTTTGTGACTCTTACATTACCTGTTCTGCCTTCTTGGGAGATGAAATCTGCAGAACAATTATGTGACTACAGAACAATTACGTGATTAGGGTATCCTAACATTTCCCTTAAGCCTTAAAGTCTCTGTACCACACATTAAATATTTTCTTCTTATTTAAAGTAGTCTAAAAGTGGCTATGGTTTAAAATTAGTAGACCATGGTATTTCTTTCTTTATTATGATGTGAGGTTACCAACCCTTCAGTAACTGCCCTGCAGGGATTTTTGTAATGTCCTGTTATGTGAAAAAGTTTTTTGTTGTTGTTTTGTTTTTGGCACCATGACTTTCAGAGTGAATTTCTTTCTATGATTATAAATACACACTATCTAAAAATCAGTTCCAGTATAGAATTGACCTTATCTGATTGAAGGAAAATTAAGGCTAAAGTTTATCTGAACACCCAAGACAGTCAACATTTGCAACAGACAAGTAAAACCCACCACTAAATCTTAGAATGCTGGTGGAAATTCAGTAAGAATGAAGACATTCCTTCCAAACACTGTGGAACGAAGAACACATAATTTAACTCAAGGATATTGTGGAACAGTGAGCCCACGGACACCAATAGAGTCTGGTTGATGTGGACTTATTCTAGTGACGATGTGAAGAATGCAGCAACAACCATCTTTGCAAACTTAGAATGGAGCTGACTGGTTTTGGTAGGGGATGCTGCTCAGAGACCATAATTCTGACCAGCTGTGGTGAGAAAGGTTGGTCTGAGGAGGTGGAGAGTTGAACACAGTGGCAGAAACTGAACCAAGGAACAAATATAATCCAAACCCTTTTTGCTAATTTATATAAAAATTATTAAAAGTTCTCAGTAAAAAGTCTAAGCAAGTGATCAAATTAAGAATTCTGCTACTGTATTCTAAAAAAATCCAACAAACCCAACAGTTTGAGCTTTTAATTTGAAATATTTCTCAATGCTCTTCAATTTTCAATCACCAAACTAAACAAAGATTCCCAGTTAGAAGACCAGCATGAAATAGTTTTTAGTCTAAATATTTTTTCCCGTACAAGTTAGATTTTTGGAACTTTAATTATGTCACAGTTTTGCATGTTTTAGTTCATAAATGAATCATGATATGGCTTAATTTGGAACTTGAAGAGCTCACCTGAGAAAGACTGAGCTCCGTAAACACATTTAAGCCTAATACTATTATGGGCTTCTGATAAATAAAATTAAAACCTAAACCTCTGAGGTATTTTACAGCCTTCCTTTCAAAGGTTTCAGAATGCTTTCTTAACAGTAATAAAGTAATCCTAAGACACATTTGTGAGTTACTTGTCTACAGAAAAGGTTAATACTTGCCAAAGGAAAGTAATTGACTTCCTCAAGGTCAGAGAGCAAACCTGCAGGAATGGGGACAAAAGAAGCCATTCACTGCACCTTTGCCAATAGATGGGTCTGCATCAGGCTGCATCCATGGCACTGGCCCAGGATAGTTAAAAGCAGTGTACAAAGGTTGCCAACTGGTCAACTCCCAGTGCTAGAGGTAGAAAACATTTCCAAATTTAGAGGAAGTAACAACATGTTCCAGTTGTGCGTTTTGAAACTGTCCTTTATGACTCTGAGGTTATGATGAATATTCTTACTCAAACTGTTCTGTCAACGACTATACCATCCTCTGGCACTTAGCCATTCTTGCTATTAATACCCATGTACAAAGACACGTTAAAGGTAGACTAATATTTTTCTGACTGATAAAGCCTCTTGAGTGTGAGGCCAGCGACCATCTAGGACAGCCTGTTCAGATCCATTACTCACACTACACTGATGTGCAAGAATTAACTAGCCGTTTTACATGGGCCTTGAACAAATTCTAAGGCAACCATAGCTGGGAAGAAAAGTAGGAAACTAGCATGAATGAACAGAATCAAAGAAAAGTCTTAAGTCTAAGAAAGGGGAACAAGTAGGGACGATAGCTGACTTACTACATGGCAACACAGAATGGGGATATTCACAAAAACTAGCTTAAACCTGCTGAAGTTAATGAGCGAGGCACTTATTATAAAGGAGAGATATAAATTCCTCCCCAGGGCAATTTCTAGCAGAAATTAAACTTAGCCATCATTATGAAGGAACTAAGGCAGCGTAGCTTCCCTCTGCGAGTCTTGTCCTTTCCTTTATCTCTGCTACAGAATTTATGTCATGGGGTTTTATTAACTTGTTTCCTTGGACTGATGTTTGCATATTTCCACAAAAATGTCCTTACTTGATCCCTCTGACTTTTTACAGGAAAACACAAATGTATGACACAAGGAGCTCACAGCCTTCTTTCTCATAAGAGCTGCATACCCTGTTCCCAGAGGTATGAATTCAGCTGCAGCAGCCCAAGTGGAACATTAGCAGCATTTCACCATGCCAGCTTCCAAATTTAGGGCTCTAGAGATTTTACTAGAACAGTTGAACTAGAAATGATTAATTTATGAGCATCATTTACCCTAAGTTGGCAGGGAAATGTGGAGAACAACTCAGCTCATATTTACTCTCCGGGCGATCTAAAAGCCTTGATGGCACCTAGAGTTTGAGTTGACAGGAGGGCTGTTCCTTCCAACAGGTTTGGAATTTCACCTTCTGATTTTGGGCTTGATGTTTGGAGGCATGCTGGCTAAAATATTTCTTTCTGTCTGTCCATGGTTAGGCAGTTCTAAAAGTTCTTAACTGTTATTTTGAAAAATAAAACTCTGGTAGGGAAAATAAATTTAAAATCTGGGATTATCGATCAGAGGTGACGGAACATATGTCTTACCTTGTCAACCAAAATATACATGCTTTATAAATCATGACTGCCTGCAAATAATTTGGAGACACCACGCATCAGAATCTCTTTCGAGCAGCTTTTGAATTAATTTTTCTCTAACCCTGCAAGTTCGTTAGTATCTTCTCGATATACCAAGGAAACATGCTTGAGTCAGAGTGACTTTCCTGATCCTGCAGTAAAATTACATGGCATGACCATCAGCAATCTGTTATAATGTTAATATATCCAATAAATCCACTACAGTTTGTTCTATTACTGTACAAATAATGACTTGTTGCACAAAGAGAAGAAAAATATTAACACAAACAAACAAAAAAGGCATCTGAAACTTAATTTCTAAATGCAAATTCCAAACAAAATTATGATCCTAAAAATAAAGAAAGATATCACAAATCGTCTTATGGAAGGAGAATTTGGAGATGATACTTGTTGTTTACAGCAATATTTTGATTTATTATAAAAATCAGCTTGAAAACTGTTTTACTTCCAAAATCAAGAACAATCCACATTAGGTGTTGAAATTACTTATCCTAGAAACAAGTGACTTAACAGAAAAGACACTATCTAGAAGTTTTTCATGCAAAAGCAAATACGTATGAAAGTTTGCTAGGAGATAAAAATGTAATGGGAAAAAGCCTACTCATTTTTTTGTTGGTTGGTTCTTTGGAGTAAACAAAACTCATCCTCATCTCTTTACAAAGGAAACACCAAATAATCTTTCTGCAAATTAGTGGGTGGTCCATTTAGTACAATGAAAAGAATTAATAAGAAATTAATTTTAATTATTTATTAAGTGTGAGATCTCTTTAGGTACACAAAACTAAAAACATAATATGTATGTGGAAGTCTGCATCTAATTTATTCAGCAGTTTAGTGAGGAAAAACGTCCTGCATGCTTGCTCAAAATATTAAATTGAATACCTTCTATACTAACATGTTTAAAGATTTTCAGATAAAAGAACGACAGAAAAAAGCCTCAATACTCACATTTAGTTTTAAGCTGCTTCTCTTGGTAACTTGAGCAAGAAAATAAAGGAAGAAATAATTACATGTCTTCACAGAAACAAGCATTCATCAAATCCAAAAGAAACAGAACGTTTTGCCAGAGCTATTTGAGGGTCCCATCAGAATTTGCCTGGATGGGGGAAGGCTGAGGGTCAGTTTGTTTCCCTTAGACCTCATGACATGCAAATATCTGGCTGCCTCACCACTGAGTCAAATCATTCTTTGACATACTATGTTTACAAATTGCAAATACATACCATGTAGGAGGTTCTTAAAGGAACATATTTCTGAGAGTTCTCAAAAGGAAAAAGGCATTTATGTTCAAAAGCAAAACTTCAGTGCCAAGTGAAAAAAGAAAGTAAGATGGAACGTTATTCATTCCCAGATACACACTGGTTCATGCATAATGAATCCAAAAGACCTCATGTGGGCTTGTAAATCAGCAAAGAAAAAGAAAAGTTGCAACTACTAAAGTCTGATTGTTGTGTACAGTAAGTGTGTGTGTGTGTGGGGGGGGGGCATGCTAAGGGGCAAAGGAAGGGATAAAACCTCCTCCAGTCTCAGGAAAGGTGTTCAGGGGCACAGCAAAACGCAGAAGTTCTGTCATGGCTTAAGCATTTTCTGGGCTGTAACAATTTGATGTTTTCCAGCAGGTGGGAAGGTGTTACACAGGATTACCATCAGCGTGGCAGCAATGGGTTCCTCTAAGGCCCTCTCTCAGTATTTCCCAGTTCTGGCTTTTGAGTCACAGCCACCTCCTTTACTTTCTGCTTGGACCCAACAGGGGCCTGCTTTCACAGACAGGCTCCTGCACACTCAGTGTTCAGGGGTCCTTATACTTTGCATGCAGCTCTATACAGAACCTTAATCAAATGCTGCAGAAAGTAAGGTTATTTCGTCCATTTCAAAAAGTTAGGCAGAGTGAAGAAAGGATGGCTGCTTGTGGTATGAACCACAACTGACCTCGAGGCAGATTTTTCCACAACCAAGAGCCAATAGATCTGAATCACTCAGTCTACAACGTCAAGTGGGTGGGAGCTGTTTAGTATCACAGATAGAAGAAAGAAGGAAATGCTTGAATGGTTTAAATATGTATTACGTTATCTGAGTACTTTGGTAAAATTGCCAAATTTGGACATGTTCTGGAGGTTATCTGTGTCTAGATAGTGTCTCACAGTTAAGACTGATCTGTGACTATGATTGCCAAGACTGATGATCTCTTCTTGTGGTCTTGTTAAACCTCTCCAGACATGTAGTCATTACTTAAACAAGATTGATTTCTTTCTTCCTATTTTAATTTGTGCTATAAGCTTTATTTATACCAAACACCTTTCAAGATTTTGATTTCAGCAGATTGAGGAGAGGACGAGGTAGGTGTGAATTTGACTCTAGAGTGAGAATTGTAAATAGTTTTCTCTTGTCTTTCCCTCCAGAAAGAAAAAAACCCAACCTGATAGTATAGTTCTTAACCAAGTACATTTTCAAGTTCATAAATCAGATCCAGACAGAAGTATTTCTCAAGCAGATCTGTTGAGAGAGCTAATGACACTTAGAAATACTAACACAATATGTTCTTACCATCAAGGATGAGAAGTTCCGACACGTCCTACAGCACATCACTTTCCTTATGCTTCAAAGACTACCCTCACATTTTTCTAAGCTGTAGATATATTAATAGAAGATAGGCCCAGAGAAACATCTAAAACAGAATCAGGGTTTTTCCTAACAGGTACAAATTAAGTACAAAGGAGGAGGTCAGCAAAATCCTGTTGTTTCTTCAGACTGTCAGGTAGATGATGTCTCTTGCAGCTCCCACAACCCTTCCTGAAATACAAAGCAACTCACCTGTCTCCCAACATGACCTGTGTTGACCTACCTTCCTCTTCATGTTGGGGGTGCAGGAAATTCATAAAGCAAATGTGGTTCTCTTTAAACTACTCAAGTTACTCATTCCAATTTAGAATATTCATTTTTTAAAGAACAAAACCTCAAAGAGATGGCATTCCTTATCAATTCCTAAAGTTTTCTTGACAAAATATCTTTGGCATTTATTTACTGAATATGTTCTGTTATTTGGGCTAGCAGACAGTGTCTATCTATAATAAAGTACAATTGTTGTTCAAAAAGTTTGGACACTTAGATTTGGATGCTCAGAAAGCACTCAAAGGAGAAATACTTCGTCTTGTTCTTCTCTCTAAGCACCCATTTTTAGCCTCTGCTGGAGATACAATACTGGGCTACGCTGACCTTCAGTCTGACCCACCACAGTCACTCTTCTGTCATCTGTGAGTACTAAACTTCCTATTAAATCAGAAACCCCAATCTACCCAGATTTGTAGAAATTTCCATTTCTTGGCCTACTGTTACTTACTAGGAAAAACATTCAAGGAGCAACCACAGCTTGAGTAGCCTTACTCGTGAGCCTACAGAGGACAGAACTACTGTAGTTTTATCTCAACAAGCTCTCAGATGGATTCATGCAGACAAAAAACCCCAGTGATATTATTTAGAAACCTGTGCCAAATTTTTTTAAGAAGCTGTGAAAGGAGAGTTGAAAATTCTAACAGAGCAACAATTTGCTTATTCCCAGCATATCTGTAAGCAACCAACTACAAGTCATCTTTTGCCACCTAAAAAGAAGGAAAGGCAAGGCTGTTGTGGAGACAGGTATTACTCTACCTATTGCTAATGCATCCACTCCCATCTGAGAGCAGCAGCAAACAAGGTTGAGAGCATTTTTAAGTGGTTGTGTATAGACACATACATGCATCTATCCATGTCAGTTTATGAGATTAAAAATGTAATGGTGGTGTCTTGACACCATAAGTGAAGGTGAGAGACTGAAAACAGAGTAAAAGCATTAATTTGTATACTTTGTAGTGTCTTTCATTTTCCTAGATATTCCAAAGGGCATTTTTGTTTTGGGAACTGCACCTCTGATTTCTAAGACAAGATTACTCTTCCTCCCACATACATTCCTCCTATGGAGAAGAAAAAAACCCCTGTGAATTAGCAAAATTCCTTTTCTTTCTCTTTCAGAAGATATACTTCTGTATCATAAACTAAAGACTGTATTTCCAAACCAAGAAAAAATACCTGGGACAGTTTTCCAACCATGTCTCCTTGAATTCTGTTAGTAGCCAGGAGATATCACTGAACTGTGGTGCTTCCATTGTATCAACTTGTATCTACTTCAAAGAATCTATTTTTAAAAAATTCTTATAACATACGCTGGAATACAGCAAGTTGAATACATGATAAAGTAAATTCTGCAGTAAGTTCATTATTATGCCAGCATAAAACCATATCAAACAAAAATATAGGGACACCCAAATTGATGTGTTAAATCTAACAGTGCATATTACTTATTGCTGTTTGAAAGCTGCAAGTTGCAAAATGGCCAAACACCGGTGAAGTCAACAGAATGTTCTTCAAATACTTCATCATTTAATAGTATTAAAATAATTTCTTATTTGCATACAGAATTTCATATGGCATACTATTTACAAAAGTGCTCATTGTCATATAAAATTGTTCACATTCATTATAGGAACTTATTAATTACTCTGGCTAAATAACACAAAATCAAACCTATTCCTGGACACAAACTATTTCTTAAACAAAGCTCAACAACCTGACTATTTTCCATCTTTTATTTCCCACTTCTCACTTGTCTTTTACTGTCAGCTGTTATAACCTCTCACCAAGGAAAGAGAAACAACTACCTTTGCTTCTGCCTTACAATTCACAACTGATCTTACGGCTGATAAAAGATCAGCATTCGCATGAACACTGTTAAACATTACTGCCTTTTAAATATGTGTAAAATTCTATTGTTTACATCACCAAAATCACCTTAACATTTGCCACTCTGTTACTGGGGTTCCATATGTGGCCTCTTCAATTTTCAGCTGTTTCTATTTCATGCTTGGCTATGTTTATGATTAAGCTCACAGATTATGTGAAATGCTGGAAAATAAAAAAAATTTGAATGGAGCAGAATTTGCCCTCTTTAAGCATCAATTTTGGCAAGGATAGGTGAATGACATTTTTTGTGATACTGAACATTTTTCATCTCTTATTACTCAACCTTGATGTTATGCAAACACCCTGAAATTACATACATGAAATCAATGGGGATTACTGAAGTAATAGAACTTATATGTTTCCTGTTTGAAAATGATCTTCCCTTAAAAATAAATTAGAAGTATATCTGCCATACAAGAATGATGGCATTAATAGTGATAGAACTCAATTTTTCACATTTTTGCACTTTCCTGAAGACATAAACTACTGTTTATGTAAAAATAAGGCTGGCAAAACACTTGAGGGAAGCAGTATTTCTGTCTATGAAGTTTATACAGAAAGATCATGAACTAAATTATTTTCAAGAATCTCAGGATAAACAGAACACCGCAAGTTCTCTCAAGAGCTGACAGAATGCAAACAAATGCTTCTATCTGCTATGGGAACTGGACTAAGCAATCAACAAGTCGGCTGAATGAACACCTTGCATGTACAATATGGCAAGTGTAACAGGATTTATCTCTCCCAAAATACCAATGGAAAAGAGTGTCCCCTTCTCTGAATTACAAGTTTTAAATGAACAGCTGTTTCAGACGTTAGCAGAATACATCAGTAGTATGAGCATGCTGATATTCATGAACTTTCAGTACAGTTTGAAACTCATATTAGTAATGGGTCACTTCTCTTAAGTTTATCAATATCCACTTGTACTCAAAATGTTTTTACTGTTGCAGTCCAGTGAACAGAAATTGGAAACATCCACAGATGCGGATAACAGAGTAAAGATGGCCTTGGGGGGTGTGCTATTAGGTATCAGAGTATGTTTCAAAACCAGTATTTGAAATTAAGATAGACAGGCTTATAGACACTTATCTGCAATCTTTATCTCACTACAAATCCAAATCAGAGAATCAGCCTGTGTGTGTATGGAACAAAATACACTGTTATTTGAAGAGTAATTTCTTAAGGTCTCACATGAAGATGCCAAATAAAACTCACTGGTTTCGTACCCAAAGCATCCACAAATGTGTTCTGCCACACCTACATTAATGAGTGTTAAAAGTACACTGTAGAAGTAACAAAATTCCATTTGCCACCATCACTCAGCAACTGTGTTCCCTGGCTGTGACTTGCAAACTACTAGAGGCCAAATTTAAAATCTGCCAAACATTTTCTGTTGTCCCTTTTTTTCAGCATAAAAGAAAATAAAGTCTGACTCTATCATGGAGGTGGATGCGCTGAATAACCATTTTATTCCTCTGTAACAGAAACCTTCCGAGGTCTGAGAACAAGATCTTTGATAGAGGTAGTGATTTCCTGGAGCTCTTTTCGAATGCTTTCCGCTCCTTCCTCTTCTTCCATGTTATCTTTTGTGTCACTGTCTCCATGTTCCGTTTTCTTAGTCTGGGTGGTCAGTTGTTTCACCACTAATCCTTGGTATTTGACTATCAGCAAATGCTGATCCTGAGGGCAAAAAATGAGAACAAACCAAGGGGATGTCAATGTTACAGAAAAGGTAGACAGACCTATATAACTAAAGATTTAATTTTTTAGAAAGCATTCTCCCATTCTTGGGCAAAGAGAGTTAGTGATACAGAAATGTATTTCTAATAAAGTATTTGACAACCTAAATTCTGAGAGATATTCAAAGAGGCAGAAACCTGAAAGCGCATCCATGCTGCAAAAATGGGACAATTAACCACTGAAGCATGAAAGCAACGCAGTTAGTAAACATTACCCACCAATTTTGGCAGTATAAAATACAGAATTTCAATGTATTTGAAGAGGTACATATTTTTTTCAAAACTAGATTAGAAAAGTTTAAAAAGCAACCATGCTCTAGCTCAGCAGAAAGATGTAAAAATGTTCAGTTGTACGAAATATAAAACCCCCCAAGACAGACCTGTCTCTATGGTTAAGTCAAAGGACTAATAATAGATTGATTTTTAATTTTATTAAAAAAAAAAAAAAAATCATGACAGATCCCTGAAAAGATAGGTTTGCAATGCAGTACAGGCATGGGGAATTGTGTATGCTATACATAAAGTAATGTTTATACATGAAACTCAACCGTGTCAGGTTTATGCAGCAAAAATAGTGTAAGGCACAACATTGATGTTCTGTTGTAGAAAAAAGGTAATTTCCCCTTAAAAAGATAGAAAAGAATACCTCTGGGATCTTGCCACTTAGGAAATTAATGATCTGTGGTACTGATCTTCCTGGTGCATGAAGCATACAGTGAGTTGAAAACTGAAACAACAATACTGATGTCAGGTGCAGAACAAGAGCTGGATCTTCTGTGACTCTGAGCTGTTCAATCAGAGCTTGTCTATGCTGAAACAGGACTTGCCTAAGGAAGAAGAATATATTAAACAAAAATATGATTGTATGATTCTATCATATAGTAGTTGATCACAGATGCTAAAACTTATTTAACATAAATTTATTTTTACTTTCTCTTCTGACAATTTATTTATGTGGAATTCCAAAACATTAATTAAAAAAAACCCCAAAACTATCACCAGCACAGGTCAGATTTTGAAAGACCCCTAGGGAATTTATACACTATATCACAGAAAGCAGTGAGCCAACAAAATTAGCTAAATGTGAATTCTCCTCTTCTCCTTCTCCCATGGATTCAGAACCGCTTGACTTTCTTTTTTTCAGTTAAGCTGTTTGGAAACAAGGACTGCATCTTACACATTGAGTATGACTGCTCCCATACTAACCACCCAGCATTTGTGCCACAATATAGCCACATTTCATAGAATAAATAAAATTAAGGTACCTTTCCTTCTTTTTGTCTCCTTTTTTCACTATAATACCACAAATATCCACTGCAGAATCAAGGCACGAAAGAAAATCTTCTATACTCTATTAAAAATAATATAAATATTTAACTTGTGCTTGCAGATTGTAAAAAAGTTTACTACTGTTCACAATCGCACAAAAGATGACTGTGAATACACTTAATAGAAACTATAAAAAAACCAGAAAGTAACATGTTTAGTAGAAATTACCTTTGTTCATCTTACAACAGCTCATACACTTAAATACTAACCCAAACTAATTCATTAGTCTTGGAATTAAAATTAAAATTAATATGTCTTACAATTATTTACAAATATATTTTTTATTAAATAACACCTCAGTATGGCCTTTTGCATAAAATAATTAATAAATAACTCTCCTTGTGCCTACAACTACCATAATCTCAATATTTGGTTGGGTTTTTTTTTTTTAATATCTGCAATTTTACTAGTTAATAAATACATGGGAGAACAAGCAAGAACTCTGGGAACAAAGTACAAGAAACATCAACCACTTTACACTGGAGATTCTCACTCAGTTTTCACTCTTGTCACCTGCCCATGAAAGGCACACTGGACTCCACATGGCAGCAAGGAGCCAAAGGTGACTACCAGTATCAAAATGTAAGATCACCTTTTCATCTCTGAAAACTCACAGATACGAAAACACACTTTCTCTCACTGCCTTACACAATACACAAATACAAAAGATTATTTTGCCTTCACCCTTCACAGCAGCAGTGGTTATGAACTACTGTATGTGTGTCAGCTATTTATTAGCATTGTATGAGCAAAACAGAAAATCTGAACTTGATTAACTTTACCTTGCCATTCAGAGAGTTATGCAGTTTAGTTAAAGGACCTTTGGTATCTTCTGGCAGTTTACCTAAAATCTTGATTCTGCCCTGTATGGGACAAGAATGGAAATAATCTGTAACATTAACCATCCTTTTAGACGTAAGCATTTTTCAACTGATGCAATTACTTACTGAACAAACATCACTGATTTACTTGAGACTGTTAAAAAGGAACTTTTCATTCTGTACCTCACTTGTGATTGTAGAGTAATTTTCTGTTGTCATCATTGACTCAGATGCCAAGAAGTTGAAAACCAGATTTGTAATGTCTGTACACAGAGTCTTCAATAGGTGTTTGGCAAGGTTAGTCTGAGTATCATCTGTGAAAATAAATAAGTGATTAAAGTAACTTATCATAGTTATCTGATTCCTATGATGTTACCACAGCACCTTCCTAACTGTGGACTCTATCAACCATGAGTAGTATGAGAAAATTTATCTGGATACATGAAGGTAACATCCTTCATTTGCTGTTACATTCTTATGGAGCATTGTTTAGTGAAAAATGTGAGCTTTCAGATCTGTAAGAACATTTTAATGCATTGCTAGTATTTCAAAGATGTATCTGTAAAAGCAGTAAACTAGTCCCTGTACAATCCTCCTGAACCACTGCTATTGATCAAGCCAAGAGGATGCAAAGGAAAATTCTGCAGGACAAGCAGTTAAACAGAAGGACAGCCATGTGACTTTAAGACTGAAACACTGGAATTTGGGGGAAAAAAAAAAAAAAAAGAGGCCACAGAATACACGTCCAAGAACAAAGGTTAATGGGAAATAATTCCATATATTCCAAATACAGGAATATCAGATTGTTTTGCTAGTGTTTCCTCCTGCTAAAAGATATTCAAGGGGAAAATCCTAGGAGAAAGCTGAATATAGCAGAGAATATTCCTAATGTTAACTTTTCTGTCACACCCTACCAAGCAACCCCGTGCAAAACAAATCTGAGTCTATCCTCAAGCAGCAGCTACTTTCAGTATCAAACCTATGAGGTTTAAACAGCAGCTTCTTAGAATCAGGTGGTATTCAATTTTTTAATTAGTGGCACAGCTGACAGAATAAAGTGAGCTTACTAAATTTTTTTTTTTTTCCACCTAGACAGTGAAAAATTGGAAGGAATACAAACACTTGGGAAGGAAAGAAAAGAACAGTTATCTTGACACAAGATAGAATATGGATATGAAATAAAGAGAATGTATTTCAACTACTGTGCAAAGCAATGGATTTTCAGTATAAAGGCAGTGTTAGGATACCAAACGCATCTCCAGTTTTTTCTTTTTAGATTTTCCTTTTTAAACTCTTGCTCCTGACCGACCTTTAATGTAGATTCTGCAATAAACATCCTTGAAGGAGCATATTCATTTTTCAAAGTATGTATTTTGTACCTGTGAAATGTTTTACTCCCTTTTCAAATAACCGAATGTTGTTGTACAAGTTTGAGAATTCCTCTTGCAAGTCCTTCATAGCCTGTCTTCTGCTGGCTCCAGAGGAAGATGCTGAAGATGTAAAAACGGAACGCACAACTTCCTGGTAAGTTTTCGTCAAAGGTCTTAGAACAAGAAAGAAGAAAGGGGAAAACACTGAGCAAAGTGTGAAACTGTACAATGTTTTCCAAAATATATCAGCACTAGAGAAAACAACCTCATTATGTAGTAAATGACAAGAACATGAATGTTATAGAGTGGTGAGATAAACAAAAGGCAAATGATGAACTTCAGAAAAAATATGCCACAAGGAAATTAAAACATACTTAATGGCAGACATTCTAATGTTATAACATGTATGGTATGCAAATGTATGCCAAGGTTTTAACTCTTAACAACTCCTCAATGGGAACAAGGTGAAAAATGCAAGGATTTCCGGAAGCAATGCTATTCACAAATTTCTGGGGGTCTCTGGAAAAATTTCTAAAGATGCAATTACTACAGCACTCCAAGTTTATTCAAGCTTAGCTATTACAGTCTTATCTTATGTTCCTTTTGCTCTGAACATACATATTCACATCCTCTCTGGTATGGAACACCTTTTAAAAGAAGTCATTCATCTTTGCATAGCTCAGTTTGCTGACATAACTTACTGCACAGTTCTCATAAGCACCAGTGCAGACAAAGATACCAGGAAACATGAACATATACCAAAGGCTGTCCAGAAGATGGGACTGGTGAAACCCTAGCATGGATCAGTGTAAGGGGGTGGAAATACACCCATGAAGCTAAAAATGAGCTCCCAGGACCATGCAGTGCTAAGCAGAAGCACATCACTGTGTCAGCACAGCTACCTAATACGTAAGACGTGTAACACGGAGCTATACAGAAAAAGAATATTGTGGCTCATGTCTATCAACAAAGCACCCTTTTCTAAGCAAGAAAAGAGACTGAAGAGTAGATTCATCTGAAGTGAATCCCCAATTTTCTAACTCGAGCTGAATTATTGAAATTACCTTCTTAGATGTTCAGCAATTTCTGTAATAAGCTCCTCAGGGCAATCCTGCATGCGGGTCTTTAAAACATCCTCAATTTCCTCTTGTGACATGAAAGGGAACTCCACCTTCTTATTCCTACCTGTAGTGGCTACAAACAACACTCACTGAATAAAACACTCCATTTAGTATTGCTGCAATTACTCTGTGGCATGAGACACAGTACAAACACCATAGAAGAAATGCATTATCAACAATGGAAAAAAAAAGGACAACTATACATGACAGTTGAATCTTACACATATGAAAAACTGACAAAATTTCTCTTTTGATCACTTAGAAGTTTCTGTAATAGACATCTGAAGTAGTGTATGAGGATATGCATTTTTGGTGACACTTTTTGCAGTCTGCCTGGCCCATTAGTTTGGAAACCATAATGTCACCAAGACCAAATAGAATTTAAAGCACCAAAACTGAATAGTTCCTACTTGAAGGATTTCACTTCACAAGGCTGTTTTATTTTTTTTAACTCCACTTAGTAAGGTACACAATCATGTGTCCTAAACTTGAGGTTACAGTATAAAATCTGAAACATGATAAATTAAACCAGACAAGGTGTTCCAGTAATAAAAGCAACTTATATGCATACAATTTAGTATATCTATATTTTGGTTTTGCACAAAATATGAACTTTTCCCGGGTGCCATAGAATTTTTACGTATAAGAAGGAGATCAGAATGACGACAGAACCAGAAAAGGACTTGATGCAGATGAACCTTAAAACAGGCTAAATGTGCACTTAAGTACGGAGATCAGTGATGTTCCTTGTTGTGCCACAGTAGTAACAAATGTACAGAGCTCATAAACAAGTGAAAAGGGAGGTTAAATCAGGTTTTAAAAAGGATCTTATTTACATTTGAATGGTTTCATCTGAGTTTACCTTGAGATCCGGGTTCAAGCTATTTATTATAATACAGCAATACAAGCACCAATAAGGGCAAAACAGAAAGCCGACACCAAAACCCAGAAGTGACTGAACATTGTTTTACTCAGTAACTGAGTAGTCTTGAAAAACAATTCCATTTATATGTGAACTACAGTACTCTGTGAGAGCAGCATCAAACAAAATCACTGCACTGTATTTCACACAAATATAATTTTAGAAGTATTTTTCAGTCAGTATTTAAAGTCTGGACACTACATATAAAATGGAAGCACACATTTCTGGTTCTCCATCAAACAAAAGGAAGAACACAATTGCTCCACTTACAACCACTGTTGCTCTAAGTCTAACAGTGTTGGCTTTTACTTAGCAAATAATTCATGCTCCTTCTTGTAATGGGGAAGGTAGAAATAGGCACCAAGAAGGAACGCTATTAAAACAATCAAAACATTCGTTTGGACTGTATATTTTATTCCTATGAAGCAAAAAACTGTTTGATTGCTATGATTTTTTAATTTAGGCCATTCATTTATCATACACTATGCAGCAGGTGTTACAAAATCAAGTGTAACATTCATCCCCAAATCTACAGCACTTCCTACATAAAATAAAAGAAAAAATATAAAATGGTATTATTTCTTTGACTTAAATTTCTTTTTTAAAGACTAAAATATACAGTGAACACGTATACAGTCTATTTCATTTAAATAGCAACATCAGATCCGTTGATACAATTTTAACTACATAGTATTCTCATCTTCATGACATTTTAGCTGACCTTATCTAAACAGTGGGGGAAGAACAGACATGTAGAAAAAAAAGCAAGTAGTAAAACCATGTTGAATAGATACGAATAGATAGTACCTAAAATAAAACGACAAACCTGTGGCAGTCCCTTGTGACTCTTCATCACTGTCAGCATCCTTTCTTCCTTTCTTCTTGGTTTTCTTAATCTTTATCTCTCTGGCATTCCCACCACCTCCTGCTCTCACGCTTCCACTGCCCTCTGGTGGGGAATAACTTACTTAGTACACAGGAAAGCACTTTAAAAGTTTACAATATCATGGTAATTTATCTGTGTTACTTGTTAATGCTGGATTGAAAACCACAACCTAATTCTAAACACAACCTACAAAAAATATTTCAGAATCTCAGCGCCATAAATTTCTTTCTTAAGAAAAAAAAAAGCAACTGAGGTAAAGCTTAGTTTGAGCTAATGTCTGACAAACACAAACACTAATATCAAACACACATATTAAGCAAAAAAAAAAAAAAAGAAAAAAAAGAAAAAAAAAAAAAAAAGAAAAAAAGAAGCAGTGTCTTTTTTCAGCTAAAAACAGATGAGACACCAGAGTCCATAATGTAATGAGGGATCTTCTGTCGGCTGAAAATAGCCATCTTGGTAAGCATTTAGCATTTTTATTCAATGATGCTAAATAACTGAGTTTGTAAAAAATATTTTAGATAATCAAACTTTGTTAAATTCCAGATAAAGAATACTACACTATAAACATTTATCCAAAATATTCTTGGAAGCACACGTTGAATTAACTAGAGCACTCAACTTTTTTGACTTTTCCTAGATGACTTATAGAGCAATGGGATGTTCCAGTTCTGGCACACATAACAAATTACTTTGTTCAAAAGTCCTGCAATCAATGTATGCAACTGCAGACAGAATCTCAATTTGCTGTACAGTCCCTCTCCACAAGGCAAGCTGTTCTGCTCTTTGTTCCCTTTGTCAAAGCCTCTTCTGTTATTTTTTCACTTGGAAGAAATTTAAATTCCATGGTGCCATACACATATACACTATGCCTTGAGAAAGCAGGTGTTTTTTCCATTTAAATATGGTCCAAGGTTTCACGTAACTACATTATGTAACTACTACTGTTTAAGAAAAAGAAATACAAAGACAAGATGCTATTACTTAAAAAGCAAACTGCATCTGTTACATGCCATATATGGATTTTTAAGCATCACTTTGCAGGAATAGCCAAAAAAAATTTAGTGCTTTTCACAAACTTATTTGAAATGTGACTACACTGCAGTAATTACATTACATAAAACCACTATGTTGGGATGTTTTCAGGTAACGCACATAACAGTCCATAAGAAAACATTTCAGAGTAGTGCTTGCTGATGGTGCTGCATGTTACCTTTGGGTATGAATGTGTCTAGACACGTAGTACAGGCTCACACTCCTCAGAGGGCTGGAAACTGAAGGCATTCTATTATGACAGTTCAATTAAAGTTCCAAGCTTCTCTACCTTAGCTATGACCTAGAAAAACCTGCCATCTCTTGTGGCCAGAATAAGTTTAATTTCATTGTCAACTCAGCTATTTCTTTTAAGAGTATAGTGTTCTATTTTGCAGATGAGTATATTCAAGCAATCCAGATGCAGCAGTACTCTAACTCTCTTACTTTCAGTAGCAGAGAAACACTCTGCAAGTGAGTTCAACATAGATTGCTCCGCTGTGTTGTAGCAGCACAAGAGCTACATAAAGTTTTTAGGATTCACACTCTTCAGATTGAATACTCTTTTAAAAATCAGAAGGATTTCAAAGGATTAAACCAACATTTTTATTCTTCCTTCGACTGAAATCTATTCCAAACAGTCACCACACAAATGGAGTAAGGTTTGGGATTAATTTAATCCAGAATATACCTCAAAGTAAACTGTCTTAATCTCAAAGTAACTGTTACATGTACAAACAACAGAAAATTCTATGGCTTTCTCAGAAAAGATGACAAGTATTCTTAAAAAAACCCAACAAAACAAAAACAAACAAACAAACAAAAAACACACACACACAAAAAAACAACCCACAAAAACAAAAAACCCCACCAAAACAAAAAAACAACCAAGAAACCAAAAAGCCCCCAACCCCCAAATTCATTCTCAATTTAGGCAAAGTTATTTTGCAATTAATAGTTCAATATGAATAATAAGAATCATATTAATTTTCCAGGATCCCCGAAAAATGGAGACTAAAATTCTATCTATACAGTGTTATAAAACATGGCACAGAGGTCTCTGATCTCATACTGGTTTTATTCAGTCTATTGTATAAAATAAGAAATGAACACAGGATTCCTTGCTTCTAAAAACAGTAACCTTGTGTTGAATTAACTCAAGAGACTTTTACAGTACTTCCTCTGCATTTCTAACTCTGAAATTAGTTCTCATGGGCATACTTGAGATGTATCCACATCCACAGTATAATGGTAAGCGGTTGGATTTCTTAAATATGAGCAATTGACTGGAAGCATTTAATTGGCTACAAAATATACTAACTTTATATCTGAGTATTTCAAAGATCAAACAAGTTTGTTTTGTTTTGCTTAAGCTGAATATTGATGTTTTACCTGTTGCTTTCTTTCTTCTTTCATCCTTTTTGTCTTTTTTATTACTATGTGAGTTTTCTAAACAAGAAGCCTGTTTTAAATCTTCTTCAGTGATTAAATTAACAGGGTTGTTCTTAATTTCCTAAAATGAAGAACATACACATCATAGCAAAAAGACACACACAGCAATGGAAGAAACATTTAAGCCATTTGGCCATTTTCAAGTATACTAATCAAACATCATGTTTTCCAAGTGACCGGGCTTCCTGAGTGCCCCAGAATATAAATCACAGTCATTAAATATAGAAACCTGCTGTTCATTTGTTTTCCTTCTTTTCTAGTTGTATTTCAGACGAGATGTACAGAAATTATAACCCTGATTAGAAAGTTCCATGACTTTGTCGCATTGTTGTTACTCCAACACTCAACGTGCACTGCATCTTGACCATTAAAAAACCTACTGTACCTTTTCTGCTTTCTGTTGCATCAGATCAGAAAAAAGGTCAGCACAGCTGCTTAGAAATTTCTCACTGACTGCAATGGTGTCATTGAAGACTAAACCTGAAGAGCTTTTGTTTAAAGATCTCATCACTTGCTGGAGCAAAATCCCAACATCTTCTACTGACAATGAGCTGGGCAGGAGAGTCTAGGGTAAAGAAAATTAAAACACAACAGCCTTGTAAGTGGATAAAGAGAACAGACACAGGCCATTTGACATCTGCTAACTATTCAGAAAGCATTGTCCTTTTCAAACTAAGCTAGTAATTTAAGAGTACAAACCATTTTAAATCTTCCAACATGGCAAATCCACATTGCTCTAGAAATATGTGTTACCTCTGGACAAATGCATGGCAACTTATTCAAAATGAAGCTCAACAGCTACAGAGCAACACCAAACATAGAACAACAGCAGGACTTAAGAGCAACAAAGGTAGTGCTGTAAGGCCTAAAATTCGGACTTAGCTAGGACAAAGTGGGTAAGACCCCTCTGTGCACCAAAAGTGTTGTAAGCATTTAGTTTAGACATTTTCTCAAAAAAAAGGAGCAGAACAACAAAACAAAACACAAAACTCAACAGAGTACTTTTACAGTAGTTTTGAAATGAAAGTTAGTCTTACTTATCTATAAACTGAATGCCAGTATGTCCTTCCCATTTTTGTTCAGATCAAATCAAATGTTCAGATCAAATCAAATGTTCAGATCAAAAGGGCAAATAATGCCCTTTTACTTGTCATTTTAATTAAACAGAATTTTTTTCCTTTGGCAACATAGAATTTCATTATGCATATGTGTGGTTTCAATAAAGTATCATTTGACACAAAAATAAGGAAAAAGAAATAAATCCAACAACAACTGAAAGGATTACTTACAGCTACATCTATCCAGTTTCCAGAGCTGATGGCTTCCTCCACAGAGGCTTCAACTTGATCCACAATTTCTTGACCAACACAAGCTGCTCTCAGAAATAAGAGTTGTGCAGACTTATATCTTTTTTTAATGTAGCCTGCTGGGTCAGGGATGCCAAGTCTATACAAAGCATCAAATTCTGTAAAACAGTTAGATGCCTGTTAAAACTTAGTTCCTTCATACACATACAAGATTTATGGGATGACTTTATTTTGAAAGCAGGAAATAAAGAATTACACGTATTTTTTATACAAGTAAATGAAGCCTTAAACTAATGTTGACCTAAAACTTAGTTCAGTACAAGCTGCATCCAAATGTTGTTAATAGAAGTGTGCAGATTAAATCACAGATGTGACTTTGATCTGAGTTTAGAAAATTTTTTTTTTTTATTCTTATACTATTAAATTTATATTTGCAGTCATATCTTTCCAAAGGATTAAAACACAGCACAAACAATATTTATAATACATACAATTTGTTTTCAACTCTTTAGCAGTTTATACTTAAGATGTGGGGAAAACAGTCAAAGACTGAGAGACACTCCATCAATCAAGCAGTATTACAGAAATACTTAATACCATTATTCTAAGTTATGGTGAACCTTTTCAATCACCAAGAACAGCTGCTACTTAGGGCCTAACCCTTTGGGACCATAAGGGGACATTCCTCTCTTTATTCAGACTCACGTTTTCCCACAGCTCGTGGTGTTTCAAAACACCATCATCCAGCATCACTCAGCTTGAAGTTGGACAGAATTGTCAGGATTCAAATCAGGACACTAGTGCTACTCACTCCAGTTCTACAAATATTATTTTGGAAAAAAAAAAAGATCTTTCTGAGCACTGCATGTTTGTACTATTAGCGGCCAAAGTTTGGTTGTAATCTGGACACCTGGCCTGCAACTCCAGCCATGATGAACTGAAAAGTCTAACGATGAACAGGCTAATCAATGTCTTCAGAGCAGTAATAAAAACAGCATTTGTAATTGTTTGTGAGAAATAGTTACTATTTAGCAGTATGGTCCCCTCTGCTGAAATACGGTTCATCGTGATAAAGTAACACACACCATTATGAGCAAGATGGTCTTTCAGCAAAGGAATATCAGCCACTGCATTGATTTCTACTTCTCCTTGTGAGGCTTCACTCTAAGCATAAGCTATATTAAGGTAAGACCAACTACCCACACTAGTTTTAGAAAGCTATTTTATCTGTAAGAATACAGGTTAATTACCTAAGTAACCATTCTGCTTGAAAAAGGAATCCACCCATTTGTTCTGTGTTCTGGAGTAGATATCTGGAACAAACACAGCCTTATCCTGTCTCCCACCAACCACGGTGCCTTTTAGACGACCAGAATTAACAAGTTCTTCTAGCAAAGCTACAAGAGGAAAATAAATGAAGAGATGTTTTCTAAGTTAGTATATCCATTCATCAAAAGATAGTAATTATTTTCCCTAGTTTGTTTCTTCTTTCTTCCCACCAATTAGTTTGTGCTTGTTCTAGTGAAACATTGCCAAGCTCTATCAATTATTTTTAAAGCTTATGAGATTTTCTTCACAAAAACTCTGGAAATCAGAAGATGTTTCCAAAGAGTGAGCAACAATGGCAGGATCAAAACGTTTTTTATTGAACATATACGTGGGCAGTTTTAGCTTTTAATTTAAAAAACACAGACACAGAAGAATCTTTCTATGGCCAGAAGAGTAAATTGTACTAGCATTTTATTAATAATTTCTCTTTGAATTCACTGCTTGCATGTTAACCAAAATGCAAAAAAAAAAGATCTGAACATAGAAATGACATGAAAAGTCATTACCTAAACTGTATGACACAGTTACCAATAATAACCTCTTGAGAATACACAAATACTGCTGACAAAGAACATATTGGTAACTGGGAGTACCAAAGTACTAGGCGCTTCTAATGACAAGTAATATTTTTTCAATGCATTTAAGTTGCATAGGAATACCTGATTTGTCTCCTATGTTTTGCTTCTGCCTTTTTGTAACACAAGAGATATATTTTAAAAAATCAGTGGCATCATTTGCTAACTCTGCTAATTTTCAGAGTTTTATCAGATGGCTTTTTTTAATACTCAGTTTATGTTCATTTCCATTTCATTAAAATACAAGTTTTGCTCTGGAACAAAACATTAAATGGCATCACACAGCAAGGCTTCTTCCTCATTAAATAGAAGGAGCCGTCAACGCTACAAGATGCTTAGTACAGCACACAGAGGTTTAGCTCACTTATGCAGGAAAGTTTACCTGAAAGCCCAGTTCCAGAAGAAACAGTGCATAGTAAATCATGATAGTTTTTGTCAGATATAACCATAGTGTAGATGAGCTTCTATAAGCTAGCAGCTATTGAATACAACTGCCACTAGCAAAGCTGAACAATACTTACACTGAAAAAAATGCAGCAGAAAGAGAAACTGATTTAAACAAGATACAGCTTTACGTAATTTAAGACAAGAGCCAGAAATTGTGTTCTGCCATTGTTCAGTTACATCAAATAAAATGGAACTTATAAGACCAATTCTGGAAATAAAATTAGTTTTTCATACTTCCTAATATTTTAGTTGCCCTAGAAATTAGAGTCAATGTACCTATTCCACTTAAGCAATTGTCCGAAAATACAGATTGGCTCTCTGTTTGCAATTTCAACGTCTTTTTATACAAAGTTTTAAGAAAAAAGAATTAAGACTTTCGGAGAGCTCCACAAAATTGTTTGAAAAATCTATAAATGAACCGGTCTTTAGGGAAAGAAGATGTCAGAAGAAATGAAGTGAAATGAAGATATCAATTAAATTCTGTATTTTACCAAGTGCCAGCTCTAAAACTCCAGGGCAGGAGGTGCTCTCAGAGATTTCACAGACCACTGCTACAAGTATGTCTAGACAGTATTTTGTTGTAAAACAACAGGATTTCTGTATAAATTCTCATTTACTTTTAAAGGTAACCAAGTAGTTTGTAGTGTCCTATTAGGTCTCTATCAGAGAGTGACAAAGACAGTAAGTGTCCCTCTATGTCAGTCCTACACCACTAACATAATGCTCAGAAATGAATAACATCTGTGATTTCATTATGCTTTGTAATTAGTATTTGAACCTTCAGAGGAATGAGATTTGTCTTTACAAACAAGATCTGAGTCTGCTAGTAGATAAAACTAGCACTGAGAGGTAAGAGAAACAATGGGAAGGATTCTACTGATTGATGAATGGAAAAGAAGATACTTGCCTTTACAAACAAACCATAAGTTTGTTTGTAAATGAAATTGAATATTGAAAGATGAAAGCAACAATGGGGAAAACCCATAAATCCCGTAAAAATTAAAAATTGGCTGGGGGGTTATACATTAAAAGAGGACTCTTAGGTCTTAGGCATTTGGAAGTCTGTACCTCTCAAGTACCTCAGCCAATGGGGGAAGAGAGAGGGAAATGAGGCCGAGAAATTAGGATAAAAAGAAGGCTGCGTCCTCCGAAAAACTGAGACCCCAGGGGAAATGCCCCATGGCCTCTCCCTTTATTCAAATAAAGTAAAAGGACTCCTCTGTCTCCTTTTTGGACATAAACCTCTGGTGTTCATGGATTAATTTGCCTAACAACCTGAAGAGTTTCTCATTTCTAAAACTACTTTTTATCATAACTTTACGGGAGCTTAAGATGAATAGCAGCACATCTATGTGAAAGAACCAAAGAATAATACACATCCTGTCTAAACCCAAGTATTAATTAAATAATAAGCTGTTTGTAAATGATACAAATATGAGATTGAACTTAGAGTTTTATTCTGCAAGACACATAAAACTGACAAAGACCACTTTTAAACATATTGCTAACAGCAACAGGGATAAAAAGCTAATAATGTCATTAAAAGGTATTTTTAAAGTTTCCAACATTTGTATAATTGAAATGGTATTTCAGCAAAGGGACACAATAAGATTTGGCTGTGAATAAAAAGATAAAAGGCTCTTTGAAACTTAGAAGCTGCAGAGGTAATGAAAGACAGTAAGAAAAACTAAAGAAAAAGATGAACGAATTCACTAAAAAAACTCAGAAGTACTTGAAGTACATATTGTGATGATCACAGGTAAGCGTCAGGAGAACATGAGAACTTCAATTCACATTAACACTGTATATCATCAAAGCATGATGATGCACTTGAAGGACTTATCTGAAATAGACTGTAACCAAATACTGAGATTTACTGGGTATTGAGATATTATTATGCAATTTCACAGATTTTCCCTTTAATCTATAAAAACCTGGATGGCATATAAAAGGAAAAAAAAAAAAAAAAGTGGAAATTTTAAATTGATGATGTGAAAGTAGAGTGTTTAAATGATTTTATTTAAGGATTTTAATTGTTATTGAATAAGCTTGTGGCAGAGAACAACAGGATAGGCAGAGAGATGCTACAGTGGAGCTGAAGTGAGCAATGCCCTGAAGGCAAAAAGACCCAATCGAAAGAAGCATTAAGGGATAGAAGAAGAGACAGAAAACCATTAAAGGATTTTAGAAGATCAGCATCACTTGGTCAGCCAGCATAGAAGACTAATGATGCTTGAAGCAGCATTTCGAGAGATAGGAGAGGGCACACAAAGTGACAAACACGTAGAGCCTAAAGATGTCAGCAGCTGAATAGAGAATCTTTATGCATTTCTATTTAGAAAAGGAACTGCGGAAAAGAAAAGTAAATGGTTTAAAGATACGTTTTATCTCTCAGCATATAAAGTCATTTAACTAAAAGTATAACAAAAGCTTAGCCTCCATTATCACAGAAAAAAGTCAGTAAATAAAATCCTGAGCAATTAATGCCATTTGGCTACATAAAGTCCGTCCCCTTTTGTGTGCTTCACTGATAAAACTGCCAATAGCTAAGAGCAAATAATGAAAGAGATGAATAAATAAGTACTGTACTTCTTGCATCATTCCACCCCCAGAGGCATCTTGTCAACAAATGTTTTCACTGTTTTGGATACAGAGAACATCCCTTCAGTTATGGACAGCACAGAGGGTTTAATACTTTCTACACTAAAGGGAAACACGTTATTCTGTTATTTCAGAACTAAGGCTATATACTAAAAACACTCTTTGAAAGCACAGTTTTAATAATGAAGAAGGGATTTCCTAACAAACACACAAAATATTTTGAATGAAACTCACAGTAAAGTAAATGTTCTTGAAATCCATACCGAGTGATCAAGTTACTTACAGGTGTAGGCCTTGGGGAAAAAAAGAAAAACAAAACAGTACAAATTATTGATAGGAAACTGACATGGAGAATCCAGAAATAGAAGAGCTTAGTACAGATAAACAGAACTATGTAGTATCTTAGCCTCAGGGTACACTGATGTTTAAAACAGCTTACAAGGTTTTAATTTTGAATTACTGTGAAGTGATAACACAAAAGCAATGATAATTATTGTAAGGAAATTTCTGTTTTGTTAAGTTTTCCTCTTCCTAAAAAGCGACACAAAAATCTATTGATTTAATAAGAAAAACTTATCACATGTAGCAACCACATCAATATGTAACTGACTAAGGAGTAGTGGAGTGACAAGAGGACAGATATTCTACAAAGTAACAAAAGAACTATAGATTAACGTTTTCTTCAGCCAAAACACTAAGGTATGTTGTATAGTGTATATTGTTATACTTCGGGTTTTTTTTTTTTTTTTTTTTCAAAAGAGCGTCCCCGTTTCTAACAAGTGAGTCTAACATAACTGAGAATTGGTCCCAGGAACTCAGCTACACTTAGGAGAATCCATCCACAGGTCTTTTTTTTTTTTTTTTTTTTTTTTTTTCCCTTTTTCAATCAGCAGTGAATCTGGCCCATAAAGACCTATGGCAAAAATATTTTAATATGTTGTTGCAGGCATTGTAATTTACCGAGTAATCGCAGTGAACAGCCCACGAATGCGTGCTCGATGGCGGGACACAAAGGCTTCTGTAAAAATCACCCCACGGTTTTCCTGGTCTAGTTGTCCATGAATAATCCTGCCCAAGCGCCTGGATAATGCCTGTAAATAGAAGAATTGAGCTTTTCTAAGCATGCCTTCTTCCATCAGATATATGGGTATCTAATGACAGAAAACTGCAGAAAACAGAAGGATGGTTTGCAGATGCATCATGAAAACTAAGAATTAACCTTAGTATTAATTTTGCACAACACAGGGACTTAAAGCCATGGGTACTGCAAAGAAAGAAGGTGGTCACAACCAATTCTGCATTTGCCAGGTTGGTGGCTTTCATCACCTGTATCAGGAAGTCTCCTGGAAGGTCGTATGTCTTGCAGAGTTCTGATATTGTCACCTGGCCAGTTTCCTGGAGTTTATCGTTTATTTCTTCTGCTAATTGATCCAGATAACTCCTTTTGTAAAAACAAGAAAAAGAAAACACATTAAGTGTGACATTTCAAAGTCAACCTCAAGATAACATACTGAATAACGGACCTCCTTTAATATACCTCTCTGCTACATCTTTGCAACAATAAACTGAAAGCTATTTTAAATTAATAAAGGAGAACAGTGTAAATGAAAATGTGGGTTTTTTTAAAGCCTGCTAAGCACATACCGTAGCAAGTATTAAGAGGGGATTTATCTACTTGTATGAAAATTTCAAGCAAGAGAAAGAGGGAAACATTATGTCAATAAAAACTGGAAAACAGCTTTAGTAAGCAAGACAAGTCTTGACTATTTCAAGAGAGCCAGGAACTTCAGATTCTTTGACAAGAACAGATCCTGAAGCTTAATCAATAAAAAGGACAACCCCATGAGAGTATTACTTTAGTGGAAGCCGCGAAATAACTAGCTCAAACATCTTAGGCTTGTGTGGTATAACAAGAGGTAGAACTTTTGTCAATAGCTGAGGCAGACAGCAAAACCAGAGAGCAAATGAGATCTAGCTGCTGTACACAAAGACATTGGGTAAGAAATGAAGCCTCTTAAATGCAGGACAGTGAACAGAGATGCTCAGTAGGGCCTTTACACCATGGATTCACTGGATGCTTTGCTGAGAGGCGCCTTACCTATCTAAAGTAGCACAGATCATCACCAAGCAGCTCTAAGATCAGCCAAGAGAAATATATTTCACAGCAACAAAGGGTGGACATTATTTTTAGTTTGTGTTTTAAAAAATAAATATGGTATGAATTATACATATTGCTCCTCAAGGTACTCACTCATTTATAAGCTGTCCCAGTACAAGCTGAATACCTTTTTCAGATTTAACAATGTCGTTAGCTCTGTTTTCAATGTGTAGAAGATCCACATTTATTACCTAAAAAAAACACCTCTTATCAGAACTTTAAATTGAAATTCATTCTCAAAATTTGAGATATTAATTACACATTCCAGTACCTTGAGGAAAGCTGCTTTTATTTTGTTATACTATTGCATATAAACACACTTAATCTACGTTTTGGAATAAAGTAGCTATGCTTTAGGGAAAAAAAACCCCTCTCTTTGCAACAGTTACAAGGTTTAAAGTGGCCTATATAATAAAAAAAATACCCAGAAAGCAGTAAGAGAAAAAAGGAAACTGGCTTTCAGAAAGGTTTTCTGTTTCCAAGTAATTTTGTTCAAGCCTGAAGGGAAAATTAGCCAGAGAGGAAGACTACTCCAGGACAAAGATTAGTGGAGACAAGAGAATAATGAAAGAAGAGAGAAGATTCAAAAGATTCAAAAATAATGAAAGAAGAGAGAAGCAAAGTTAATTATGCACACTCCTGCAATTTTAAATTTAAATGGATAACATATTTATTTTCTGTCTGCCCTCCTTAGTTTACAAAGAAAGAATTCATAAACAAAAACTCTACATATCAGTAGTGATTTCAGAAATCCTAGATTATCACTAAACAGAGAGGTTTCAATAAAGCAATAAATGGACTGAATAAGTAATCTGTAGTACCCTGACATGAGCTACCAGTTCTTAATAAAATTTGTTCTGTTTTAAAAAAGCAACTTATCTGGAGTATAGCTAATGAATTCCATATTCACACTATACATGACAAAGAAAATAAAGAAGTATGAAGCTTTTATTACTAAAGTTACCTGTTGTAAGTCGACAATGTTAACTCGACCTTCAAGAAAAGTTAAAACACACTTTTAGTACATGAAACATATTTGAACAGATTTAGAATATAGTACAGCTCATTGTGCACACAATATTTAATTGCTTTTTCTGCAGACCAATTAAACTAGTCCACGAGTACCCAGAGATTGCGAAAACTTTCTACCTTTGCGTGACATTACTAACTACAAACTAACAGCAAATTTTAATTCAGTCCAAGCTGTCCCACCGGTATCATAAACAATGGCAAAACTGAAATTGGCTACTCTGTATGGACATAATGAGAAGCTGATTTTTCTGAACATATGACGCTGTGAAATTCACCCTTAAGTATAACTCAAAGTACAATACACTGCCTGCTCATTAAAGCCATCGATAAAAAGCTGTCTGAACAGTACTTGCTTCCCTATATATCTAAGTAACATCTTCCAATACTGGTGGCTCTTCACATTGCCAAAATAAAAGACCTGTCGATGACAATTTACAAATATTATTATTACAAATGGTGTGAGAGGAGAATGACTTTGAAGTTCCAAGACAAGGCCAAACACCTTGGCCAGGTACTAAACTATATCAAAATGCCAAATTTCCTTTAAAAGGATTTTTATACAATTTTTATGCCAGAAATTCCACATGGGTGAAAATAAACCAAAAAACATATCTTGATATGCTTATCTTAAAAGCTTGACACAGATCTGAAGTGAAAATAAAAGAGCAGTAGGTGAATTAACGTGTAGATGAAGCAAACTGACTTTTTCTGAAAGATTAAGGGTACTGAAAACTTTGAAATTCTTTCTGTAGCCTCCAATTTAACTTCCAAATCCAAAGGAAGAAGGAAAATGCCACACTTACCACCACAAACCTGAAGCTCATCGCGGATCTCCTTACTAATCTGTGCTGGAGTGACATACTCCTTGCCATCAAGTGTGTGCACTACTTCTAGCTGCTTTTCAGTGATCAGCTTTGTGACAATTTCTATACAGTTCCGTTCTGACAATCTATCAAAAGCAGAAGGAGTCAGCAGTTACTCTAAGGAAGTACTTGCTAAAACGACCTTTAAATTGACGTTTCAAACATACTAAACACAGGAAGTACAATGAAGACTGCTTGCAGTTTTTTGCAAATATACTTTTTCGGACAAAAAAATGAATGTCTGTATCCTGCTTATCACCCACCAAATCATCCATATGGCTTCACTTAGGCGGGTCATCTCTTCAAAACTTTCACCCGCCTCCTGAACAGCTATCAGCCCTGTCAGCTCTGAGAATGCACCTGCTGGTGAACTTAGGAACAACACTAATTAGATAATTCGTGTCTATAACACTACCGTGAGCTTTTTTTTAAAAAAAAACTTTTGCGCATTTCGAATTCGTTTTGCTTTAACAAAAACAAGTTCTGGGCACCGACCTCAACCGGTCAAGCAGACAGAAGGAAGAAACCGAGCAGTGGAGCCGTGACGATTTTGAGCTACTCGAACTTAGCTGTGACTACACACTCAGCCGCCTCCGCGGGCCTGCCCGGGCTCTGGGGTCCCAGAAGGGCCCGCGGGACTCCCGGCAGTGACACACGGAAGGCAGAGGGGCCGTGCCTGGCCGGACCCTGCCGAGTGCCCGGACCGGGGGCCGCGGGGGAAGGGGAGCCGCAGGCGGGCTCGGCGGCGGTGCCGGCGCCTCCCTGCTCACCTGTGGGCCACCTCGGCGAACTGCGCCCGCTGAAAATCGGCCGCCAGCCGCCGGATCTCATCCCAGGCCGCCGCCATCGCGCCGCGACACGTCAGCCCCGGCCGGGCGGCGGCGAGCAGCGAGCGGGGCCGGCCTCCGCCCGCAGCGCCGCCCCGCGGCACGGAGGGGCCCCTGCGCGGGCTCCGTCATTGAAAACGGACGGAACAAAAGCTAGCCACGGAAAAAGGGACAAAAAGCGATTTCCGCAGTCGGGGCTGGCTCCGGCAGCTGCATCCCGGCGGGGCGGGCACGGGAGCAGCTCTCCAGTGCTGCCCGCAGTCGGGCGAGCGCTGTCGCAGCTGGGCCTGGGCAGCGAGCCCCGCTTTCAGCGTGAACCGCGCTAGGAGCCGCCGCTACCGAAACCTGAAATTAATTTAGACCACGAGTTGGGTATGAGGTCAATAGCGCCGCCACGTAACGCGACCGCTGTTACGCAGCGAGGGGCAAACTGAATTTATTTAGCTGTCAGGGCGGAGGTGATCTCCACAGATTAAAGGCCTTTTGGAGCTGAGTCGCCTGTGGCAGTGGCAGGGAGCGCTGCACAGGGAGCGCAGCCACCCGTGCTTGGCACCTCCCAGGCGTGACAGCAGCGGGACGCTGCGAGCTGCTGCCGAGGCTCTGTCCTTGCCCGTGCAGAATTCTTACTGCTTCCTGCGTAGCCGCTGCTTTCACTGACCCTGACAGCCGCTCTGTGACTCTGCCTTCCAAAAGACACACGAAAATGTCTCTGGCAGGGTTCATGTCGTGCTGCGTGCAGGTTAAGTTTGCAAAAACTTTGCAACTGGCATAGTAAGTTGTAACAGCATTTATAGTGGGAAAAGTACGCGGCTTCAGTTTTACTGGTCGTTCTCTTTGAGATTAAAAAAAAAAAAAAATAGGGGCAGGATTCGTTTTGTTTGTGCATCTGATGTTTGCTGTTGAGGACTGGTCTTGGAGTCTTTGCAGTCAGCGAGACAGGCTCCTCAAAGTGTCCCTCTGCCAAAAAACATGGATCCTAAACGGAGTTCACTAATTACAGCAGGGAGGTGTCTGCGTTTCTCTGCAGGCAAAGAAGGACAGCAAGGGAGATTGCTTAGCCAGGTCCTTGGTTTAGGCATATTTCTGTGAAGGAGTAGTGTAGTGGAAGACTAGGGAAAAAATGTCATAGCAACTTTGGGGGCAGTTTTTATGAAGATTATATAGTAATAAACTACCATAGGGGACATGATGAAAAAGAACTTGGGACTCACAGCTAAATTCCTCCTACCTAATCTTAAATGTATTTGAAGTCCTTTAATTATTTGTATACTCTACCATGCAATAGAGAATCCCTTTCAGCTAAAATCTGAATCACCAGACTGGCCAAGTTGGGCATCGTAGTTTAGATCCCAAAGTGATGTATAGTGGCTGGGACCTTCACTTGTCTGTGGATGACTTCAGTTCAAGACAGTTCCAAGATTTTTAGAAATAGTCATCTGTAAATAGAAAAGGACTATTGTGGTGGTTTTTTTTTTTTTTTTTTTTTTTTTTTTTTTTTTTTTTTTTTTTTTTTTTTTTTTAATTAAGCTTAGAATTATGTTCCACCAGCATGCAAAGTAGGAGCTGATGAATCATGCCCAACAGTTATGAGCATTTGATATTTCTAAATTGCAGGTTCTGAGTCCTTTTCTTTCAATGTATGTACACATGCACAACAGATGCATTAATATTTTCTATACCTAATTGCTATTCAAGTAGCAATTTATTTTATTTTTTCTGTAGAAATCATTTTTCTTTAGAGAGCTTTTAAGTTAAATCTTGTTTTAAAAATAGGGTAACATTCATTTTACTATACTTGCACAAACCTCTTGCAGTTAACTGAGCTCTAATGTTGTTAGCATCTATTTTATGCATGTGTATGATACTGAAAAATGAAGTTGATACCATTTATTTTTCTGCAGTCCTTCTGAGTTCACTGATTCCAGAGCTATCACAGTAGCAGAAATGTTTTTGTTTCATTGTTGTGGGTATATAAAATAACTGTGAAGGTTTTTGTAGCTATAATGACAGCAGAAGTTTAAATAAACTTTTACATAATTATTATAATATGGATTGATGGCTATATTCCATTGACACAAAGCAAATAATTTCTTACAAAAGGCATGCACAGGATTGCACTGATTCACTCCAGGAATATCAATTACCCTCTCTTAATCAGCGACAATAAAAGCAAATGATGAGGTTCTAACTCCTGTCAAAATGAATCAATGCTGTCTTTATGACATAAAGTAAGTTATGAAGGTTTGTATTCTAGCATTCATGTTATAATATAATAGATATAAAGTGTGGGGTTTTTTTTTTTACTACATAAGGTATTTTTAGGAGTATATAGAAAATACTTAGAAATAGTAATGCAAAATAGAGAAGAAAAAAGTTTCTAAGAGGTGTGGTTTATCACAAAACTTTTTCCTTGGCATAAAAAATGAATTGAACGAATTCTGATATGCACAGTATACTTTCCTTTCCCTCAGAAAGAGCAGTGTCACACCTTGTAATGGAATCTTATCTGATATATACATGGGAATTGTGTGCAGTCTTGTGTTTTTGATTCGGGGAATTAAGACAAAGACAGTAAATAGCAGTGTAACCACTGGTTTGATGAAAAAAATAGAAATTATGCAGGTAGAAATCAATAAATAATTGTGTAATGGGATGTCTGAAAATGGTTTGTAAACTGAATGAAATGCAGTATAAATTAGAATTTTTAAAAATTATTCTTTCCTTCCACATATGTCATGATATTATCTTCATAACTTGCTGGACATATTTTCCTACCAAACAGGTGAGTTTGTAAATGTGAATTGTTTAGCTATCATGTTTTGCTTGTTAATGTGTTTACTTTGATTTTAGCAATGAAAAATGTTGCTGCTCATCTCATTTCTCTTTTATTGTGCTGGTATACAAAATATTAGTAACAATTTTGATGTGGTGATTCATAAGGATTATTCTGATGAAGAAACATGTGCCTAAGGTTCATTTATCAGAGAGAGCTGGCAGGATAAAACACCAGCTTTTTTAAAACAGTAACTGCTATTGGACTTTCATTAGAAGAAGGGTTTTCACCCTGGCTGTTTGTGTCATGAGTAGCATTGGCTTTTTTCATTTCCACAGTCCCTTTTTAATGCACAGTTATAAATAGAAGAAAGTTTTGCTTTTCACTGCACTCTTTTCTCTTTTCCTGTCATTTGCACTGTGGCTGTGCTAATGGGAGGGTGCTTAGCTCAACCTCAGGCAGCCTTTTCTGCATAATTGGTTCAGTTAGGAAACAATGCACTTTCAATTAATTGGTGTGATTACCTGCCTAACAGTGGGTAGGGGAAATCTGGTACTCATTTGGTTCTTTCTTTGCAGTGAATATTTATATCAATAACAAAATCTTCCCTGAGTAAAATATTTCTAGAGATACAGGGTATTAAACAGCATGTGTATGTGGAAAATCTCACAAGTAAGAGTACTAAATGCATCAGCAGCAGCCTAATTCATACACTTTATTATCGTGGTTCAGACATGTACTCATAAAATTATATTCATATAAGTACCATGGGTTTTTTACTATTTTAAGTAGCTTTTTCTGTTAATATATGTATAGAGCTAATGAATTTTTCTAAGCTTTGAAGTACTGAGTTCAGTTTATTTCCATGTTTGGGAAGGTAGTTCTCTCTATTTGAATCAGAAGACTAAATGTACTGAAGTGTTCAAATGAGAAAATTACCACATTGTGTTTGACAAAACTACCTTTGATCTTTTCTGAGGAATGGTTAAACCTAATATGCAGAATTTAGAGTAACCATTTGTTTGACCTGATCTGTGAACATAATTCAAGGGAAGAGACATGTATTCTTGCAGTTTTCAGCCATATGTCCAGCTAAAAATAAAATGTTTGTAGAACAAATTGAAAAAAAAACCCAAAAGCCACTGTAAATGCCCACATTTAATCATTCAGCTGTATATTTTGATTAATGCTAAATAGAGGATCAATTGTCAGTAATAGTATAACATGTCATAGTAAGACACTGCAAGCATTACACATATCTTCCTCTGATATACTGAGCTATCATGGAACAAAGCACTGAAGTAGTATATAAAATTTTTATTCATAGTGTGCTAGAAGCCCTTGTGAAGTATTGCAATCAATACAAAATATATGTTACATAAATAAACAAGCATTTATACTATCAAAGGCAACAGAGAAAATTTTAAGGAGTCTGTTGACAGAAGCTCTCAAAATCCAATGGCAAGCAAATACTTAAGTAGCACTTAAAAGCAGAGAATTAAAATAAAAGCCCTTAAAGATAGAAGTACAGATTTATTGTTAATATAATTTAAAAATGCATTGTGGACAAATATGCAAATAAAAAGAAAACAAACTTTTTTTTTATCCCCAGAGTGCTTTTTTTCCCAGTGATATATTTTCAAATACCTTTATACGATGCTTCCTTTGTATGAGAATTATGTTGTAGTTGAGCTGTCACTAATTTCATCCTAAAGCAGGAAACAGAGATTTTGCATATTCTTGACAGGCACTGAAACATCAGCAGAAGTGCCAGCTCAGAGCACAGTGTGGATTCAGGTACTAAAGGTGCTAGAAATCCATTGCCATAAAATGGGAGAGAACTTAATAAAAGCGTAGAATTCTGTATTTCACACAGGAGGGGGAATTTTAATGGAAAGGAAGGAACCAGGTTTCAAGCCTACCTGTCTCCCTGTCATGTCTTGACCTCTGAAATTGCCCCTTTGAACCATGTAGTTTCCATCCCTTTACAGGAGAGGTGGCTTTTGACTGCAGTTTCTCTCACTCTCCCATCCTCCTTGGGATGTTTTCAGCCCTGAATGGGAATAGAAACTTCAGATCGCTGCTTTGCCTTTGCTCGTATCTCTTCACAGGAGCCTAGGTGTTCCTCATTTCAAAGTACAAGTAGTAACTATGGTTTTCCCTCATGTTCTCTTCCATCTGGAAAGCTGTTTTGGAATCAGTCTATCTAGATGATTTAATCTAATTTCCGGATTGACCTAATGAGCATTAGGTGGTGTCACTGTTCAGTTGAATTAGTCCCTGGAATGAGTGTGACCTAAAAATGTATAATATTTGTGAGAAGGATTACTATGACGCAAGGATGGTTGGGTTCAGATATTTCTGGTAAAGATGGGAGTGTTAATGCCCTGATGAAAAACAGTGCTCATCAGTATCATGTACAATTCTAACTGTCCAAGTTAAAAAGAAAAAAGAAGCCCTGTGAGATGTGTAGGTACAGTTTATGACAATGGAATGGAGGGTCTGTTTTACACAAAGGATCTTTGCTTTTAAAACCCTGAATTATGATTGAATCTTTTATCAGAAGGTAAAAAACTGATCTTCAGGGAAAAGCTATAATTAAGCTAGGGACAAATTTGGCACAACAGAACAATGAGGTTCTGTAACTACTTCGAGATGTGAATTATGAGGCAAACAACTGAACTGGGTTTCAGCTGGAATTTTCTAAGGAGATGAAACTCGGTTGCCTAAAATATCCAGGGTGTGGATCACTGTAGGAGATCTTCCCTGTGTGGTAACCTGCTAGGTTGCAGTAGCCCAAATGCTCCTGATCGTGTGTTCTTGCATACTATGCTAATCCGTCTCCTCACTGCTCTTACCAAAATTTATTTACATTGTTAAGTGAAATAAACAATCCCATGCTTTGGCTTTTCTTTTGTGAACTGAACAATAACATTACTTGAAAAAGTTAATTTTAACATCTTTCTAGAAAATCAATTAAACAGACTCAAAGAAGAAGTAGAAGTATGTTTCAGAGAAAAACTTCCAAGAATGATTTTTATTTTTTTTTCTGTTTGTTTCAACTTAGAGCAGCACCAAACCTCTAAATTATAGGCATGCTCAAGCAGAACAACTCTATTTTAGCTCAACATATTAATTCATTCAGTTCTATGTTGTTTTGTTTGAGGGTGCATTTGTGTTACACACACTGCAAACAGATCTTTTAGATGGATCTTTATGAAATGCCAATGCACACTGAGAAGCGAATTCATCCATCTACTAGAAACAACATAGCTTTAAAAAAAAAAAAAAAAGATTCAAACCTTCTGCTAAATCTGCATCTGCAAATATTAGGTTTGAGGAAAAAAAGAATCTTCCTGTGAACCTGCAAAAATTGAGTAGAATAATCTTCCTAAGTGCTCCAATGATAACTACTGAAAAGAAGTCAGATATTTAGGGGAAAAATATGCCTTAGATTTTGGTGTTCTGCACAATGTATTTCTTATTGCATTGCTTTTTTTCAGGACTGATGTAAATGTTAAATCTCAGAAAATTAGTTTGTAGAGATCTTCCTCTTCTGTTTTCTCCACATGGCACATTGTCTCAATATTTTGGATAAGTAATTCACTCTTTCCCTACAGAAGTCACCATCTTTTAGTGTCAGTCTAATGGAAGGGCACAGAGAAACTGCTGCTGGTGAGTAATAGGAGAATTAAAAGCCAAAAAGAAAAAGGAGGAAAAAAATAATAATAATGAATTCATGTTACTAATCCCTTCACTGTGATGTCAAGAGGGATGTGCTGTCAAGAATAGTAGATTGTACAACTGAGATACAATCTACAATTTAAAAAAACAATCTGTTTAACTCTGTTTCTGAGGTTGGATTTTTAAGTTTAATTTCCAATAGTGAAAAAGCTTTTATATCAGTTTGCCACCTAGGAACTTTTCATGGAAATTTTGTTTTCTTACAGAAGTTAATAAATTGCTAGGGTGCAAAGAGTGCTTGACATATAAAAATGTGTCATGGTTTCACTGGTCTTCATCTGCTATGTCTTGTCTTGTTATTAGACTGCAGGTTCCTAGGGCAGAAATTTGACCTTTCGTTGGCTATAGATATATATCACATAATAAAATGGAGGTTCAGTTTGGGAAGAATATCTAAACGTCTGCGACAGTACAAAGTAGCAAAACAATGTTCCTCAGTTTTTAGGATGGGTTTTAGAGATTTTCATTGTTAGATTGTTGTCTAAGGAAGAGCCAGCAATTACATTGATATAATTATGTATACATATATATATATAATATCAATGGCCCATATATATATATATATATATATATATATATATATAGTGTAGGGCTTTTTTTTTTTTAGCATCTAGTCAATATAGTCACTGAAGCCCAGAGGAAGCTTCAGGTGACCAGACATGAGAGGAGATTGTACAGATATTGAGTACTCTTTGAGATATTGAGAGCTACCCTGCTGGCCTCTAGCCACCACTCCAGAAGGACACTGGTGTTCCCCAAGTCCTGTGTCATATTTGGGAATCATGAGTTTTGAATAGCTTATGACATCAGAAATAATATTAGGTGTCTACTGAAGGGCAAGGAAATCAAGCTGTCAATATCTACTCAGTAAGATGATGCTTTCTAGGCTCCTTAGATTATGCTGGGTAGATCTTTATTAGTTGCAATGAGACCCTAAGTAAGTAGCCACGTACCTTTGGGAAGGATTCAGCTGCATATATGTAGATCTCCAGTGTCATTTAGGTTTTGTGGGATATTTCTTCTGCTCTCTCACAGCCGCTGTAGAAATATGTGTCTTCCTCAAGGATCGTGTCATGTTTACGAGCCCTATGCAGGTGGTTTGAATAGCTGAAAGAATTTTATATGCATTGGATGTCTGTACTTACTCTCCAGCTTTCTTAACCTCATGTGGAATCCCAGCCATTATTTTCAGCTTACACACAGAAGAAAATATTTCCTAGGATAGCCCCAAAATACTGTGATCAGAAGTGGAATTTCCAATTCCTGAAGAGCCAAAAAAAGACTTGGGGGGACAGGGCGTGGTGATGAACCTTTTAACAGAAAGGCTATCACCAGTTAATTGACCATGAGTTTACAACTTTGGTCTGAGGTATTAATGAACCAACTGCCTCATTATTTCTGTAGCACCTCTGTGCTCTTTTCTTTTGTGATGTGCTTATTCCCTTTCTCATGAGAAATACTTACAGTATCAGTACTTTTTGCATTTGCTGAATAAGAAAACTGGACAATTACCATGTCCAATATTGTGTGTGCAGAATTCCAAGCACAATGATACTAAAATGAATAGTAAAATTTAAATAGTAAAACCACAAATAATTTGGGCCCTTTAAATGTCAGGTTCCTGCTTAGTTTCATTTTTCTAACTACTGTAGCCTTGTCAACAGCTCCTCTCCTTGGAAATTTCATTTTGTTCATTTCAGACAGGATATTTGAGAAGTCTATTAGCAGAATTCTGAGAAGTCATGGATCTTTTTTACTGAAGGCTCATATATATAGGGTAGTGCTTTATCGTGTCTATTGATATTAGTAACTGCATGCTATATAATGACTGTGTTTTAAGTTCTGAAATATTTGCACTTGGAATCTGCCTGTCATTATGAAGCCTGTTTTTCTAGGTGTTTTTGGACATATATTCCCAATGAAACTGCCTATATATTTATCTGATGGCAGAGTTCAGAAAATAGTTGTTTTATGCATCCTTAATCCTATCTGATTTATAATCTTGGAAAATGTTTAAGTTCAAACACTGTGTTTTGAGTCAGTGGAATTAAGTGTCTGCACGGAGTGGTTCATCTTGTCTAAAACACCAGATTTAGGGTTAGATGAATTATCCACTGGAGGTGCCTCATTCATTCTCTGTACATATAGGGCTTAAGTTTACTTATTATAAGGTAATCAACTTTGAGTTGACTGAAGTTGATGATATTAATCTTCTCTTTGGTAATGGGAATGTGGGATGCCGTAAATGTGCCAACAAGCTCTTGAGCTTTTCATTGAATCTGCACCAACACTGAACACTCAGATTTAGCTTACAGATGGTAGATGTTTCTACTGGTCTTTTGGTGTTGCCTTCAAAACAGTATCACAGGAAATTGTTCGAGTTTGTCCGTTCCTCAGCCATGAGAATCCATAACAAAGCTGCTTAAAATAGCTTAAATGCATTTTGGACAGTGAAAATATGTGATGCATTTAATTATTCAGCACTCACTGAGACTGTCACCCCAGATAAAATTTAGAAATGCCTATTTAATTGGTAACCAATATCTAGTTATGGTTTTACTTGAGTTTGCTGTGAGGTTGGCATCGGCAGAGTGAGCATGTGGCACCAATGGTGTTATGTTACACACATGTTACACATGTGAGCTGTGGCCATGAGGTTTTGGGGGGGCATATTTAGTTTTAAAAGAAGGAACCTGCTGGGAAAAGTCATCTCCCACAAGACTGGGAGATGCCTGCACCTGGCTCCTGTTTGCTTTTTAATTGGCATTTCAGGAGAGCAGTGACCTGGAGTGCTGTAGGCAAGAGCCACAAACAGAGACCTGCCACTTAACTTCCTTGACAAATGGGTGAGCAATAGTTGTCTGTAATGTTCAGCAGAACCTGAACTTGACTCCAAAATGATGAGTTTTAATTTTCTGTCTGTATTTTTAAATTTATTTTTTATTAAAAGAATTTTTTTTTTCCAGTTCTTTATTTGCCTTCTTGTTTGACAGCTTTTTTGGTTCACTCCTTATGAGTTCTCAATAGCTACGAGGGTTGAAGCTATGGAGGTTGATATTCTATCAAGAATAGAAAATGAAAGTAATGGAATTAAAGTCTGAGTAATATGCCAGTTTTCATAATTCATCATTTCATAAAGGAGTGTCTCCCATGGGAGGGACCCCACCCTGGAACAGGGAAGGAATGTGAGGAATTCCTCCTGAGGAGGAAGGAGCAGCAGAGACAACCTATGATGAACTGACCACAGTTCCATCTCCTGTCCTCCCTAGCTGCTGGGGGGCATAGGAGAAAGAGAATTTGGGATTAAAGATAAGCCCAAGAAAAAGGGTTGCATAAATGGAAAAGGTGTTTCAAGATTTGTCTTTATTTCTCATTATCCTACTCTGATTTCTTTGGTAATAAATGAAACAAATTTCCCCAAGTCAAGCCTGTTTTGCCCATGCTGGTAATTTTTTGAGTGATCCCTGTTCTTCTCTTGACTTATGGGCTTTTTGTTAAATAAATTTTCCTGTCCAGCTGCGGAGCAGGGTTACAGAGAGGCTCAGTGGGCACCCAGCATCCAGCCAGGGTCAATCCACCATAATATGGAGAAAAAATCATCTTGTGGGAATGGAGTTTTAAAAAATGGAGAAAAAGTGACGCGGACTTTACAGAAACTTAATTGTGTAGTCAGAATCTGATATTTTAATCCAAGTGCTGTATAATGAACTCAAATCTATTCCCAGTCTCAGAAATTGGCAACTTCTCGTACTCTCCTTGCAACAAATTTCATCCAGGGAAATCAGGGGCCTAGACCTTTCTTAAAGCCATCATTCTAGTTCCATATAGTAAAAAACCTCATGGCATGAAGTGCGAAATACCTAATGAAAGAAAATACGTGTGCCAATGGATTAAATATGCTTTTACGAACCTCTGATTATTCTGCAATAGGCTATGTGGTGTGTGGGTTTCATGACAAAGATACAGCTTGCAGGTAGCTGAGGCAATAACTTTTAAAGGACTGGAAAGCAGAGTGCACAGAGATCAAAGTAATGTTTATAACCATTGAGCCGATAACATCTAGAATGATTTACAAGTAAGTATCATGATTTCACTCCTGGATTTTTCACAGAAGAAATCTGTAAAATAAGTGCCAATGAATTTGGGTAGCTTAGCTTAGCACTGATAATACAGCCTTTTGTTCCCAAACATTTCAGAAACTCTAAGATCTGTCTTATAGAAAATAAATTCACAGTAGTGAAGACTGATTGAAAGTAGAAGAAAATTGACAAGTAACTTATGCATTTATAAGTTAATTCTGACATCAAAATAATTACCCACTTAAACATGTTTCTTTTCTGTAACATCTGCAGATTGGAGTCAGAGCTTGGATTCTCACATTCCATGAATCTAAATTGCATTGCTTATTTATATAAAATGCAAGACCCCTGAAGTAGTGAACCTATTCCCTTCTGGGATTTTGTTTGCTGTTTTTAATTTTATTATGTTCTCCATGGCTAACCAGCTGCCTTAGAATTTCTGACTCCAGAGGTGAGCAGAATAAATGCCAAATCAAACTGACTGACATTGTAGAAGAGGAATCAAAGGGAAATCTGAAACCACAGATGCTGAGCAAAATGATACATGAATACAATGGAAAGGGTCACATTCCCAGAGAACAGATCTTTTAAAATGCAAGACCTGTCATAGAAATTCCTTTGAATCAAAAGTCAGAATTTGTAATTCTTGCAAGTCTTTTGCCTGTGCTTCCCAGCAGGACTGAATTGGTATGGATCATGCAGTCTACCGTTAGCCAAGAGATGCAAGTGCTGTTTGTTCCCTGTTTGTACTGCATTGTCAGCAGTAGTAAAGCTGTAAGTGTTGAAGAGGCACAGCTGGCCTAGAGCAGAAAGTTGGTCATCCTTTTTATATATACTTCTGTTCTTGGCAGGGTGCTTACTGGGAATTTTTTACTGATCATCTCAGTTCTCCTTATGGCAAGCCCAGAAGGCACTAACATTGTTCTGTTCTTCAGCTCTCAGTTGAATAAAAAATTGAAACAGATATTAATATAAGGAAAGAATAAATGTGCTAAAATATTGGAATCTTTGCAAGTAGCTGATATGTCAGGTAAAGAGCAATTAAAATGCTTTAATAAGGACACGCTAAGGAAACAGTCCTTTATTTATGGAGCTAGGTTGCATGTGAACATGTGTCTGCATTAAGCACAGTCTTATGGGTGTCGGCTTACTGGGGACTAATGGCTCAGTAAACCCAGAGTAGTATTTGCCTCTGCTTTTCCAGCCATTTGGGCAGTGAAGTCCTTCCTTTGAGGGTAGGGTGGAGGAGTGTGTGTCCATGAACTGTGTGAAATGTCCTCGCTCCGTAACGAATTGTCTTCCCAAAGAAAACACAGTAACGTTTTCATTTGTGTGCCTGAAATCCTGCTGGGATTGCCTTCCTATCCCTTGAAAAATGCTCTCTGCCTCACTCTGTTAGCTGAAAGTCAGATGCCTTTCATCTTCATTGAATCAAGGGTAGGTTGCAAAGGATGACTGCTGAAAAACCCCAGCCGTGCAAACACCTCGCCGTGGCTGTTGGTTTAGTAGATTTCAGCTGCTGGTGAGAAGTACGAGAACACCAGTGGCTTTTAACCACCCAGGGAATTATAGATCAAAACTGTTACCTAGACTAGCACTAAAAAACGAGGTGGTGAAATAAATATGAGCCGTTTGACATTGCAATGATCTTGTTATACTGCCACATGGAATACAGCAGCTCTGGCATTACTCAGTGGAAGCAGACGAGTGTTACTGAGAACACAGACCTGATACTCTTTTCTCTCGTCCTGTAAGATGAAGGGAAATTAATATTTCTTCCAATATGCAGTCTTGGAAATACTTCCTATTTTCTCTAAACAAGGAAGCAAAAAACCCAGCCCCCTAAAGACCGCCTAAAACCCTCACCTAAAACTTGAATGTATTCCAATTTAAAGCATTAAAACTTCTCTGTGTTGTGAGAATAATTTATTATGGCTGATGAGTGCTGGCATTTAATTCTCCCAAGCACCTACCTTTTGGATTATACATGTTGATGCTATACCTGTCTGAATCCCACCATATTTGTACTTCCCTGTTTATTAGTTTTAACTCTGGAGAAAAAGACTGTTATAAATAGTATTACAATATAAATTAAAACCTTAGGGAATATGGGTTTTTGGGGCTGATGAGAAAATAAAGTGAATATGGGCTCCACTGACATTTTTCCCTCATGGTATAGCAATGTTAAGCCAGACAGCTTAGCTGAAATTGAACGGAAGACTCACACAGGCCATTTAAGGCATTCTTTTTCAATCTGCTGGTTGCTTGAATTGTCCTGAACTCATTAAACGCTGTTGCGGTGCCTTAAGCGTGATCTCCACGCTCGCCCGGGCTAGCTCAGGCACCGTGGTGTGGAAAGGTATGGACAGCTGCTGTGCCAGCTCATCCGATCCTGTGGGGTCTTGGCTCCACGCGACCTCGGCAGTAGGCACAGGTGGTGCAGGCAGCGATGGTGGAGATAGAGAGGTGCACTCTGCTGAGCGAGTCACAAGAGTTTATTGGAGCCCCAGCATGGGACCCCCTGACCTCCAGGTAACTGCCCAGGCAGAGCCCCCCAGGCTGCTTGCCAGCAGCTTTTATTTGGGGGTGGAACAAGGAGAAGAGGCAGTGGGTGAGCAAATCAGAAATCACCCGGGAGGGGTCACACTCGTGAATGGTATTTTCATAAACCAAACATAACTGATGGGGAGGGACCCCCTCTGGATCTGACCTATCTCTCAATGCCCTTGGAAGAACTTTCTAGCTCCAGGGGAAGGCCCTGAGATGACAGGCAGATCCCAGAGGAGGAGGAGTGGGGGATTGACACATAATGGTTGGAGGGGAGAAAAACAGGGAAAGGCCATTGGGGGGAACAAACCGGGGTACATAGAACGAACCACAAATTAACAGCACATACAATAAAACCAAAACCAAATCCCACACCACTACAGGCCACCCTACACATCAGATACTTAGTCTTGCTCCTGATCTGTAGGTTTCTGATGTCCTTCTCCTGGAGGGTTTCTGTGGGTGACCAGTAGGAAGCAGAGAGGTTTAGAGAGGGGTTAGGAAGTTGGGCAGAATGGAGGATCTTCAGGTCAGGTTTCAATTTCAGATGTAAGGAAAATACCTTCTGAAGGGAATATTTTCAGTGATATTGTCTGGTCTAATAACCTTTTATTTAACTAAGACCTGTTTTGCTTATGACCTTTGACAATTGTATCTAATGTACCTCTAACATCACAATCTGTGTGATCCTGGAAAATGGCATAAAGGTGGGTGCTTTTCAGAACATACTTATAACTTTAAAATTAATTTCCCCTATGGGGAGTGATTTTCAGGATAACTTAATCTCAGGTCACTGCAACTTGTCAGCAATCCGTCTTCCTATTCTCTCATTTGCTGAAGTAATCAGATATGTCTGTAGGATATTGTCAGCTCCTTTCTGATGCAGTTAGTGATACTTCATCATGTGAGTCTGCTGTGAGGTTTTGGAATTCTTTCTCACTTTCTCTTGTTCTTGTTCTCAGTTGGTTTGCCATTTCTCTATCTATACTCTAAATTCCAGCATGTTTTTTACGGTTTTTTCCCCCCATACATTTGAAAGAATTAAATTTAATTCCATCAAATAAAAGATTAACAAGAAACCAGGTGATGAGTCCAGGCTAAGCAATTGCATATTTTTGTGCTGTTCTTGTAGAAATGAGGTTTTCTCATAGTAGTGCATTTAATTCTATGGGTTGGTAATAGCTGTCCAGAATAATGGAACTAAGAGGCACCAGATCTTCACTATGCTAAAAGATATAAATAAAATAGTAACTAGTGAATAGAAATGAGTGAGTGGAATGAATGGGCAGAATTTGTCATATTTCCTTTTAAATTCATCTGGTCTGGAATACAGTTTTCCTTCCCTTGCAGAGGAGAAAGTTGGCCTGAATATTATGGCAGATGCAACAAAATTGCCGATACACTGCCCCATTTGGCAAAATTATAAGTAGTGCGTTGCCTCTGAGTCATTTCCATGCTGTTTGTGCCAGTGCACAGCAGTGTATGCAAACGGGGTTTCCAGTACAGTGCAAACTGATGCAGACTGGTTCTGTAGGTTGGAATAAAATCTGAGCAAGTGCAATCCACTGCCAGATCATAACACTAACAGACCAGACGTCTATCTAATAATAGACATCACAAACCACCACAATGATAGATAAGGAGAAAAGGTATCTCTTCCCAGTAAGGAAAGACGGGGCAAAATTTACAAGAGTGTGTAGTGACAGGACAAGGGAGAATGGCTTCAAACCAAAAGAGGGTAGGTTTAGATTAATTATTGGGAAAAAATTCTTTACTGAGAAGGTGATGAGGTGCTGGAACAGGTTGCCTAGGGAAGTTGTCCATCCCTGGAGGTGTTCAAGGCTGGGTTGGATGGGGTTCTGAGTAACATGGCCTATTTGAAGATGTCCCTGCCCATGGCAGGCAGGGTTGTAAGTAGATGATCTTCCAAATCCTCTTCCAACCCAAACCATTCTATGATTCTGTGATTCTATGATATTGTATGGGACTGAATAGATTTATTGACAGCATGCTTGTAAAACACCTTAGGACCTTACTCTCTTGCCTATCCTAAGTGATTATTTTTTGTTTCAGTAACAATGTCCTTAGAGGGAGCCTGTGAAAATAAGCTGCTTTGTCTTGTTTTCACCTTTGCCATTCAGCATTCTTATTTTTTTGCAGGAGGATATGAGCACTTAAACCATAGTTAACAAACAGTATTTGATTAAACCGGCATCCTATTCAGAATCAGTTGCACATCTGTTTTCACCGCTGTCTTGAGTTCCTGCTTTCTGAGGACACAAAACTATTAAAGTCTGGGACACAGATCCAAGAGAAGTCCAGCACTGTTAACTCTTTTTCTAGCATGATTTTAGTCCATGCCAGGTGATAGCTTTTCAGATTTCCAGGTGATAGTCTGGAGAGCAGTACAGGCCATGCAGCATTTCCATTTTGAGTGAGGTCATCCTGTTTGGTGGAAAGAAAATGCAGGTGCATGGTTGTAAGTTGCACTTTGTTACGTGTCTCTGTGACAGTAGTGTCTACTGCAGGCAGCAGAGATATGAATCCATTCATTAGAAGGGAACTGAACCACAAAGCATGTTGTGAACCCTTAATTTTACAGAAAGGGGCCAAACCAGTCTTAGGTCTAGTGCTTCTTGGAGACGAGAGAATCCTTGTGTGCATGGCTCTGCAGTAGGACTATTTCAGCCTGACAAAGCAGATATAAGTGAGGCTTACTCACCTGTTGAGCAGTAGATGTTGTGTTTTGGCTCTTTCAGCTGTCACCAGTTGGGAGGATCGTGAGGCTCACTGAACAGACACTGTCTTCTTAAGCCTGTTCTCCACCATGCAACACAGACACAAAGTAAGGCAGTACTGGTTTAGTTCAGTCAAGCTGTACCCTACCAACATGGGGACAATTGGCTTTACCCTTCTGCATCAGCAATCAAATAAAAGATCTAATCACTGTCATTCACTAGCAGGCAGAAGAATTGCAGATCAGCCTGTTACTGTGAACATCACTACGTTCAGAGGTCAGTGGAACTAGAAGCTATCAATTTGACAACAGGCCAGCAAAGAGAAAGTAAAAAAAAACATAATATGAACCTGAGAAAAAAACAGTACCAGAGTGTGAAGAAGCAGTAACAATGTTGTGGAGGGAAAAAGACACGAGAGACTTTTCCATCACAGTCCCGTTTTTTGCCCCAGTTCTGCTTGCTGAAGTATGCATGACAAAGTATTGCTTTGTAATGATTGTTGCTTACTCCTTATTGAAATCTATAATCCTGTTACAAATGCATTCAGACATATTTAATCAAACCATATCCTGTTGAGCAAATTGAGATCCAGGTTTGTTGCTTATTTCTAAACAAATAACACAGTATGAGAGTCCAGGCATGGAATTAGGCGTCTTGTAGGAAATGTTGCCAGGTCATTCAGGTTAGCTGAGAAACTGGGTTGCTGCTATTTGCAATTTCTAAAGCATAGCAGGATAGCTCATTTTCCTGTCTGCCTTGGATTTCCAGTTACGCTTCCTCATGGGGATATTTTGTCTTCTGCAATACTGTACTGATGGAGAGAGAAAGAAGCTTAGATATGCTTTCTCTATGACTTTTTGAGAACTGGCAGGCTTTTTCATCAAAATTGAAGGCAAGGTTGCTCAACTAGAACACCTCTTATTCTGTTAACCATTATTTTTCAGACCTGGAAATTGAACTGGAAATAAATCTATTTTTTTAAGTATTGTGATAAATGAATGGAATAGCAGCTTCAATTTGTTTTCCCATGCTAAGTGCCACCATTCCACCTTTCAGTGTTAAGATACAACTTTGACCATTACAGAAGGGAGACACTTACAAATTTCAAGGTCTAAAATTGACTTCTGCTTGCTTGGCTACTCTTTCGCCTTTTCCTGCTACATATCCCCCCAAAACCCAACACCTCCACACAAATTGAACATTCCTGCCTGAAAGTTTCTCTATAATCCTTGTGTTCACAGTGTCATCATGCCAGACTCTAGGTGGCAGCATCTGTGAGTGAATATTAGATGTTTGTCTAAACTGCTTATTTCAAACATGTCTCAGCTGATAACCATTGTAGAATAGCCTTCCTTAAAGCACTTTTTTGTTTGTTTGTTTCTTCTTGCTGTTTATTTTCATCTTATAAAACTTAGTAGTGTACTTAATGTACAGGTGTTGAAAGAACTCATATCAGCATGTTAACAGAGCTTCCATGATGGTTCAGTTCTTTACTGTAGCTCAAGGCACAGATGGAGAGCAGCACAGGGTACTGAGTCTGAAACAGAAAAGACAATGTTTGGGTAGAAAATGTGCATTTTTGCTGCTGCCATAGAAGGTAAGGTGTGCTTCTGTGTCTTGGCTCTTATTACAGCTGCTTATGCTGTAACAGATGATACCTTACCAGGGAAATAAAAGCCCAGGCTGGGGGCACAGCTCTTTAAGTATTTTTCACCACAAAAAATTAATATTCAAGCTGGGTATAACGATATGCAGAGGGACAACATTCATTCTAACAGAAGCATAGGTATGGTGGACGTTACTGCAGACTAAATATGATCTGAGATACACAAAGCAACAAGCAACCAAGCTAGGGTCAGAGCTGAGCACAAACATACCTACAGCATAATTCAGGCAAGAAGCTTAACAGCATCTCTTGGACCAATGGGCATGGATGGAGGTCAAAGCAATTAAAAGTTATTGATGTGCTGAGGACCATGACAATTAATTATCTAACTCAGACTATTAGAGCAGAAAAACTTTAAATGGAATAAAAACAGGTTCTTAGCTCCATTTATATATTATGTTCCCTTTTGCCCGTAACAGGACTTTGAGTATAACAGCATCTCTTTTAATGCAGCAGCTACAGCTCTAATTATAGCTCCATTGCCATAGGGCAAGTACATGGACAAGCCTGTGCCCTGATACAGAATGAGCTGACCACTCTCACTACCTGGGAAAATCTTTTTCCAGCTGTTTCCAGTGATACCTTGTAGAGATTAAATCATTTCTTTACATCATTTGTACAGATACTGCCTGAGGCCTGAACAATTGGATCCCCGAGTGAAATGAGCACAGTCTCAAAATAGTTTTATTTTGTAACAGTTCTGGGTATTACAATGCAGCACAGCACTATTGTTACTCAGAGAAAATAAAAACCTGAAGATGAGTAGCTAGGTCACCAGTCCAAGCCCTTAACTATGTTTGTAAACACACGTACAGACACATAATTAAAACAGAGGATTAAATTTACTTTCTATGTGTTCAAGAATGGGTGCTGAGATAGGGGTGAGCTTGATATGTAAGCAAAATCAATTACCTTTTGTTTGCCCTCAGCTAACACTCCTGCTCACTTGTCTCCACATCTATGTAAATAGAAAGTTACTTTCTGTAACCTGCAAAAGGTGAAAAATAACAGGTACTGAAATTCATATATATCCTTAAAAATATAATTTGTCTCAGGAGGTATCTATTCTTCTCATTAATGCCAAACAGACAAGGACTTGAAAATAATGGTGCAGATACTTTTTTCCAGCTGTTAACCTGTGTTTAGAATTTCCATTTTGATATTCTTGCTTCTATGATTAGCACATGGCTGGGTATGCATACATTTACAGAGTAGAATCCTCAGAATTCCTGTGCAGTCAGAGCAACAGAATGTGCCACTGTTGCCAGAATTATTTTTGCTTTTGTATTTTGTTTAAGTATTATATGTTTGTAGCCTTTATATATGTTCACAGCGCTGTAGACTATTGTTGTATAGTTATATAGTTCCTAGCTAACTGCATTACTTTTCCTCCTCTGATAGGCAGAAGGACAAAATACATCCTCCAGAGGCTCCAAGCCCTGTGGCCCAAGACTAAATTACCTGGGAAGCAAGGATGAACTACTCTTCCCAGACTTTTTCTCATAAACAAAGTACAGTACTACCAAGGGGGGCAGTGGGGAGGGTGTCCAGGAAAGGGTTTAACCAGAAGGAGGAATTCCCTCATCACCTACGCTTCCTATTGTGAATACTTGTCAATTATGCTAATTTTCCTAATTTATAAAACTGTATCTACCGTGTGTGGGCTGGCTTTTTCATATCTACCCCTGGAGGTCTCCATTAAAGACCAGCCTTCATATTACCTGGAATACTAATATTGTTTCAAAAGTGTGTTGTTTTATTCCTAGGTCTTTAAGGCATCACCGCATATCTGCATTTGCTTCAATCTTATCCTCTAGACAAGAGGAAAACAATCTGAAGATCTTTTCAACATCAACTAGGTGAATGCTGCTTTGACATGTTTTCTTGTTCTGTAATAATTTCATCGTAATAATTAGTGATATGACCATTGATACCGTGCAGTTCTATAGGATTCATTTTATACATGGAGCACAGTGCATGTATATTATGCTTTCCTTTGAATATATACTGAAGATAAGGATGTTAAGAACTTTGCATATGCATACATTTAAATAATAATGAAAATAGGTTAAATGGGGAGGCTCAGCAAAATAGTGTCATACAAAATAGCAGTCATTTCATAGACAAGCTCCTGTACTTTACTCAAAATATAGCTTTGAAGTTCTGTAAGCAGAATGTGAAAGAGGATTTTGAGTAATGCCTGATGGAGAAGGCAAAACAGTGGTCTGAATTCTGGCTTGATTAATGGATGCTCTGCTCATAAAGCAGAAGCAACATGGGTATAAACTGGGTCAGCTTCGTTGAAAGTAGTCTCAAGAAGTAAACTAAATATGAGCTGTCACTGCAATACTGCTAGGATTATTCCCATGACCATTGCTGCCATAACCATTCTTATTTAAGGTCAGAGCCTTTCAGAGAGGCTCCTTGTTTCACCTACACTCATTTGCTTATACCTAGACAGGAAGGTGTGGTAGGTCTCAATCAGGTCCTGGTATGGATGGACTAATCTTTATGGTCATATTTAGATGCTAGTCTTTCTTGCTCTTAGTGAACTAAACTGAAAAACAGAATGTGAGCTCCCTCAAGTTATGAAAATTAAATTCTTGTTCTTACTGCAGAGAGCCTAAGGCATAAGCATCTCCCTGAAAAAGAAGGGGTTTATTACAAAAAAATCTCCTAAACAGGCATGTTCAGGCTAGCATTGTTCACTCATCCACAATTTGTTTATGGAAGATTATCCATGTAGCCAGAAGCAAAAGAAATGTTATATTTATGTTCTCTCAAATATAAGCTATGTCATGTGTGCTAGATTTACAAACATGAAGCTGTTGGTTTGATGCTTTGCTTTAGCATATAGCAAACATAAACACATAGATACTGTGATGCTGAGTGTAAATGAAATTATACAATAAAAAAAATATTTATAATAATTATGTAAGATTTGTTTATTTCCTCAAAAGTCACTGAAAACAAATCCAGTTCATTCTAACCACTACTCATGCTTCTAAGGCTTTTCAGTTGTTACAGATCTTAACAGAAATCTCTGGAGCAGACCTGTGTGTGAACATGCATGTAATGCAACAGATACTCAAGAAAACAGTATAATACAAAACAAGAGCATGTAGGTTTTTCATTTTCTAAAGAATACTAACAAGATAAGGGTATTTGATGCTGTATGTTGGAAAATGGGGGAAAAAAAGGCCATTGTAAAAAGAGGACCTTGTAACATTGTCCACCACAATTTTTGCACTTAGCCCAAGTGAATATATGCCTATTCTGCAAGTCTGTGGTTAGCGCAAGGAATCCTTACTCATGGTACCATGCAAAGCACAAGAATCCACCAGTACTCTGTTGGTTACTTGAGGTGAGTAAAAATGGAAACATCTTACACGTTCAAAAAAATTACTGCAAATCCACTGTTTCTTTCAACAAAAGCCCAATGCAAGGGCAACCTCAGCAAAATGGATGCCAGCCCAGTCGTGACAAAAATTTCCTCATGGGAGAATATCAGATTTCTTTTGCTATCCATTACCAGCCCCCCTGACAGTGGAGTTTTGATATTTCTTTCGTGCAGCTCTAGCCTTAGACAATAACTGTAGTTTGATCTAGGACAGGGCTAATATTTCAAACAAAAAGAACCAATATTTCTAAAAAAAAAAAAAAAAAAAAATTACGTGTAAGCCTTTACTTAACTGTAAAAGATATCTCCAAAGTGTCATTTGATTATTTCTTTCTCACAACAGTGACCAAAGCACTAACATCAAATCTTACATGTCATGTGAGTGTCACAAATGACCAGATGGACTTTTTACTGAAAACTGGCCAAAAGAAAACTATTTTTTCAAACTCACAATTCTTTCTGGGAACTCTCTTTCTAGACTTTGTCTCCCTGAAGTTCTGGGTTAATTCTTCTCCTCAACAAGCATAACAGAGTGCCTTAAGCCTAGCCTGCACATAGGAGAGGAATCCCTCTCTATTCAGACAAACAGATAAATATGATGCAGTTCTCCAGCTGTAGAATCAATTCTTACTTAACAATGGAGGATACATTGCAGCCTCACTATAACTTCATTTCAGATATCTCTTTGTCTCTAAACCTCCTCTGGCACTAATACAAATGCTTGACTGATGCATAAACTAAAAACAGTTTTGCATGCAAAGATTCAGTATTCTTCCAAGGAGAATATTAGAGTCTGCTCATGGGTTTCTTTGTCAGCTGTTGTCCAGATGGGACCAAACTTAGCTGTGGACTTTCAATCAAAAATAACCTTAACCCAAACCCTGAAATGAACATCAGAAAAAAAAAAATTGCTAGTGAAGATGAAAAATTCCTAAGGAAACAATTATTTTTGCACCACTCACTTCTTTTACAACTCTAATGATTGAGAGGAAAAGCCTAGAGCAACAGCTTGAGTGGTACAGAGGAAGGGCTGTCTGAAAAAAACCCCAAACCAAACCCTGTAGGTTTGATTTCCCCCTGGAGTAAATCCTTTTCTGGGTAATAGCTAAGAAGGAAAATGCCTAGACTTATTTTGTGTTTGGGATTATATTTAGGAATAAAATTGCAGTAAACTGTAGGATAGCTGTGTTTAGGACACTGAAAAATCTTCTAAGAAGGGGAACAGCTGAGACTTGAATTTTCCTCTCGGGAATCTGGAGCCTCTGATAGAAGCAGGAACAGGGTCTGAAGCAGTCACCTTATCACTCGGGATTCTTACGAGTCAAGGAAAAATAATCACAGAAATCCAGTTGAAGGAGAGCTTCAAAGAGGCTGCCACAAGAAAGATATAGGAAGAAGAGAGAAACCTACACCTCTCTGGGTGGCCCCTTTGCAATGCCCACCCCACTTTCAGCTGGGGATCTCTTTCCGGACCCTCTTTTCAATAACTTAACTTTTTCCCCTAACTTGAGCCTTCTCCTTAGCTGAACCCTAGCTCAATGCCCAGTGCCACAGCAGGGATGAACACATTTGGAGGGAACAATTCTTTTGACAGCCTTGTTTTTCAGCCCCTTTGCAGCCTCTGTCTAAGCACTGCTGTAGATTTTGTCCCTTTCCCAACCAATACCCTAACCCTTAATACTGGTCCTGGCCTTAGCTGAGCCTTTGTTTAAGACCCAGTGTCATGGCCCAGATGAACATGTTCTCAGGGGACAATTAATTTTAAAACTTTTCCCCCACTTTTTCAGCCTGTTTGCAGCCACAGTCCAGTGGGAGATCTAGGTTTTCTCTTTCACCTAATACTAAGGGAGTAATAATCCAAATCCTAGGCACATCCATATTCCCAGACAAGACCAAGCTGAGAAATTTTTCAGGGAATTTGCTAATTCTTCTACCACCCCATCCCTGCTGTCCACCACCTTTGTTTTAGCTTTGCTTTGCAACATTATTTCAATTAGAGTTTTATGCTTTCTTTCTTGGACCTAACCCCTACCCTTTGCAGGTGGTGCTATCAGCTTTCTCACAAGTTAAAACCTTACCTCATTCTGACCTTTGTGCCACTGTTTCCACTGCCAGACTTGACTATTTCCATATGAGAATCAGCCCATCCTTGGTTTGCTGGAGCTTTTCCAGAGTCCTCAAGGCTGTGCCTCTGGGGTTTCCCTTCCTCTCTTTCCTTATGTACAGAGACACTGTCTCACCTCATGGGTGTTAATATTTGAGGACCATTTTGTCCATCCAGTCTCAGCTCTTTGAAATGTAGGATCTTCTTCTTGTCAATGAAACTTGGAGTTTCTTTTTAGTCTTAACTCCAACCATAACCCTAAGAATAGAGGGAGTTTATAGGCAAGGAAGTTTAACCCTTGTTCTGTTGTGCAGAAAAGATTTTCTCAGTATAGAGGTCTTTTTGCAGTTCACACTTTTATTTTTCAGCCCCTTGAACCTAGAACTCTGTATGTTGTATTTTTTTTTTTTTTTAATGTGTAGCTTTGTTAATCTACCCTACCAACTAGCCAGTGTGCGTACTCTGTCCCAGTGTGCAGTTTCTCTAAGTGTGGATTTTACATATATTCATAATTTCTTTCTCCAGCTTTGTCACAGATCATCATATTGTATTATCTCTTGGTATTTTTTTTCTTTGTTTGAAGCTCTTACTTCCATTTTAAAGGTTACTTCTGTTGCACTATGACAATATTGTATGACGTTAAGAAAACTGACTGAAGAAAGAACATTTGAGGGAGAAACATGGGTTTCTGTTTAGGTTTGGCATGTTTGCCCTTCAGATGCCTACATATTTTCATGCATGTTACCACAGGTGATATAAGCTTCCTGGCAGAGATTATTATTTTGAGAAAGAAAGTGTTTTCTTCTGAATGGGTTTAGGTTGGGCATGTTTGCCCTTCAGAATTCCAAAATGGGCTGCACTCTAAAAGAAAAACAGTAATTCCCATGGTCCTTAAATCAGTCAGTTTTGAGGCCATCATGTTGCAACACATGGTTTTAAGGACCATCTTTGTGTTGAGTCAAGTGATACTTTTTGAATAATATTAACACTACTTGCTGCGTTGATACATGGATAGAGAAGTTTGCAAAATGACATTTCTTACAATAAAACCCCAGTTCTTTTTTGCTAGATTTGTAATCTCTTTATGAGTAGTTTTCTACTGCTATTAGTAGCACTTTTTATTTAACTCTCAGCAAGTTACATGTACATCCATAGGAAAGTCCAGTCTTGTAGGGCTGTCACTACAGAATCAGATTAAGTATTCATGAATTTGAATCTATGATATATTCAATTTGACTTGAGGGGAGAAGCTTTTGATGGAGTAAATAACCACACAAATATTTTTTTTTTTTTTTTTTTTTCCTGAATTGTTTAGAAATAATGGCATATAACACAGTCTTCTCTGGTTAAGCCCTTATTGATAGTATTTGAAATTTTTTCATGGCTACATAATGAAGTAGAATGTCATATTTTATTTAAATGGCTTGACTACTTTCAAACTTGTAAGGGAATTGTGGGTTGGACTATGGCTGTGCTAGATGGCATATTTGAAGAAATTTTCCTTTTAATCATTAGATAAAGTCATTGGCAGGAATAAATTTCTGTTAAGACTGTACTGAAGAGAGGGTATTGTTTCATTTATGATTTATCTTCTTTTGTTCAAAACTCTTAAGAGAACAGTGGTAATTAAAATAAAGAATATTTCACTTTTTTGTGCCACTCTCCCTTATCTCTTCCCTATCTCTTCAGATTCCTTCAAAATACAGTCTTCCTGTCTGAAAGTGCAGTATTGTGCTGCCATAGTCATAAGGAATCCAGCATTTCAGAAATTGTGAGGTGCCTTCTTAATCAGTTGTCATTTCACCCATGCCTATGCTTGCATAACTTGTTCAGATGCCTGCATATTTTCATGCATATTACCCCCAGTGATATAAACTTCCTGGCAGAGATTATTATTTTGAGCAAGAAGGTGTTTTCTTCTGAATGATGTAGATTCTTGTAAGTACTATACACTGTTCAATTTCTCAGCTATGATGAGACAGTGTTCATTTTTCTTTATGGACAGGTGCTGGAAAATATGGGAAAATATTTTAATGATTAGCTGAAGAAATCTAGCTCAAGGAATACAAGAGAAGCCTGGACTTTTGTTACTGGAAATTGGGAATGCTGTGTATTTTTCCTTGATGTTACATCTTGAAATCATCTTAGGTAACGATTCTCTGTTGAAAATAAAATCTAACAACAGAAGACACATATACCTGTGCCCTTTATTGTCTCAAAGATTATTTATTAGATAGATTGAGCACTTGAGAAACAGATAATCTGAAGCTTTCATCAAGAGAATATTTGCTGTGATATTTTCAGTATTAGTTATGATTTCATCAGAAAATAGCTATAACTCAGAGAAAACTTGCTGTATGTTGAGTAATCATTCAGGGAAACAAATTACAACTGTATATTGTTTCCTGTTGTAAAATGTTTCAACATTGTCATGAAAGTTCCGTATCATCACTGTATGTTCATTCACTTAGTATCAAAGATTTACACTCTGAATTTCATGCAGTGCCTGGAGATGAAAACTTAGGCTGCTTTTGATTAGCCATTGTTTCACTCAGGAAAGATTGCTTCCTTATTTAAACTTATTGGAGAATATTGATGAAATTCTTTTTACACACATTGCTATTAAAATTTTAAGTAAACTGGCAAAAGAGGATTTAGCCTTCTCTACACTTGATTTTGATCTTCAGCTTTTCCCAAAGTTCGGTACAACTTCATACATTTGAATTATCTATATTCTGTCTCTTCTGGTAAGACAAAGTTATTAGGTATCAAAATTGCACTAATTGATACATATAATTGCACTAATTATGTTCATATAGCAATGTAGACTCTGTTATTCATTCTCATGGTCTGAAATATTAATTAGATCATATTTGTAGAAGTTCATATAAATGATAACTCCAATTCTTAATAATTTTCAGAAGATAGATCACAGAATCACAGAATATTCTCAGCTGAAAAGGACCAATTAGAATTATCAGTCCAACTCCTGGCCCTGCACAGAACCCTCCCCAAAAGTCACACCATGTGTTGGAGAGTGTTGTCCAAACACTTCTTGAACTCTGTCAGGCAGGTGCTGTGACCACTTCCCTGGGGAGCCTGTTCCAGTATCCATCCCCCCTCTGTGTGAAAAACCTTTTCCTGATATCCAACCTAAACCTCCCCTAACATGGCTTCAGGCCATTCCCTTGGGTCCTGTCACTGGTCACTACAGACAAGAGATCAGTGCCTGCCCCTCCTCTTCCCCTCATGTTGTAGGCTGACATTAGGTCTCCAGTCTTCCCTTACCCAGGCTGAACAGACCAAGTGACCTCCGCTGCTCCTCATACAGCTTCTCCTCAAGACCCTCCTCAACCTCTGTAGCCCTAGTACAGTTGGTTTTGCAGCCATATCACATTGCCAAACCCTGTCTCGTTCACTTTTAGATTTTGCCCTTGGGACTTCTATGTTGTTAATCCTACCTACACTTCTCCACCAGACTGAGTACTTCTGTATCTGTTTTTAATTGGATTTCCCCAGGTATATTAGGTTGATTTCGCCACCCCCCCCCCCCCCCCCCCCCCCCCCCCCCCCCCGGAAAAAGAAACTCATTTTGCTCCCATTCAACAGGATGGTTTCCAAATGACTGTCTTGTTCTACTCTAGCTACTTGTGCCTGAAGAGCTGATTGGAACCAGCACTAACTAATGTCCAAAGCCAATCAGTAGGCAACTACCTAGCACTTAATTAGGTAATCCACACAATAACCAGTTCTAATGATTCCACAAAGCAATCTTTTTTCCCATATTCTATCTTCATTTTTAGTCTATGACCACAAGTGATGATGAAATTGCTGGTACTAAAAGGTATTTTGTGTCCAGAATATCCATAATGTGTTTCTAGTTAGTCATTGATGATTAAAATATAAATGGGGAGGAAATATTCTGATTTGCATAATAACATGCATGACTGCTTGTTGATTTTTGCATATGCCTAAATGGTATTAGTTTTTATTTATTTATTATTAAAAAAGTAATTTTTTCCTGATATTTAAGAGAAACAAAGCTTGAATTCCAAATGATTCTTATGCTCTTCAGCTGAAACACATACAGGACAAAAGACTTATTAGAGGGAAGAAAAATGTGGAAGATTTGTTTGATTGAATAATTAATTTTTAACCTGATTAATATTAATTGCTTATATAATTTTAAATGGCTACATAGAAAGACATGAATAAAATCAAGTGAGATTTGGAGTAATAAAAGGTGTGTGTCCTATAAATTCAAATTTTATTTAATCTGTTAATGTACCAACTATTTAATGGCTGCATTCTGCACCTTTGGAGTCATTAATTTTGTCCTAGAGCCATATAGGCTGGTTTTTGTCTATAAGTGCTTCAAATCTGAAACATGTCACTTGGACCTAGCATTCTCCAGTTTAATTCCTGCCCTGGAATGAAGAGCCACAAAATGTCCCATTGTGCTATATAATAATGTGAAAATATCAGGTGCTATTAATTTTTAGTTTTGTTTTGTTTCCTTCTCATCTTCAAAGGCAAGGTTTAGATTCTGACCTGCTGCAAGGCTGTGTGATACCTTGTTGTCATGTAGACAGTAATTGTAGCGATGGGTTGCAATTACATTGAACTAAGCTGCCCATATTCACTTTTTGTTATTATCTGCCTGTGGAGTGTTTTCATTAACTGTGCACTGGAAACATCCTGAATGACATAAGCATCTTCTGCCATTTGATTTGTGCCCATGGATGTTCGTACGTGTAGAATAATGTAATAGCAGGTAGTCAAATGTGAAATTCACCTCAGAGAAACAATGTACTGTCAGAAACATCAGTTTCTACAAAACCTTTTAATTGCAAAGAAACCATCAAAACATCCATAGCAACCACTGTCAGGGTGGCTGACCAAGTGAAAAAATCTGCTGTGAGCTCTGTTACTATGGATATATATGAAATGCATTCAGGAGTTTCTGGTTAAGTTTAATTTCTTTTAAATTCCAAACCTTTGCTCTGTGCTTAGAGCCAAAGTGAAGAGACAGCTCTCTGCTTGCTGCATCTGTCTCATTCATCAGCTGCACAAAGACAACAAAAGGACTCTAAAAAGGGAGAGAGGAATTCTCAATTAGGACATATTATGGAGATATGAAAAAGAATATGAAAATAATCAAGGCAGAAACAGTGTGAAACATGAGATAAAGTAAAATATGGATAGTTGTATGGCAATGCTGGAGGACTGAGACCCCTCAAGAGTACAAGCATACCCTTCTCACCTACGTGGTACCACACCTTAGAATACGTCTTCCGTTCATACTGTACATGGAGGAGCAAACTGGTCTGCTGTGATGGCAGGTGGCTTAGGAACACTGTAAAACCTGTCCTTTGAGAACTGAATTTACTAACAATTCCTCCTACCACCTCCTGCAAGTAACCTTATGTGTGTCTCTCAACCCTGTAGGATGTGGAGAGTCTCACAATTTTTGTAAGGTACACAGGATTTTTTTTTTGTTATGAGATGACTGGAAAATAGTGGATGTATTACTGATTTATGTTTTCTCATCTCTGAGTTCAATGTGTGAAACACTAATGCATTAGAAATATTTATGGATGCTATAAAGAAGATTAATTCACTTGTAATGACCACTGATGAGCTGTTTTTCCTTAATGTTTCATTCCTTTTTCATGAGAAGATTTAAGTACCTAGCACTTTGTATTCCATGGAGAAGATACAAGGATTTTATTCCCTTCTAACTTTTTCCAGCATTGACATGGAAGAAAGGTGATGGTATCCTGTGCTGCAGGAGGCTGAAGATTACCAGCAGGTCGAGGGAGGTGATCCTTCCCTTTCTCCGCTGACCACTGGTGAGGCTTCATCTATAGTACTGTGTCCAGTTCTGGCCTTGCCCCTGGAAGAGAGACATGGGCAGACTGGAGAGTCCAGTGATGGCCTACAAAGATGATTGGGTGTGACAAGAAATAAGGAATTTCCACCGTGTGTGACAAGTCTTGCACATCCTATTAATTTATATGTTATCACAACTGTTCATTTATCCTGCGTCCTCTCATCAATTTAAACTCTTTTGGTTACTTTCTTCCATTTCAGCAACCAAGGAATGAAAAGGGAAAAATACTGTCAACAGGTCACTGTCTTTCTATCAAAAATAGAATTGGTCATCATTGTGTACAGCTGATAGAAGTAGCACTCCTCTATGAAGATTTGCCCATTGCTTCTCTTCCTTAGCAAATCCTACACAGAAAATTACACTAGTCAGTAACCAGAATAACTTTATCACCATTCATGTGCTGAAAGCTTAAAAAAAGTTAAAAAGATGCCCAAATATAGAGGTAGCTCACAATAAGGACACACACAGTGGCCAAAACAAAGGACCAGCTCTTTGGGGTCCTGTTTCTGCTATCCAGTAGTGTATGACAATACAGAAGAGAGGCAGCTGTCTATGGCTCCTTGCCAATCTGCCACGAGAAGCTTGAAAAGGTATGTAATTTGGTGAAGGTTACTGGCATGTGTAAGTTAACTCTGAAGGGTGCTACCCATTGTGCATGAAAAAAAAGTCCTTTCAATTCAGACAGAGCTTACTGCTCGAGGCTTCAGGTTTGCAAGCATAGAGATGTGGGTTCTGACAACCTGAATTCCACTTCATGCTCATTTTACAGTGGCTAATAGCCACTCATCTCTGAGGATCTACCCGCTAGGAATGGAAAACGCTGGCCAGGAGAATTTCAGTATAATTTACACCACCAGAATCTTCAGTAATGAAAAAGTTCTGATGATTACCAACAGCTTTTAGGAATTCTAAAAAAACATAAAACCCAAAGTCAATGAAGCAGAAAATCATTCATGGGCAAAGTGCATGATAGAATCATATTAACTCAGAATAAATGCATGCCACACTTGCTAGATCATTTCTCTTGCGGAGAGAATATCAGACAAAAAGTTTACTTCTGAAGGAAAGAAAGAAAGATAGTAACATCCTCAGCAATCTGTGTTTGTGATTTGTGGATTGCTGGAGGCAAAACACAATATTTTCAAGGAAAGACATATGATTGTGACAATTTTATGATAAAAAATGGAGTAAAGAGAAACAGAACAATAAATCTTGAATTTATTCCTAAATCTCAGGCTCTATTTCTGTCACCAGTGCTAATATTTTGGTGGTTCTTGTTGAAGTAAGGTTACTGTTGTGGTTTCACTTGCAGAACAAAAAATATCATTGAGCAAACTTAAGGAGAACAGAGATAGATAGAAAGAAAGGAGTTTGGTTTTTGTTTTTTTGCCTTTCCCTTCTTTGTCTTGATCTTCAGTCAAGAAAGCGTTTAAAGCTCAGGCATGGAAAAGAAACCTAGTCTTTTCTAACTTTTGGAAAATGAAAAGTGTTTCAGAACTTATGAAAGTTCTCTGAAATACTTATGAAAGTGTTTCAGAGTTTCCAGCCACTAGTTTGAAAACAGAAGCACAGAGAAGGGCCCTCAGTGGCTTATCCCATCTGAGGAGCTGGTGTGCTGGATGACTATTTTCAGAGTTCAGTGAACAGCTTAGATGCTGTAGTGCTGTCTCACAGCTGTACAGCCAAATGAACAGCATCAACCTGAGAAAGGGTGCTGGTGTGATGAAGCTGCAATTTGCATGTATGATTGCTTGTTGCATTCAATGGAACATCACTTACCAAATGGGAATCCTGTGTTCCTCCTAACCATTTGTGAGTACCATTTAATGAACTCAAATTAGATCCTGTCTGTGAAAAAAACCACCGTTCTTGGTCAATTCTTCATATTTTACCTTCTTTCACTTCCCACAGGTGGGTTTATACTGGTTTTTATACTATTAATAATATGTGATTACCATTTATTTTATTCAGGTATCTGAGATACACATTGCTTTGACAGGTTGAGGCAGGGACTGAGAAAGTACTAAAGATATTTTACACTTATTTGTAGTGCCCTGCAGTACTTTTCACTTGTTAGTTAATGCTATGAATAGTAATGTTGAAAGTGTTGACGGCTTCAGTCATATGAGTTTCAAACACTCATAGAGTAGTCAATTACCTTACATGTAAAACCTCACTAGTGTGTGGTCTAATTATAAATCATAGCATTCTTGTATTTCTACTGCTTTTGAAATGCAGAGTTCTTTTGTGAGTCAGTCCATGTTATCTGTGTGCCAAGTACAGAAACAGCAAGAGAAATTGTAGATCCACTAAAAGATACCAAGAGACTGGTAGATCCTTATACCCTAAGGTGTCTTTTTTTTTTTTTTTTTTTGAGATTCCCACTTCCAAATGAGTTTTTAACATTTCCAGAGAGTTTCAATTTTTTTTTTTCCACTATCAGCTGCTATTCAGCTCCTACTAGAGAAGAGAAGTCATGTACTGAAAATGTAAAGGGAATTAGTAAATTATTGGTCCATAAGGAGAATGAAAATTACTGAATACTGGCATAGCTGCTGCTTGCTTGTTTACCCTCTAGTAAACTTTGCAATAATTACAAATTCTGGGAAGGCATTAGAGGAAGGAACCATACAGCTTGCAAAAGCAAGCTGTTGGAAAAGGGACTGAGAAGACATGTGCCTAGAATGCTGGCTACTGTTGTAGAATATACCCAAGTCTTAATAAAGAGGCAATGGGCCATAAGAAAAAAGAATCTTCTTATATATTACTTAACAAGTGATGCAAGCAAAACAGTAGCTATATTCAGTTGTCTGATGTTCCTGCTTGGGAAGACACTGATAAACTGCTGAACACTACAGTCCTGAGGAAAACAAAAATCACACAGCTTCAGGCTGAACCATAAATACAAATATCTCTGTGTAAAAGTAATGGATGAAAGAGTTGAGTGTGTATACAGAGCTCCCTGTGATAAA